>NW_011888817.1:9061934-9066209 GCF_000151845.1 Pteropus vampyrus
CCCTTCTGGACTATAGGTCCATCTAGTTTTGTCCTCAAAATGATACCAGCCATACACTCAAAACACCCTTTATCTAATCAGCTCCAGCCCTAACCTAAGGGTACTGCTCAGAGAAAGAGATCTGTACTGTTCAAGGGCCTGTTTCAGTGTGTGGCACGTAACAGGCACGCAGTAAATACTGTTGCTGAACTGCCCTCTGCACACTAAGACCTGCCTCTAATACATGTTCATAACGACTTACACCTATCTTTTGTGGTGCTGTGTACATTTTAAATGGATTAATTGCTCAGTATCTATGGAGTATCTGCCCTGATCTTTGATACCAGAAAGTTCTGGGTTTGAATCCCAGTCCTATTACTTCCTCAGCTGAAAAAGGCACAAAATAACAGTATGTAATGCATAGTATTCTTAGAAGAAAAAGAGGATGCACATAAAGCATTTAGTACAGTCTCTGGAATGTAGGTCGTGCCTAACAACTGTGGTCTGTTATTACTGTTAGTCAGCAATAGACTGCGAGGGCAGGGGCTCATCCTTCGCTTTCTGCTGTATCCCTGATGCTGGGCACAGTGCTCGACATGCACTCAATGCTAATACATGTGCTGAATGACTGACCATTGGGTGGGAAGATGGATGGATGGAAAGATGGGTAAATTCTCCCCTCAGAGCAGCCAAGAGAGCTAAGGCCCAGGGAGAAAAGAAGGATTCCCTCATTGGCTGAGGATTGGGATCCTGGCCCATGTGCAGGCCTGCCCTCATCAGTGTCTTCCCCAGCAGGTTTGGGATGTACATTCCGTTCCTGCAGCTGAACTGTGACTTTCGGAAGACAAACCTCTTCAGCCACATGGCTTCCATGGGTCCCCGGGAGGCTGTCAGCAGCCTGGCGCGGAGCCGGGACTACCTGCTGACGCTGCGGGAGACATGGAAGCAGCACACGCGGCAGCTGTATGGCCCAGATGCCATGCCCACCCATGCCTGCTGCCTGTCGCCCAGCCTCATCCGCAGCGAGGTGGAGTTCCTCAAGATGGACTTCAACTGGCGCATGAAGGAAGTGCTGGTCAGCTCCATGCTGAGTGCCTATTACGTGGCCTTTGTGCCTGTCTGGTTCGTGAAGGTGCGTAGCTCAACCCCAGGAGGGAAAGGACCTGCCTGGGGCCTTACCCCATTGCCTACCCCACAGAAGCCTTCCTGCTTGCAGAAATAACTCTGCTGTTTTTGATGGGATTCCGTATGTTCTCTCGAGGGCTAGAGAACTACTGCCTCCGTTTTAGAGTGGAGAGGATGAGGCTCAGTGAAAAGAAGTAGCCTGCACAAGGTCACCCAGCCAATGAGGAGAACGTGGCATTGTTGTTCACAATACTTGATAACAAAGAGCAGTGACTTGTATTTCAATTTGGCTGTTTTGGCACAGGCATGTCACAATATCTGCTTTATCATTAAGTAAGAAAGCCAAGATTCATCCAGATCTGAGTGACTCCAAAAGCCTGTGCTTGCTCTCTCTAGCTTGTATGGTATTCTGGGAAGGTACCACCCCAGCTGACTGTAGGCTTAAAACATTTCTCCAAGGCTGGACTGCACTGAATGATTTGAGACTGAGAGATCTTAAGTCTCTTGAGCAGAAGAGATTTCACGAGTATTATAATGCTCTAAATGCCTCTCAGAGGTGGTTGGTAGTTACTCTTATCCTCACTTAACAGATGAGGAAACTAGAGCATAGGGAAATGAAATGACTTGCCCAAGGTCACATAGTTAATAAGCAGCAGAGCCAAGATTTGAACTCATGTCTGTTCGACCCCACAGCCTTTGCTTAGACTCTGCAGCCTCTGCTGTGGCTCAGAGTAGTGGGCAGTGGGAGCAGTTTTTCTTTGTAGAAAACTAAATAGTGGGCACAGGGTCTAAGCTCATGATTAAGCTTTTTTTGTTAGATGTTCGGTCTTTGGTTTCAGGTCATCCTGAGTTCTCTCCAGGGCTGTCCCGATCTCTGAAGCAGAAAGAATCAGGGAAGGGGAGGGAGAGTGAGGCTATTATGGGCAACCCAGACCTTACCCACCTCCTGCTGCCCCCAGAACACACATTACTATGACAAACGCTGGTCCTGCGAGCTCTTCCTACTGGTGTCCATCAGCACCTCAGTGATCCTCATGCAGCACCTGCTGCCTGCCAGCTACTGTGACCTACTGCACAAGGCTGCAGCCCACTTGGGCTGCTGGCAGAAGGTGGACCCAGCACTGTGCTCCAACGTACTGCAGCACCCGTGAGTTGCCTTACCCTTCTCTGCCCAACCCCAGCCCTTCTGGTCAGTGTCTGGAGTCACTCATCTCCTCACTCAACTCATTCATTCAGTCAGCAAATAGTTATTGAACATGTCTCGTATGCTAGCCCTATGGCCAGAGCTGGGTATGGCAGGGCCCAACATGGGCATGTTCCCTGTCCTTAGGTAACTCGTACTATACTAGATATGGGAGCGGGGCAAGTGATAAATTTATAGACTCATTGACTTTCTCATTCACTCTTATTTATTCACTCATTAACTTATTTGCTCATGCATTCATTCATTCCTTCACTCCTATCATCTGCTTACTCATCCATTCAATCATAGATCATCTACTCTTTCGGGAGACATTTACTTCTATCATACCAGGCCTGGTGCTATGTATTGGACAGAAGAGCTTAACTTTGACCTATAGGCAGAAGGGAGCTATGGAGAGTTTTGAATAGCAGAGGGACCCGTTCTAAGGTGTGCCTTAGAAATATCAGTCTGGTAACAGGATATGGTGCTCTGTTAGCTGATGGTGACTCCTGGCCAGGGAAGAAGAGACACAGAGGAAATGAGTGAAATGAAATCCTTGAGGAGTTCACAGTCTGGTGGAGGTGATAGCTGTGTACATAAATGGTATGAGTGGGGTGAAAGAGAGCCAGCTGTAGGATGGCATTGCACCCAGAGCAAAGGCAGAAGTCACTCTGGTTGGGAGCCCTGTGGTGCTGGCCTGTCCTCCCCTCAGCCTGGTTCATCCTTTATGGTACCTAGCATTTCTACAGCCCAGCACCATAGTGCTTTTCACCCAGGTTATACTAATTTCCCTGCCTGTTTTGCCCCATTAGACTGAAAGCTCCTTAAGGCTGGGACAACCTCTGAATCACATGTGAGTCTTGGACCCAGTACAAGTCCTGGCAGAGAAGAGGCACCCTAGGACCGATTTGTAAAAGTAGGCCCTCCGAGAAGCAGAAATGCAGAAGGAGGCCACAAAGGCCAAGCCTTCTGGTGTTGGCCCTCTCTGCCAGTCAGGGTCCATCTCAGCCTCTGACCAGGTGGTCCAGGAAAGGGAGTGGGCATTGCCAAATGGGCCAAAAAGGGGCTCGCCTTAACCTTGGGCTCTGAGGGTAAGGAGGAGTAGAAAGACAGAACATGGCTGAAAATGAAGATAAACCTGTCCGTAGCTTACCACGGTCCACAGATAAGATCCAGGCTCCTTCATACAGCTCCCAGCTGATGAACTGGGTCTTACCAGCCTGTTCTGCCTCATCTCTTACTATGCCTCAACTCATACTCTGCTCTAGCCAAGCCAAACCTCTTTACACACTCATTCACTATTGACTTTCCTGCTGCTGTCCATCAGCACCTCAAATTCTGTGCGCACTTTTGTATCTAAGCTTTTGTACATGATGCATGTTTTGCCTGGAACATTCTGTCCCGACTTTCTTTTCCTGATTAATTCTTACTCATCTTTTAGTACTTTGCTTCCTCCAGGAATACTTTTCTGATCACCGAGAATAGGTTTGGTGTCCCTCCCCTGTGCTTCCACAGTCCCATAATACCATGATCGTTGCACCTAACACTTTCTGCTGTGTTTGCTTAGTTACTTGCCTGTCATTTCAGGACTAAAGCTCCTGGAAGTCATGATCCTTGCCTGTCAAGCACTCATCCACCTCCTCCCACCTGGCAGAGTGCCTGGCTTATAATAGATCCACAGCAATTTTTTTTGCCATTTTTGTGAATAGTCTTTTTTTAAGACAAAATTTACATACAATGAAATGTACAAATCTTAAAGTGTATAATTCTTTGAATTTTGAGAAGGGCGTATACACCCATCTCCTATCAAGATACAAAACATTTCTAGCCCCCAACCACCTTTCCACTTTCTTTCACCATGAGTTAGTTTTGCTTGTTCCACAACTTTAAATAAATGAGAAATTAATGAATCAACAAGGCAGGAGTAGGAAATTGAGCTTCTTGCAGACAGTGATTTTTAGTCCTCTGGCCTGGGACTCTTAGAGTTC
>NW_011888817.1:9066259-9100593 GCF_000151845.1 Pteropus vampyrus
ACCATGATCGTTGCACCTAACACTTTCTGCTGTGTTTGCTTAGTTACTTGCCTGTCATTTCAGGACTAAAGCTCCTGGAAGTCATGACCCTTGCCTGTCAAGCACTCATCCACCTCCTCCCACCTGGCAGAGTGCCTGGCTTATAATAGATCCACAGCAAATTTTTTTGCCATTTTTGTGAACAGTCTTTTTTTAAGACAAAATTTACATACAATGAAATGTACAAATCTTAAAGTGTATAATTCTTTGAATTTTGAGAAGGCGTATACACCCATCTCCCATCAAGATACAAAACATTTCTAGCCCCCAACCACCTTTCCACTTTCTTTCACCATGAGTTAGTTTTGCTTGTTCCACAACTTTAAATCAATGAGAAATTAATGAATCAACAAGGCAGGAGTAGGAAATTGAGCTTCTTGCAGACAGTGATTTTTAGTCCTCTGGCCTGGGACTCTTAGAGTTCCTGGGAGATCTCACAGAACATTGGAAGAAAGCTCTTTGGTACCACCACCTCATTTACTTGCTCACTGAAACCTTCCTGGGCCAAGTCTTGTGGCATGTTCTGAGGACACAGAGATGAATTGGACACCACCCCTTCCCTCAAGGGCTCCTAGCCTAGTGAGGAATACAAGGAAGTAAATAACTGACAAATTGGGGAAAGTGGACCAGTAGTAGGGGATTCAGGGAGAGTTAAAGGATGCTGAAGTCTGAGGAGTTTGAGAAAGGCCTTCTAGAAGATCCTGGGTTTTGAAAGATGACAAAAGAGCCAGAAGGATGAGGCATCAGGAAGGCTGTCCAGTTCAAGGGAGCGATATGCAGAGACACAAAGCGGTAAGGTATGCTGGAGAAGCTAGAAACAATTCGGAATGGCTTGAGTGTGAGCTGTATGGTGGAAGTCATGAAAGGCCTCACAGGGCCTCAGAGGCCATGCCAAATCCTTGGGGATTTTACTTCACGAGCACTGGATAGCCTTCTGTGGGTTTTGAGCAGAGAAAGTCAGGCTCAGCTTGATATTTAATGAAGACCACTTGCAGTTGTGTGACGGACCAACTGGAGGTTAGAACTGAGACCAGATGAAGAAAATGCACCTAGAGAGGAAAAGAGTTTTCTTAACAGTCCCTCCAACATTAATGTCAGCCCTAAACTTTGTGACTCCCAGTACAGTGAATTTCTCATGATTCTTAACCCCATTTTACAGAGAAGGCAGCTGATACCCAGAAAAGGAAAGTCACTCTAAGTGATAGAAATGGGAGTAGAGCCCTAGTGGTCACCCCATGCCCAGTCTTCCAGTACCCCCTTTTGTGGGTGAGCTGGGAGTAAAGGGCACTGTTGGACTGTGCCTCCAGGTGGACTGAAGAATGCATGTGGCCACAGGGCGTGCTGGTGAAGCACAGCAAGAATGTCTACAAAGCAGTGGGCCACTACAATGTGGCCATTCCCTCCGATGTCTCCCACTTCCGGTTCCACGTGAGTCTTTTCCCTTGGGGAGGAGGGGAGGGACCTGATCTAGAGAGCAGCAGGATCAGAGGGGCAGGAAGGCGATGTCATAGCAGTATTTCCCAAGTCAAAGAAGACAGTGCACATGTGTAGCACAAGGACAGCCATACAATTGACCACTTTACAACTGTAGCTCACTTGGTAGCAGATCTTCAGAAACATTGGGTGGAGGTGGGAAAAGATGATATAAAAGGAGGGGTTCTTAGTGGTGAAAATAATAAGTATCATTCCTTATTATGTGCCAGGCACTGTGGTAAGCACTTCACATGTACCCTTCCATCAGTCTTTACCGGAACCTTATATATGGGAGAAATGCCGGGGCTCTCCCCATTTTCAGGTACTAAAATCAGTTTAAGAGAGTTTAAGCGTGCCTTACTGGGAAATTTGGACACTGATGGTACTGACACTATGGAAAGGGCTGCTCAAAATCATCTAGGCTAGTGGTTTTATTTTTTATTTCTTTTACTATCAAAATCCTTTTTCCAGCACAGTCATAGACTAAAGTCCAGTATATATAGGACCTTATGGTACTGCTGTATTTGAAAGGGTTGGAACTCCTTTCACTTCCCACTCACCACTGCTTTAGTTTCTGAAATAACCCCTCAGACCTGGGGCTCTAAGGAACACAGTTGGGAGAAATCATTGACCTGTGTGATCTCTTCAAGAGAAAGACCTCTGGCCCAGACAGAAAAGGGATTTGCCCAGAGTCCTGTAGCCTGTCAGGTGCAGAGCCGAGCCTGGCACGCTAGATTCTTGGACTCCCATTTCCTGCCACTTCTACCCTGTAAGCAGCTCTTAAGGTTTAAGTGCCTTGGCCTCTGTGAAACCAAGATCCCCTAGACATTGAGCACTCTTTTGAACTGATCAGAAAATTTTTCTTGAGTCCCTACATCTGCCTTGCCCTATAAACACCAGGTAAGAGTGAGGTATCGCCATATCTGTTGGAAGCTTCTGGCCTAGCTGGCGATGCTACACATGGAAGTAGTGAGTGATTCAGGCTGTAGAGTATAATAGCTTTCCATGCATATGTCATAAGATACTAATTTGTTCAAGTCTTACAGTGCCCAGGAGGATCACATAGAAAAGGGTGTTGATTTTAGACCAGAAAAAGTTTGAGAGAGTAAGACCTCTCAAGAAAAGCTTCCTGGAGGAGGTAGAAGTTGAACAGGATCTTAAACAACTTATGTGGGAAGCAGCAGTCTTTAGACAGAAAGAAAACAAGTCTGCAAGGGACTCCAAGAGCTCGTCCCCTTCACTGGCCCACCCAGCCCTTCTGAGAGGCAGGTTTCCAGGACATACTTGCCAGTTTATGCCTACTCTTTCCTGGGCAGTTCTTTTTCAGCAAACCTCTGCGGATCCACAACATCCTTCTGCTGCTGGAGGGCGCTGTCATTGTCTACCAGCTGTACTCCTTAGTGTCATCTGAAAAGTGGCACCAGACCATCTCTCTGGCACTCATTCTCTTCAGCAACTACTATGCCTTCTTCAAGCTGCTGCGGGACCGCCTGGTACTGGGCAAGGCCTACTCGTACTCAGCCAGCTCCCAGAGGGACCTGGACCACCGGTTCTCTTGAGCTCCAGGGTGACCCCAGGGACAGCATTCAGGCTGCAGCCAGGGGCTCCCTGGGAAGGGGCTGTTGGGGAAGAGTGGGTGAGGGGCAAAAAAAGAACAACAACAAAAAACAAAAAAAATCTACCAGAGCTTTGTATTTTTGTTACATACTGTTTCTTTCTTTGATAATTGATGTGATTATGAGGGGGAAAAAAAGTCCTATTTTTATACTCCCAATAAGCCTGTGTCCTGTATTTCTTTCCCTTCTTGCCTATCACACAGTGTAGAGGTGTGGGATTCTGGGACAGGAAGCTCCACATGTGGCTTCTGGGGCCCCTGTGGGTTCTGCCTGCTCCAGTGGAGAAATGAGGCACCAGAGGTCATGGTAGTATTGATTGCTGCTCGCCGAATGCACACTGTGTACCAGATGCTGCTCTATGTGTATTACAGGCATTTTCTTAATCCAACTTTTATGAAAACTGTAGGAGGTAGGTGCTGTCACTCCTAATCCATAGATGAAGAATGAGTTTAGAGAGCTATTGTGACTTATCCAAGGTAACACAGGTAGGAGGTAGAGCCCGGTCAAAAACTTTCCAAAAGATGACAGGCACTGCTATCCTAGCAGAATGTGATGTTGTGATCCAGCATGCAGTCACTGAGACCTTGCTCTGTGCCAGGTGTTGTAGATGGTGAGGATGCCAAGACACAGAAACAAGTCATACTACACTGGGGTGGGTGTAACAGTTGCAGGTACAGAGTAGCACAGGGAGAAGAATGTTTAATGCTCTCTGAACTTCTTGGAGGAGGATGGATTGCCTGAGTTGTATCAGCTACTTCCTAGGTGTACAAGAGGGGAAACACACTTCCAGCAGGAAAAAGGGCACATGCAATTGCACAGAAATTTGGAACATCCTAGTGTATTTGGGGAGGGTAAGCAGAATGTGATTCCCAGAGCTGAGAGGATAAAAGTGGGGCAGGGGTGGGGTGAAGCTGGAAAGGTCTGCAGGGGCTGGATCAGGGAGGACGAATGGCTCTAGACTATGGAGGGTTTGTGAGCAAGGCCAGTGCTAGAATGGAAGCATAAAGCTGTTTGGAGGGCCAACCTGGCTTCTATGGAGCATATAGCTCAGGGGCTGGGAAGAGAGGAGACACACAGCCACTCATCTAGCCTGCCTGTGTTCCCTGAGCATTTTTTGACTACAGGATATGCAACTGAGTCCACTGCAGTGTACGAGAGGCAGGGAATGCAGCAAATGTTTTCGGTGCTTCTAGTGAGGCAAGCATTGTGCTAGGCACAGAGACAGATACAGAGGTAAGATACTGTTGAGGTAAGAATTTCTAAAAGCTGTAGAGAATTTATGCAAGTTTATTTGAGCCAAAACTGATGACAATGACAGGAAGCAAGATCTCAAATGCTCCAGTGAATGGCAGTTTTGCAGTTTCATTTATGCACTTGGAATTAGGGAATATAAGATTACATGAAGATGGAAGAAAGTAAGGTACAGGATAGTTAAGATTATGTGCTCCCTTGAGGGCGGTTATGCCTTCGAGAGGTCTGAAAAAGGGGATTACTGTGGCATTTCAAAAGTGTTAACCTAAATGCACAAAAACAATGGACAGGGCTTGCTTAAGGCAAAGATAAACATTTTACTAAAAAAGTTATATGACTGCCAACCACGACCTGCCCAGTTAGGAATTTATGATCAGATTACCCTGTGAGGTTACTTTTGGTTAAATCTATTGCAGTGCCTCTTTTTTTTTGTCTGCAATACTGTCTCTTCCATAGACAACCTTGAGAGAGAGACACACCTTGTAAGCAAATTAGGATGCTAAATGCTGAGGAAAAGGTGTGCCCAGGGCACTGGGGAATGGAGAGGTTAGATACCCCTGACTGGAAAGAGGTTTTTTGAAGGAGGTGAGGGCAGAATTGGGTTTTGAAAGTGAGTAGTTCACTTTCCCATGGTCAAGGGGGAAAGGAGGGCATTACATTCTAAGCAGAGGGAACAGCATAGGCAAAGGAACCAAAGATTTCAAATATGGATGGAGCCTGGGTTGCCTGGTGGAGAGTAGCTCAAGAAGCCAATAAGGAGCAGACTGTGTGTCAGATTGACATGTTTGGGCATTACCTAAGGGCAGACAGTAGGAAGTTGCTAAGCAGAGGAATGACATGATAAAGTATCTCCTTTTAAAGAGAGAGTGGGTACAAGTGGGATAGCCTGGAGGCAGGAAATCAGTGGGGAGGCAGACAAAACAGACCAGGAGAGAATGAAGAGATCAATATAGAGCAGTGGCAGTACTCCCTTTCCTGACCTTGAGTTCTAGAGTTGGCTTTTTGAATTGTTTCCCTTATTGGGCCAGGCATACTACTAGAGTTGGCAATTTGTTGTGACAGGACCTGGATGTCTAGGTCTGTTATTCTGCTTCCAAAAGACAGCTCTCTCTAGGGACCAGTGACTTGAAGACATAGCCTTTGTGGTGAGGTGGGAAACAGGAGGACTGGCTTGTCATTATGCAAAAAGAGAGGCCAAATGTATACCAGCCATAAATCCCATGATTCAAAAGACACGAACACACAGAGCTTCAATTTCTTCATCTCTAAAAGGTGAGATCATTTCCCATGCTTTGTGTAACTCACAGGCCTGTTCCTTTGTTTATTCATTCAACAATTATTTGTGGAGCACATACCATATACCAGATTCTGTACTAGGTGCTAGAGATAGTGAAGAACAATACAGAACCAATCCCTTCCCTCAGCTTGCTGTGAAGATAAACGAAATAGCTTATAACTATAAAGCGCTGCACCAGTCTCATTATTTTTATACTTTTTAATCTCACGATAAGATTATAATCCCATTTACTCTTGATGTATTTATTTCCTTACCTCTATATCCTTGAGCAAGTCACTTCCTCTCTTCAAATGATGTCTTATTTATATCCAGCTCAGGGTCTATGATTGGCTTTATGAAAGTAACGATTATTTTCTGGGAGAAAACATTTCTAGTGGAGGAGACCTCACTATAAAGAGGAAACAGAAGCAGAAAAAGCTGAGAACTCCTGGGCACGCTTTCTTTAGTAGGTATTCTTCCCAGTCTCTCTCCAGCCACCTCTTTTTATATTCCATCCCTATTCCGCACCTTTGTAGCTGCGGTCTCTTTAAGAGCGCTCCTCTGTGTAAACTAGGCTGAGGGGTTGAGCGCATTTCTTCCTAGGGTTGAATGTTAAGTTGTTTGTCCGTTTCGGGCTGCCGTCCTGCAGGTCCGCCATATTGTCTGCTGAAGCTGCCGCTGAAGCTGCCGCCGCTGCCGCCGCCAAGTAGAAGCGAGCGGAGCCGCGATGGGTGAGTAAGGGAACCAGGCAGCTGGGGACTCGAGCTGAGGCCGTTTCGAGTCTTGGGGTTTGGCGGCAGCCTGTCTCCAATTCGCAGATAATGTCTGAGGCACCTCCAAATAGGTTTGTGGGAGAAGCCAGGCCGGGAGTGCTGCTCAGGCCAGTTTGGGGCCGGGCTAGGGCCCATGAAGGGAGCAGTCTTCGGGGGCTGGTTCCGGGAACACGTAGCCACGCCTGTGGCCCCCACGTGGTGGCCTTGGGCCGGAGCCCAAACGTTCTCGGGGGCTAGAAGGAGGCTGACCCTGCAACCTGCTTGGAGACTGTAGCTGGGGGACGGGCTCCCCGCCGCAGGCCCGGGCGGCGCCAAGGGAGCCTCCTCCTGGCGTGTGTTTGACTGACGCTCGTCTTGACTGGATTCAGTGGCTCTCCTAAACTCGGAGAAATCCTACCTACGTCGCGGTTACAGTCTTTTGGTGAGGGGACGCTAAGTGAGCCAGCTCCAGGCCTGTAACCAAGGGCAGCCATGCCAGAGACAGCCTGGGTTGCTGAAGGCCGGGAGAACTTCCCAAACCGAGGTGAAAAGGGGTGGTTCGGTTGTGTTTAGAGTGACAGCCTTTGTAGTGGTAGATAACCAAAGACTAAGCAAGACCTTATGGCCCTATATAGGTCGGGGACTTCATGTTTCTGGGTCCTGCCCTGGTTAGGAAAAATGGAGCGACCTGTTGCACTTTCTGAAGGGATTCCAGCTGGCAAGGCTTGTGCTCAGAAAAAGTACGATGGCCAAGCCTTTGGACTTAGGAACAGAAACATCAGTTGTCTTTCCTCTCAAGCAATAAAAATATCAAATTTGCTAAGCTCTTCCTATATGTAGGCATTGTTCTGGGTGCTTTACATGTCACGTTTTACTTAATATGCACAACCTAATGAGATAGATACTGTTGTTATCCGTTATTTTACAAGTAAGAAAACTTGAGACTTAGAGAGGTAAGGTAACTTACCCAAGGTCACACAGTTAGTGCCTAAACCAGGGTGATCACTCCAGAGCCCTAATTCATAGCCTGGCCCCCTAGTGGTTGGGTTGGAAAAGAGGGAGAGAAAGATTTTAACCCTAGGCAAAATTGTAAAGGTGGTTTTTTTTGCTAACGGGCCCACTTTGAAATGTTTAGTTCGAACAAACCGAAAAACTGCAAATCGAATTGTTTACCCCAACTATTGTTTGTATGTGTGTTGGGGAAAGCTAAATTAGACTCTGAGATTGAGTTTTGTAAGATACCTGATTCTGAGGAAACATAAATTATTCCCTTGAACTGCCAAGGCAATGACTGTAGAGTCAGATCTGGCATTATAATTCTGTCACTTCCTAGCTGTTGTCCAGAGACGTCACTTATAAGTCAAATGCAGCGATACATATGGAGAGTATCTAGCTCAGCCACAATAAATGGTTTTTTTCCCCTTTCTGTGCCTTCATTTCTTCATCTCTAGAAAGAGGGGAGGACACAGTGTCATAAAGGTGTTTGAGGACTAAAGATAACACAGTGTTGGAAGCCTAGTAAGGACTCTATAAATATCAGGACAGATTCTTTTCCACCTTCAGTAATGTTAGTTCCTTTCTCTTAAGCACTCTGGTTTCCAGAATGCTCCATTAAGACTGACAAGCCTGTCTTTGTAACTGGTTTTTTGTATCAATGAAAAAATTTAGGGACTTTTATGTTATAGATTTTGTTTGGCCTTCAGTTTCAAGAATGTGTGGTGCTTGAAGGAGCTAATGTTTAGTTTAAAGTTCAGTGAAATAAATTTGGTGGTGATTTACTCAGTTTTTGCAGATTAAGAAACTACCTCAATAGATAACACAGCTAGTAAACAGCAAAGCCAGAAGTAAGATTCTTTCCCATTTTGCTGCATGTAAACCTCTTAGAATACTTAAGGTGTGAAGTAAAGTAGTCCTTTTCTGGTAGACTTTGAAGTAAAAGTTCTTCACTGGAGCAACAAAACCTGACCAGGGTCCTGAAGGATATTTTTAGTCTAGAGGCAGGTGTCCTTCCCTTTTCTCTCCAACTCCATTTCACGTACCTCTCCCCTTTCCCACCCTGTCGTTCTGAATGTCCTGCTGTTGGTGAGTTATTTTTGTTGTTTTTGGTTTTGGCCAATCCTTATACCATGGAAGTGAAACTACTGTAAGGATACATTAATCCTAACATCGAAGTCAAGGTGATTTGGGTTATCCTCATTTATAAATAAGTAAACCGAGACTTTAAGATTAGGTAACTAATCCAACACTGGTGATTTAGGCCCTTTGAGTCCTGGGGACACAACACAGCCCCATCATACCTACGTGAATCTAGAATCTATTTCACTACCACTCGGTGTCCTCTCCTTGAGCTCTGACCTATATCCTGTGCTCTTGTGCCAAACTTCACTAGCCTTAACAGACTTTTGTAATGATTTCACTGCCATTAAGAACCCTATGGGAGTGATCCTTGCAGCTATGGAAGTTACTTATTCTAACCCTCTCTAGCAGAGACCATAGCCTCTCAAGACTAAGTGTTGGCAGACACTGGTGGTTTTATCACCATTCCTGCCACCTTGCTAACCAGGAATCCGACAGCCTCTCCCCAGCACCAGGGGTAGGTCTTGATTAATGTAAACTCTAAACCAATCATCGTAATTTTATCTATTGGCAGTGATTGATTTAGGCATGGACATGTGATGCAGTTCTGACTAATTAAATGTAAAGGGAAGCCTGGATGACTTCTGAAAAAGCTTTCCTTACTTAAGAGAGATTTGCTAGGCTTTATTTTTTGTCAGCTTATATTTTAACCCAGATATCACCAAAGTGTGAGAGCCTCAAAAAAAGAGAGATGAGAAAGCTATAATAGCCAACACTTATATAGAACTTCCTATGTGCTATGTACTAAGTACTGTAATATTAAAACATTTAATTCTCAGGTTCTCATGTTCTAGTTCAGGAAATTGAAGCCCAGAGAGGTTCAGTAACTTGCAAAAGGACAGCTAGTAAATAGAGAAACCACTTACTCAGGTAGCACAGTTCTATCCAAAACATGGGCTGTGAAGGACAGTGTTCTGCCTCGTGAAAGGAAAAAGCCCTTTCTGACTCTGAAATTACAATTAGTAATGCTGGAATCATGAGGCAAAATTTAAAAGTAAGAGCAGACAGTTCTAAGGGTGAGGATAGAGAAGATGGAAAGAATCTGATCTCTTTATGATGTTTTTTGAGCAACCAAACTAGCCAACTTCGAAGCTATCCTATCTCTGGGCTTAAATAGGACACTGAAGACCACTTCTAATTTGCTTTTGGGTGCAAGTAACAAAACCTTTCTAACTGATAACCCTTCTGGGTCAGGAAGTAATTTAGCCCATCTCTTCTTTTAGTTTCTCTCCAGCCTTGCCCACCTACCCCACAGTTCATAACAACTACTTGCAGAGAGGGCACTAAACTATCAGTCACCACCTAAGTATCTCACAAGCACTGAACTCACTACCCGTTCTTGGCCTGCCTGTCCTACGTTTTTGTTAATGGTGGGACCATTGGCCCAGACACAAGGACATAAGATAGAAACCTTATCCATCTTTGATCCCTTACTCTCTTCTTCCCTTTCTTTATTGGCAGTTGTTGGGTACTGTGTGATCCCATTACTGAGGACTTCCCTAAATTGCTTTTTCTCACAGCATAGTTCAACAAAGTATTCTATAGTCTTTAACTTTACTGAGTCTCAGGCTCCTCCAAGTGAAAATATGGATAATACTATTTATTAATGTTGTTAGTGAAGATCAGTGAATTACTAGATATCAAATATATTGTAAATTGTAAAGATGTTATAACTTTGGAAACCCTCCAGATCTCTTCTATAGCTTCTACTACCATTACCAGTTCTGCTGCCGCAACGTTGCTAAAACGCCCATTCAATCTTGTCACTCTCCTCAGTTCAAGAACCTTCATGGACTCTTCTTATTGTCTACAAGATAATATCATAACCCACAGAGTATGATATTCAAGGCCTTCCTATTGACTTTACTAATCTTATTCTTTTGAACATTTATCCACATATCCTGCATTCCACTCAGACTATCTCCTTCATACTTTCCTATGGAAATCTTGCCTTTCTTTCAAGATCTAGTTTAAATACTATCTCCTTCATGAACCTTTCCCAAATATTTTATGCCTTCCAAACTGAAAGTGAACTCTCCTTCTAAATTCTATACATAGCCCTTTTCATACTCATTTTCATGTTATTTTTCTGTAATATTCTTTAACCAGTTAGTCTCCATAGCCTCATTTTCCTCAGTTCTAAAATAGGGATAATAGTATCTACCTCATAGGAGTGTTAGAGGTATTAGAGTGTTAGAGCTAATGCACGTAAAGCATTTTAGTATGGTGTTTAGCACATAGTAAATAGTACTTGATAATTGCCATTAGTTACTTAGTGAACAAATAAAGTGCTTACTATGTGTCAGGCCCTATACTAAATATAACGATTGATTTGTCTTTGAGGGGAAGGCAGAAATATATTGTGAATACTTGTCAGAAACTCATACTTTTAGGGGCCAGGCAGGCAACAGTTATTCATTAATTTCAGCAAATGTTTATTGAATGCCTGCTATGTGCCAGGGAGTGTTCTAAGGCCCTGGAAATACAGTGGTGAACAAACCAGACAAAAACCTGTCTTTCTGATGAAATCCCCAGAGTTTAAATTCTAGTAGGTAATAGAATGGAATCAACCAAATGGAGACTGGCAGGCCAACTAGAGAGCGCCCCATGCAGTCTACTGAGCTCTCCCTCCGATTGTCGCCATGGGAGAATGTAGGTGCAGTGTCGCCTTATTGCATGATTTCCCATCCCTTTCCACAATCCCTTTTCCCCTTGAAGTTGGAAATCTGAATTTCACGATATTAATGGATTAAACATTTGTAAATGTTACAAGTTAACTTTTAAAATCTAAAAACATTAAGCAAACCAAAGATAGGATATTTGAGGCCAAATGTAGCTAAGAACTGCCTGTCTTATTTCTAAATTTTGTCTAAATTAATAGTCTGTGTATTTTATAAAATATTTCTTAGTCTGTATAAAAATATATTTTAAAAGGATGAAGACAAATATTTTTAAATGTCTTTCTGATCGTGATATTTATTCAGTAGGTATTATTTTTAAGCTTAATATACATTTGGAGTAAGATGCACAAGAGGTTGTAAATCCATACCTAAAATAGTCTTCTAGATAATTTAAAAATTTTGGCTGACTTAGTTCTAATTAGCTGGTCATTATATTACTTTATTTTGTTTTATTGTAATGCAGGTAAAATTTTGGTACTTAGGAGCTCATACTTCCAGAGACATCAACTCTGCTGGTTTTTTTGTTCCTCTTGTGCTTGCATTATTATCTTTCACTTTCTGGATAGGACTCTAAATCATTTATCCATTTTTTTGATTGTTAATTTAATTAAAACTAGATAACTTGTAAATCTACTTGTACCTGGGCACACAAACTACAATATGATGTAGTATGTTACATATGAATGAACTATTGTCCTCGATTGGTATAACTCTCAGACTTCCTTCCAGAAAACTTGGCCATCTGACTGAAGTTGCCAGTATTAATGGGCATATATATTCATAGACACCCCTGTAATAAAGGTAAAATTTAATAATATTAGTAATTAAATATATTAATATATTACCATATATATATGTGTGTATATATGGTAATATATATATATATTAGTTAAAACTTTTTTTTTTTTCTTCCTGCATCCTAGTTAATCTTGTGTGCCATACTTTGGAGAACAGTATAAAATGATGAATATTTTGGATAGGGCAGTCCAGAGTGCAATGGATGCATATAGTAAGCCTAGGGGAATCAGAGAAGGACATTAAGCTAAGTGAGACCTGACCCATCGACAGGAGTTGTCAGTGGCAGGGTGAGAATGATCACATATTTCAGAAGCAAAAGATTGGTAGGCTACATGAGTTGGTAGCGTGGAAGGGAATGATATTTGGACTTTCTCCTAATGACAGTGAAATGCCATTAAAGGGTTTTAATCTCAGAATGATCAGGTTTATTCTTATTACTTGGACTGCTCTGGAGAGAATGAATTAGACTGTAGTAAGATTCCAACTAGGAGGTTCTTTAAGTATGTAGTTGGTTCTTAAGTAGTGCAGTAGTCCTAGCAAGAGGTGGTGATGGTGATTGAGGTGGTAATAGTGGAGAATAATAGAGTTAGGAATTTGAATGAGCAGGACTTATTTACTGATTTCATCTGGAGGCTGAAGCAGAGGAGGGCAGAATTAAACATGACTCCTAGGCCTCTTGCCTTGAGCAGCAGAGTGGATAGTGATTCTGTTAACCGAGAAGAGTTTAAATTTGGACATTTTGAAGTATCTCTGTGACCTCCAAGGGAAGGTCTCCAAAAAGCAATTGAATATAGAAGTCTGGAGCTCAGGAGTGAGTTCTGGGAATGGGGATAGAGGTTTAATCATTTATTTATCTCTATATGATAACTAAAACCATGAGAATCACTGATAACACCTACAAAAAATGTGTATCGTGGGAGGTGGGCTGAAAAGAGAACCCCAAGTACATCAGCTTTAATATGCAGGAAGAAGGGGATCAGCAGCCAGAATTGGAAGGAGAAAACAAGGAGTGATTGATGTCTCAAGATCCAAGGGAAAAGAGAATATTTCACGCAGAAGGAAATGGTTGTCAGGATTGAGTGCCACCAAGAGGACAAGCAAAATAAAGACTAAAAAGTTCTAATTGAATTTAGTATCATGCACTTACTTGATCAGTGACTTTTACAAAAAGTTTTGATGGCATGGAAGCAAGTTGGAGTGGGCTAAGAAATGAGAGAGAAGAAGCAAACTATTTCAAGAAGTTTGGAGTAAAAAGAGAAGGAACAGGTTAATGAGGCTCTTAAAGTCTAGGTGAGAGATCATGAAAACCTAAATTAGGGCAATGGCACTAGGAATGGAAAAAAAGAGACAGAGTCCAGAAATAGTTAGGAAATAAAGCTGTCCATTCTTAGTAATTGGATGTGGGGATAAGGCAAAAGGAGTTGTTAAAAGCGATTCCCAAGTTTCTGGCTCAAAAAGCTGAGAAGATACTGGTACAGTTTTCTAATCCCTTATATCAGTGTTTCTCAACCTTTTCTTTCATTATCACATTCCTAAGGAGACTTTTTAGACATTTTTTTCCCCAGTGCTTCCCTCCCATGAAATTTTAATACATGGATACATCTTTTTATGTATGATAAGTGTGTCTTTGCTTTATATATAAAAAGAGTAAGCATAAAGCTTGGTTTTTATTCAGTGCAAGGTTAAGAATGGCTAAATCAAATTTTTATGTTAAAAGTTAAAAGCTATTTGCATTTAAGTAAGTTTTATAGCTGTATTTGATAAGTAACTTCTAATGTAATTTACATATATAAATTGATGTATCAAACTGCATATGCAAATTTGCATTCATAGATAAAAGTGTAATCAAAATTTTACAGTCATTCAGAACTTTATTTTCCAACAAAAGCAAAACAGTGGGAAAAATATCAGTTTATTTAAATTATTTTTAGTGAACTTTTAAACTGGCTTGATATGAGGAAACTTAGAAATTAACTAGCTACTAGGTATTCATTCCGTTATTGTTAACATTTTTCTTTTCAGCACTTGGCGTAATTGTGACATTTCAATTTGTAGTATTAAACAATAAAATATAAACTTTTAATTTAATTACCAAAGCCCATGTTACACACAAAAGTAATGAGGATCAAACATAAATAACATCTACAAGGCATAACACGCATACACACAGGCCACCTCTTGTCATAAGACTTAAAGATCCACCGATCAATCAAGAGAAAGTCACCCAGTGGTGGCCATCTAGTCACCATAGGTTCGTAGTACAGATCTTGTATACTTTTTATTTGCCTTCCATGAAGTTAGTGTCAACGCTGCTCATGTAATAAATTCTAATTGTTTAGATTTTAGAAAGGCATTATAGTAACATGTAACTTTGATAACACCCCCAACAGGGCCTGAGGTAAAGCCCTATATAGTCAAATATTAATATTTTGTAGACACTGAATATTGAAATAAATAAGGGTTATAAATAGTCTCTTGTTAGTTTTGTTTAGCTAAATGTGTTTTGAGGCTGTATTTACTAAAAAAAAAAAAAAAAAAACTTTCTGTTTTCAGAGGTCTTTTGATTTCAGAATTCCAAATAAGGAATTGTGGACCATGAATTAAGAGAACTGTATAAAGAGTAGGTTTATAGAGATGATGACTTTTAAAATTAAAAAAAAAAAAAGACATTCAAGATGCTTATGGGACATGGGTGGAAGGAACCCCTTGGGTATTAGGTGTGGACTGCAGATGTATATTTGGAAGTCATTAGCATTTGTTTTCCAAAGAGGGAATAATTGTCTAATGAAATATGATTAGAATTGCTCATCTTGGGGTGAGGTAAATGGTAGAGAGTGGGTCCTTTTCAAAAATTTTGGCTCATTGTTTCTTAAAGCCTAGCTTTGAAGGAAATGTAGATGGAATAGAAGAATAAAGATTCAGAGAAAGGAGCTGCAGTGTTAGAAAGGAAAAGGAAAAGCTACTTGTTACTAGAGAGCAAGAAAATATAGTTGTACTTTTTGATCCAACTTCCTGGAAATTGCCTTTAATGGGCATTTGAGGCCTTTCAGAGTAGGAGCTGAAAAGAAAAAGCCATTGATTCAATAATCAGACCCTAGACACTTTCACATTACCTCACCAATCCTACAGGGCTATGAAGTTTATCCTCATTTTATAGTTAATGGAAGTAGAAACTCAAAGATAGTAGGTAATTTGCCCATGGTTATGCAGTTGGGATTAGAACCCAGCTCATCTGACTCCTCAGTTGGTGCTCTTTTCCCACTACATCATATTGAAAGGAGTTTAGATAGAGTTTGAGGGACAACATTGGAAGTCTGTCCATAGCATGTCTTCTGAGGACAGAGGATTCTCTTTGCGTCATTCTTCTCTCCCATATTGTCCTTGGCCCTTTGTACATAGGGCCTCAGAAAATTGCTTCCCAAATCTAGCTCCTTCTTTTTGGATTAATATATACAAGTTAGAGAAATTCCTGCTTTTAATTTGTCAGAAGACTGTTGGAAAAACCTTTTCTTGTATGTATTACTAAACGTTAAAATGAAGAGCTAATCAGAGGGATTTGTATAATTCATCTTACTGACAGTGCAGAACCTTCCTTGTTTGAAGACTCAGGATGGAGGAGTGTAGTGCTGCAGAATAGAGACCAGGTAGCCAGAAGTGCACTGTAACATCTCAGGGACATTTTGCTATGTAGACCTTTATTTTATACCTCTCTAACCAAACTGGTCTTATTTCTCAAAACAACCTTGGGCTTTCTGTTCTTTCCTAGTAAACTATTCTCCCTCCCCACCCCTATATCTTCAGAAATATTAACCATCTAGCCTTCAAAGACCACTTTAGAATTTACCATTCAGTAAAGATAGTTCTCACTCCTACCCTCTGAACTCACTGCATACTTAGATTCATTATCTTTTATATTCTTGATGCTATGAGACTAAACTAGATTGTAAAGCATATGGAAGGCAGAAACCTTTACACAGTGCCTGGCACACAATCAACTATTTGGTTGATTTAGTACTTCAGTGTACCATGCTTCACTTAGACCCTGAGCTTTGAGTGTATACAGTTGTGTGCCTAAAAGATAATTTTCCCCACATGGTCTTTTAGCCGAACCACCTAGTTTATAGATTCAGCTTTGTTTCCTAGAGTGATCACTGTTTAGCCTAGTCCTGCGAGGATTTGCTAGAATATAAGCAGTCTTGTTATTGCCCCATTGTGGACTGACCCAATTGTCTATAGAGGCATCTTTCCCATTGTCTTGGTGACTAGCAGTTCTGACAGGCTTGCAGGTAACACCCTGAGAGCTTTATGCTGTCAGACCTGTTTCATACTGTTTTCTTGTTTGCACTGTTCCCTGATTATGAAGTTCTGAGAGAAATTCCAGAAGTTTGAAAAGCTATTACCAAACCTAATCCTACCTTACCAACACAGTATTTTACTATTTACAGAGTATTTTCATTTGATTTTCGCTGTAACTCTGAGGTAGACAGGGTAAAAGCTTCGAGAAAATTGAGATACAGATAAGTGACACCCAGAGTGGTATGCTTCTTAACGAGCAAGACCAGAAATCACACTAGCTTTGAAGCTCCTTTCACCAATACCACGCTGGTTCTAGTGTGCCTGTTGGTGCTCTATCCAGCACAACTGCCTTCTCTTGGCCTAGATATTTCTTTCTAATACAAATCCTTGAAGATGTTCTGTCAGTTCACATAATGTTGAGGTTTAAAAAAGATTTTCAAACCCTACATCAGACTTAAATGGCAATTGCTCATCCTGTTTCCCTCAACTTTGTATTTCCCTTAATGCAGCTGCCACCACCACCAATCACTACACATACACACACACATACAAACACACACGAGATGGAGGGAATCTGCAAAAACAAGTACAGGGGAGATTTAACTCACATGGTTTTTGTTTTTCCTTTGAAGTGGCAGACAACCTTCAAATTACTACCTAACTACCTGCCAGTCCCTACAGTTTTCTACTTCCGTTCATATCAGTGTTGGTATCATCTGATATTTGTATTCTCTATTCCTGGCAAGAACATCTCATTTGAGGGACTGAGTCAGGCAATGGTTAGGGTGGTAGGCTCCAAGAAGAAACATTGATACTCCTAGGAAATAACAAAGGAGTACCCTTGTGGCTAGTATGCTGTTAAGTAGACGTTATGGAGAGAGCATTGACATTAGTCAGATAGACCTGGATTAAACTCTCCCACTTAGCTGAGTGCTTCTGCAAGTTATGCTTCAGTTTTTCCACCTCTAACATGGGCATTCTGTGTGAGGTTAGACTTAAAAGCTAAGCAAATTGTTAGTAAATCATTACAAATCGAATTTGAATTTCCCCTGGGAATAGCCCTCTATTAGAAATCAGAGGTTGACTTTGAGATATTTGAAAGATCTTTCAAAGGGGTAACTTAGTTTTTATTCTGGATTTAGTAGATAACTGTCGTATGCTGCTTAACGACAAGGATACGTTCTGAGAAATGCATCGTTAGGCCATTGCATTAATATACAGATGACATAGAGCATACTACACAAACCTAGATGGTATAGCTTACTACTGTAATTGTATGTGCCATACTTTTATGTGACTGGCAGAGTGGTAGATTTGTTACACTAGCATCACCACAACATATGAGTAACACATTGCACTATGACGTTACAATGGCTACATCACTAGGCAATAGAAATTTTTCAGCTCTATTATAACCTTATAGGACCACCATCATATATGCAGTCCATCTTTGACTGAAACATTGTTATGTGGTGTATAGCTGTAAAACATTTTCACCATGGCCAGAGACTTTGGAAAGCATTCTGGACTGAATTTGAGAAGACTGCTTCCCATCTAGCAGTAAGGACATAGATGTGTAATTATTTTGGTGGGAGTATCATGATACTTTCTGCCTTGGTGCCTGTCTGTCTTCTAGCAGGACATGGAAATAAGTAACGACACAGGAAAGGAACTTGTATACTGCAGTTGTTGGTTTAATAGATTGGTTTAATCATAAAAATCATTAACTTTGAAGGCATCTCAAAGATAAATTCATTAAGGAAAGACTCATGTGGATCACTGGTTTATTTTTATTATCTTAATGTGCTAATTGCTATATATAATGCCTAAAGAACAAATATCCATACGGGAAAGAATGAAGTTGGAAGTTGGACCCCCTGCCTTATACCATACATTGGATCAAAGACTTAAGTGTAAAGAGCTAGAGCTAAAACTATAAAACTCTTTTAAGAAAACATAGGAGTAAATCTTGAAGACCTTGGATTAAGATAACAGATGTGACAGCAAAAGCACAAGTAACCAAAAAAAAAAAAAAAAAAAGGACTTAGTCAAAATTTAAAACTCTTGTGCTTCAGGACTACCATCATGGATAATGAAAGTTATGGAAGTCTTCACTCATGTTTTATTTTGGCTGTTGGGTAGTTAGCATGTCAAAATGGAACTCAATTTTTTTGTTTTTTTGGGTTTTTTTTTTTTTGCAACTGTTTTAATAAGTAAATGATTCTGAGTCTTGCTTATCTGTATTCATCTTTCCCCATTTTCTATACAAATTTGTATATTCCTATTCCAGATTTTTTATTTCGTATTTTTTATTTTGTTGAATTTATTGTAAACCACTTCAGACCGTTGAAAAACTGAAGCTTAAAATGTTGAATGGAACATTTGAGAGCATGTGTGTGCTGTAGATTCAAAGATTCTTGCTTTCAAAGATTTAATGGTCTGGAAGTGAGAAGTGATGAGTTGTGAACTATAACAGTGTCATTGGAGGCTGTCAGTAGGAACAACTTTGCAGTGATAGGTGTCAAAGATAAACCTGGATACTAGTTATAGTGGTAAGGACATTTTAATTAGTACCATACTATTATAATAGGGAGAAGTGTGAACTGAACTCAGCTTCCATTTGTACATAGGTAACTGGGAGCTTTTAAAAGGAGGATGAGGGAATAGAGCGGGGAGGGAGAGGGGGCTCAGTAGAGTCAGAAGTGAAAAATTAAAAAATTTTAGGAAAGGGATTGGTCCATGCGAAACCCATCTGGGTTTGCTAACCGGTGCTTATTGAAGTTAGGCTCCTACCTTTCACAGAGCCTGGGAGACAGGCACCCTATATTCAGGTTTTGGCCAAAACAAATAGTAAATTCTTTTGGCAACCTTGAGATTTTCTCTGGCAGGCACTTTAAGGGAGCTAAGGTCATCCTATTGATGTGATCTTGAGCTATTAGAAACTATGTTAGCGTTTCGTTCGATCTTTATAGGCCAAAGTTGAGACCTAGTTGAGAAAGGGCTCAGAGGAACCTAAATAGGGTTTGGTTCAGGAAAGAAACTCTGGCACAGGTAAAAATCAGTTTACCAGCCTGTTGTCTTTGGAGAGGAGAAAGTTTATGGCTGACTCTAAGAGCAGGTAAATGGTAATGTCGTTAACTCCAAACTAGCAAAGATAGAAGAAGAAACTGGTTTAAGGAGAAAGAAAGTGAGGTAGAGATAGCCAGTAGGCATTTGGAAATGTACTTTCAGGTAGGAGATCGTGACTGTAGGGATTTGGTACTTCGTGTAAAAGTGGAAGTTGAAGCTAAGGGAGATCACTGGGGGAGGGCTCTGCTCCTGCTGAGAAGAGGACCAAAAGTAGAATTTTTGTACCCACTGACATTGAGAGATTGGCATTGGAAGAGGAACACAGTATGACACCTAAGAAGGAGTGTTTGGAAAGGTAAGAGAACTGGAAGAGGGTGGTACTGACAGAATCAGTGTCGAGAAGGAAAGAGTGATCATCAGTGACAAATCAGAAAGTCAAAAAGACTGCAGCCAGAAACAGCTTGATGGGTTCCAAGTAATGAGAATGAATACTGACAAGGTTACTGAATTTAGCAGTCTAAATGTCTTTGTCTGAGCCATCCGTGTGCTGTAGTCTCATAATAGAGCATTTTTATTCAGTTTTATATCAATTCCGGAGGAACCTTGTGGTTTCTGGATTTCTAATAAGAAACCCTTCTACAGTCGCCTTTGGAAGTTCTGCTCCACTCCAGTCACAAGGAAGATTTCTTTACTGTACACTTTTTCACTTACCTTACATTTACTGGCAGACATTAATTAAACAACTGTTATAGTTAGGCCTGTGTGTGGGACAGTGCAGGTGTTCATTAAGTATTGAATAAATATTTGAACAGTGAGTCATTAAACAAATATTTGTGTATCTATGATATTATAGATGCTGGGGATACAACAAAGATCCCTGCCTTTATAGAACTTACACATCCTATAGAGAACAAACACATTGTAAATTGTGTAATGAAGGAAATAAAACAGGTGTTCTGACATAAATACAGTAGCTTTCTTTAGGTTAGCATTAGGAGAGAAGGATCTATTCTAAGCAATTCTAAGAGGTAGGGAAGAGCACTGGGGTAGAAAACAGGAAGTGTGAAGACTACAGCCGGAAACAACTTGATGGATTCCAAATACTGAGAGGGCCACTCTTACAGGAGGGTAGAGTTGAATGAGATGAAAATATAGGCAAGACCTTGAGTTCTGAAGAGGATTTTATTCTACATGGGGGCAGTGGTGTGCTCTGGTTTTTGTGTGTTGATGGATTGAGGGAAAGCGGGGATGGGGAGGGTGGTTAGTAGCCAGGCAAGAGATGATAGTGACTTGGGTGGGTCCGGGGCGGGGTCAGGAATTGAGAGAGTTGTAAGTACATTCAAGATGTATTTTGGAGATAAAATCAGGACAGAATTTGGCAACAGATTAGATGAAAGAGGTGGAGGGGGACTCTTAGGCAAACATCTCCAGTAACAGTTTTCAGTTGCTCCGTTAATATGCACTAGTTAGAGACTTGATTGCCAGTAATTCTCAAGGTAAAATGACTGTGAGTAAAGAGATCAAAATAGAATCTAGTCTAAGGACAAGAGCCAAACTGAATAGAAGTTTATGTGTATTGTGAGGCTGGAAAGTAGTCCTCAGAGGTTGGATGAAAAGAGGAGGCCTTTGGAATTAGAGGGTCTAGATTGAAGTTCAGCTTCACAATTTAATAGCTGACTGATCCTCTGCGAGTCACCGCAGCTCCAAACATGGTTCCTTAGCTGTTAAGTGGATATGCTAATTGACTAATCTTTCTAATTGCTTGTTATAGGGGTCAGTTAGATCCTGTGTATAAAAACATTTTTTGAAAACAGAAGCGTGATGCTGAGTTTTAATTATTTAACAAAGCCCCCATCAAATTGTTTGGCTGGCACAATGTAAAAATCAAGTATGAGTGAAATCCCTACTGTATTATTTTAACTATCCTGTTAAAAATTGTTAACCTCTTTACCCTTTAAGGGATTTGAATTTGTGGTAACTGAAATTCTGAAATGTGATCAGATTTGATTACCAGTGGTGGAGGAGTCCCCAACTCAGAATTCTTATGGATTTGCTGTTACTTATCGTTTCCCTTTTCAGGAAATGAAAAGAACTTGAAGTTTGGGACCAGACAGATTAGGGTTGACTTTTTAGCATCCTGGCTTATTAACCTCTGAGTCTCACTTTTCTCATCTGTAAAATGGATTCTCAGGATTGTTGTGAGGATTAGAGTTTATATCTTCAAAGAGCTTGGCACATTAGCAAACCTTACTAGCTCGCTAAAGCTGTGGGCTCTGTATCCTAGTATATACTCTCTAGTTCATTTCTTTTTAATTAACTGACATGTGGCCATAATGTTTTAACCAGAGATCTTATGTTGATGCACATTTGCTAGAGAATTCATAGTGAAAAGTCAAGAGAGGCCAGCTGAAAAAAAGCCATTTCATCCTCGGAGGAATCGGGTTTCTTACATTCTTGAAGAGACATTAAATTGGGAGATAAGTTTATCTCCTTTATTTCTCTTCTCATTGCCATTAAGTAACTTTCACTGCATCATGATAAATTGTAAAGCTTCCTAACTGTAGCATATGCCCAGCAGTCTGCCTGATTTAAAGTCTTAGCTCATTCTCTTTGGGCAGTTATAATAACATTTTATTAGAAAGCCTCCCTCTGCAAAGAGGAGCACCCACTCAGTTTAGCACCAGGACAAGGGAAGTAATTTTAAAAGACAGATTGCTTCATAGTGTTCCAGGGCCCATCTCCTTTGAAGATTGTCATGTCATTACCTAGAAAAATAAGGCTAGTACTCTCATCTACTAAATATAGCTCTTTTGGGTTCTTCTAGAAAGATGCCTTGAAGTGATTGCTTGGTAACTTTTTGAAGTACCATGAACATAAAACTTTGATTTGGAAAGTCCTAGAGCCAGCAGATGTGAGCTTGAAGGTGTGGTAGTATTGTCCACATTCCATACACAGGACAGCTGGCTATATGTAGTATGCATTTTTCCTGAGAAAATGTGCATAATTTAAGAATTTGATGAATCTCAAAATTTTATATATACCAGTGATTAAATGAAGTACTACAGTAATCTTGCTAGTCATCTGGTATGTGACCTTAGACTCAGGTTCTTCATCTTTCAGGTAGGTCCTGTATTAATTTGCTAGGGCCGCCATAACAAAGTACCACAGACTGGGTGGCTTAAACAACATAAATTATTTTCTCACGGTTCTGGAAGCTAGAAATCAGAGATCAAGGTATCAGCAGAGTTGGCTTCTTATAAGACATCTCCTTGAGATGGCTGTCTTCATATTCACATGATGTACTCTATGTGCATCTGTATCTTAATCTCTTATAAGGATACTAGTCATATTGGATTAGGACCTTAACCCCGTATTCTCATTTTAATCACCTCTGTTAAGACCCTATCTCCAAATTCAGTCACATTTTGAGGTACCAGAGGTTAAACTTCCAACATATAAAAGGGGAGGGCATAATTCAGGCCATAACAGGGTCCATACCTCTCTTTTGTATTATTATTGCTAATCCCTTAATTCTAAAAGCTTAGAAAATGTATGGCAACATTAGGCATTTATTTCCTAGAAATGAGAGGTATGACTTCAGGGATCTGTTCACTTTGAGACAGGTTCTTGACTAAGCTAAGACAGATGCTAGAAAAGGTATATATGTATTGTAGATTTCTGGATCCAGCCCCAGTAAAGGAGGGCGTGCTGGGAAAAAAAGCCCCTTTGCCTGCTGGTCCTTGAACAAGAGTCCGGCCTTCCTTTGGTTGCTGATTCCAGATGTGCTTTTGCAGATGTTCCTCCTTCCAATCTAACCTCCCCTGCCTGGCTTCTCGAGTGAAGTCATAAGCAAATATTTGTGATAGTTTCTTGTCACCATGGTGACTAAAGAAGCACAGCCCGGTTATCCTTCCAGCTTCACTGTCAGGTATGCTTGAAGGAGGGGACAGCCCTCTGAGAGAGCCCAGGCTCAGAGTCATGAAAAATTATGTGTCAGGTAATGGGGGACAGCAGTCCACAGTGCTGACTTTTGGAATCTGTCCTGTGCTCGCTAGTCTACAAGCACAGGGGATTTAGGGGCCTTAAAGGGAGGCTACTCCAGTCCCCTAGAACTTTTATTTTTTCCCAGCAATAAATCCACCTGGGCTTTGCCAAGGGGGTATGGAGACTTGCACATTTTAAGACCCTGCTGCTGCTGTGAATTCACCAGTCTACTTTCCAGAATGACCAGAGGCACCTTCTCTGAAATTGCTGCAGGCACATTCCCTCAGCCTTTCCAGCTCCAGATTTCAGCTCTCTCAACTTCCACGTTCATTTTTCCTTCACTTAGATTCTTTTAATAGACTATTTTTCCCCCTCACATTTATGTGTTTCCTTATTTATTCTATTTCCACCTACAAGGTGAATCTCCTACTTGAAGAACCAGCCCAAATCTTATCTGTGGGAGATTTTTATTCCAGTTACAGTTGACTGTCAATATTAACCCATTTCCTGTTTGCCCTGAGAATACTTGCCAGCAGCGCCTGTGGCTGCAGTGTTTACCCTGACTACTCACAGATTACAGCCCTAACATTACCTCAAAAGTTTGCCATGAAATGTCTCGCTTTTATTATTATTTTTGCATCGCTCTAGTATATCCATAGTCTTTGGAAACAAATGACATCATTCTATTTATAATATTCTGTTTTTAGTAGGAATATTTCCATTTACAAAATGTAGTAATTCTTGATCGCAGAAAATGTCAAAATCCTAGAAAACGTAGCATTCCTACGCATAATGTTAACATTGTTCTCAAACAGTTGTTAGCCAAAGATTCATTTGATGAATCTGATTTAAGTATACATTTCTGTTACATTAGGATTAGAGACTAGTTCTGTTTAGAAATAACTAAAGAACAGTTCTTTTATTTTCACATTGAAAACCAGTCAAATTTACTTCAGCCTCAAAGAGCGTGTTTATGTAAAATTAACGCTGGCAGCAAGCTGTACTTTTTTTCCGAAATGGGAAATGGGTTAAATTAGTTTCAGGTAATAGCATAGTGGTTAGACATTTATAGAGGGAGATTTCTTTTTTGAACTCTCATCACAGTCATCCCAACCATTCCAGAAAAGGGGCAATATTAAAGTTAGTGTCTCCTTCTGTGTGCCTAGAATACTTAATTTTTCATACCATTTGTAATACTTTTAGTTACTGTTTCAAATAGAAATTTAGAGGATGAGAAATGCCTATAAAGGGAGACCCAAGTTGGTAAGTCTTCCTCTACTCATACTTCAACATAATCAGGTTCACTTTTATCAGTTTTTAAAATAGATTGTTTTAAAAATGTAAATATTGGGTAAGGTATGATAAAGTCACTGCAACCACAGGAGGATATAAGGACAGGTCTTGGAAGGAAGAAGTCTATTATACTCACTGGTCTCAGAAAGAAAGTCACTGCATGCCACACAGGGTCAAGAGGAAAACACCAAGGTGGTAAGGAAGCATAAAAGGTGGGAGCAAGTGGAAGGTTTAGATAAGAGCCTTTATTGGGGTTTCTGAGGGAAAGTGAAGGCAGGGCAGAGTAAACAGTTTAGGATTAGGCTAGTTTAAATAAATCCAGAGGGATATACCAAAGAGTAGAACTACTAGGTCATATTATGTTTAATATTTTTGAGGCACTGGCATACTGTTTTCCACAGAGACTACCCCATTTTACATTCCCAGTAGCAATGCATCAGGTTCCAATTTCTCCATCCTTGCCACCTTGTTATTTTTTCTTTTGTTTTTGTTTTAGCCATTCTAAGTAGATGTGAGGTAGTATCTGATTGTGGGTTTGTTTGATATGCATTTCCTTTAATACTAATTATGTTGAGCATCTTTTCATGTGTATATTGGCCATTTGTGTATCTTTAGAGAAGTTTATATTGATATCCTTTGCCCATTTTTAAATGAGTTGTCTTTTTGTTGTTCAGTTGTAGAAATTATATATTCTGGATAGTAAACCCTTATCAGATATATGATTTGGAAATAATTTCTCCCATTCTGTACGTTGTCTTTTCACTAGTTAATATCTTTTGTTGCTTGTGCTTTTGATGTCATAGCTAAGAATCTATTGCCCAGATCATAAAAATTTACTCCTATGTTTTATTCTAATAGTTTTATGTTCTTATCTTATATATTTACGTTGTTGATCCATTTGAGTTAATTGTTTTATGTAGTGTGTAAGTTTATTTCTGGGCTCTCATTGATCTGTATATTTATCCTTACGCCAATACCACGCTGTTTTGATTACTATAGCTTTGTAGTAAATTATGAAATTAGGAATTGTAAGTCCTCCAGTTTTATTTATTATTTAAGAGTGTTGTTTAGTTTTCACATATTTGTGGAATTTTCCAGTTTTCCTTCTGATATTTATTTCTAGCTTTGTTCCATGTGGTCTTAGAAAACACTTTGATTTCAGTTTTTTAGAATTTATTGAGATTCTTTTTGTGGCCTAACATTGTCTATCCTGGAAATGTTCCATGTACACTTGAGAAGGTATATTCTGCTATTGTTGGGTGGAATATTCTATATCTTTTAGGTTTAGCTCATTTATAATGTTGAAGTTTTCCATTTTCGTATTAATTTTCTATCTAGGTATTCTATTCATTATTGAAAGTAGTACATTAGAGTCTCTAAATACTATTGTAGAACTATTTACCCCTTCAAGACTGTCAGTGTTTGCTTCATATATTTTGGGGCTCTAGTTTGGTGCATATATATTTTTATAGTTGTTATATCTTGATAACTTGATCCTTTTATCAGTATGTAATGACCTTCTTTGTCTCTTGGAAGTTTTTTTATCTCCTTTTATTATTGCCATCCCAGCTTTCTCTTGATTACAATTTGCATGAAATATCTTTTTCTATCCATTTACTTTCAACCTATTCGTGTCTTTAGATATACAGTTAAATATTTGCATATATCACATTGCTGAATCATGTTTTTTTAAATTCATTCTACCAACAGAAAAATGGTTAAATTATGATATATTTATACAGTGAAATAATATAGGAAAAAAATGAATGAAATACAGTTCCATGAAAAAACATGGGTAAATCTTAGGAAGTCACTTGGGGCGGGAACATTTCCAGGATAGACAATGTTAGTTCTCAGAAGACTAAATACAATGTGATACAGTATTTAGGGATATACTTATATGTGATTAACAAAAACAGAGATAATGACAATTCAGGATAGCAGTTTTCTTTTGGCTAGAGGGGAATGAAGGACCCTGGGATAGGGGAAGAGCCCACAACTAGATTCAGGCATATTGATAACGTTCTAGTTCTTAGATTTGGTGGCAGGTTTACAGATTCTCGTTGCATTATTGTGCTTGGTAACTTAACATTATGCCTTATCTTTTTTTACATATCAAATATTACAGATTAATTCTTTTTTTTTCTAATTTAAAAAATGTATGGTGGGTATATCAGTCATTAAAAAAAGATACATGGTATTCACTGAATTGGATATACTATAATGTATTTCATTCCACTAAATTGGATATAGTATGATGTATTTCCCCTGACCAGGTTAAATACATCTGAGTTTATTGGGAAAGTCATATTACTGTTTTCTCTCTTGTCATGGAGGTGATCATAGCTGTGAGCATTTACCATATGCCTAGCATTATTCTAAGTCGTACTTCACATGTATTTACCTATTTAATCCTTCTAACAACTCTATGAAGTAGTAACTATTACGTCCCTGTTTTAAAGACGAGATCTTGAGGCATAGAGATTAAAGCAACTTATTGAAGATTGAACAGCTAACAAGTAGAAGAGCCAGAGTTTGAACCCACAGAGTCTGGCTCCAGGGCCTACACTTTAACTACTATGCTTATATCAGTTGTTATAATTATTTAACCAGCTTATTATGATTAAAGGAAACTCTTGGTGTGAAGGTGGCATGAGAGATGTCAGAGGTGTGATTATTGAGATTATTAGGCCTCCTTGAGAATCTGTGAACCCCCAATTGGGTAGGCTGGGTAGGGACAGAAGCCCAGTGAAAAGGAAATGCTAGCCTTTTGAGCCACGCTTCTTTTGCTCAGGCCCACTTCCATGTCTGGAAGTGTACTTGCCCTTCTAATAAAACTTTTCTTTTCTACTGTAAAAAAAAAAAGAAATGCTGCCCTCTTAAGAACCTTTGCCAATGTGTTTGTATCTTCCCTTCATCTAGAGACCATGGCGAGCCCAGGGAAGGACAATTATCGAATGAAGAGCTATAAGAACAATGCCCTAAACCCTGAGGAAATGAGGCGAAGAAGAGAAGAAGAGGGCATTCAGCTCCGGAAACAGAAGCGGGAGCAACAGGTGGGTTAACCAGAGTGTTCATGGAAAGGATCCAGCCACAATGATTGGCCTCCACCTTGTGCTCTCACCTTCTCCTTAGGAAAGTAGCCGAGCTCTGTGGGCCACTTATCTACTTTCCTTTGTTGTAAAGAAATGTTGGAAAAGAGAGAAAATCCCTTTATTCTTTTTCCATAATTTAGAACAATTTAGACATCATTTATGTCTTCAGTATAACATTCTAGTTCTAGTTCCTTGTTGCCTTTTCTCTATCCTATAGTCAAGTGTTAGGCCTGGCCTTCAAGGCCTAGCCCTAAGTCTGGCTCTTTAAGAGGTTCATCGGCCATTTGGGGGCTTCCTTACTTCTATTTCTGGGGTCCATTCTTTGTAAGTCTCCCTAGGACCGAGACTATAATAATGCCTCATCATTTATGCTCTACTATACACTCACTAAATTGGTGCCTTGCCTAGACCTATATGCAGTCACCTAACCTGCTCTTGCCTACCCTCTTGCTTTACCATTACTTCTTTCCTTCAAAGCCTTTTATACTCATCACCTTTTTTTTTTTTTTTTTTTTTTTAACACCTACAGCACCCAGTCTTTCTAGGTGGTTTCCTATCCAAGTACTAACCAGGCCCGACCCTGCTTAGCTTCTGCGATCAGAAGAGATCGGGCGTGTTCAGGGTGGCATGGTTGTAGTACTCATGACCTTTTATACAAAGAGCACTAGAATCTTTAAAGAGTTGTTTGCTTTTTAAAAAATGTGAACAATTCAATATAACATAGAAAGTAAAGCCCTTGAATATCTTTCCATGTCATTATGTTAAGCTTGGTGTTTTCTCAACTATGCTAGCATTTCCTTGACAGTTATGCCATAATTTAACATTGGGTCATTCTTTGTTTCAGTAGGTAATCTTACTACCATCTCTTCTCTTTGCTTGCAGCTTTTTAAACGGAGAAATGTGGAGATGATTAATGAAGAGGCTGCTATGTTCGATAGTCTCCTCATGGACTCCTATGTGAGCTCTACCACTGGGGTAAGGACTTTGCTTCAGGCAGGCCTGAGAAGTAGCTACTTTTGCAGAATAGAAACTGGGCAGTTCACTTCATCTAGTAGTTTTGCCGACAACCATGCTAAGCTCTTTATTCCATGGGCCCTTTTGTCAGCTTAAAGACTCAACAAGGATTTATTTCTGGTGGGGATGGGGACACCTGAGGAAACATTTAAGAGAAGCCATCAGTTGCCTCAGAAGTTAGGAATCACTGTCAAATGTCCCAGTTTGCAGAAGCCATGGATTAAACAAACACCTTCTCCTGAGCCTGTCATACTGTCCTTTTGCTCTTAAGTCTTTAGACTTAAAAGCAGGATGCTATTCAAGATTGTGTTCCCCTATCTGGCTCTAGTGTGGTTTGCAAAATCTCGAACCTGTTTTATATTCTAGGAGAGTGTGATCACAAGAGAGATGGTAGAGATGCTCTTTTCTGATGATTCTGACCTGCAGTTAGCAACCACACAGAAATTCCGGAAACTGCTCTCCAAAGGTACAAAGCCTGGTCCTCCCTGGAGACCCTACATAATTCAGTGTCTTGTTTCTTCTCACTGACCTCATCAACTACTCCCCTTCACTCATTCTACTCTAACCCTGCTGTCTTTGGTGTTCCTTAGATAAGCCAGGCACATTTTTTTCCTTTGCATTGGCTGTTCCCTCTGCCTGATATCTATGTGACAGCTCCATCACTTTTACGACCAGATCTTACCATCTCAATGAAGCCTGCCCTGACATTCTGCCTAAAATTACTGGCCATCTCCCTACCCTTGGCATTCTTAATCTTCCTACCCTGCCCTACCAATTCTTTTTTTTCTGTTACGCTTTTATCATCTATATCTCCTCATTAGAATGTAAGCTCCATGAGGGCAGAGACTTTTGGTTTTGTTCACCACTATATGCTCAATACCTAGAACTGTGTCTGACACATAGTTTGTGCTTAATAAAAATTTGATGTATGATAGGAAAAATACTCCTTGCCTCAGTATATTAAGCAGTCCTCCCAAGAGAAAATGCTAGTCTTCAAAGGGAAATCTTTAGATGAAATGTTTAGACTAGGGTTGCTCATCCCTTGGGCTTTCTTCTCTCCCTTACTACTTGCTTGCTTAAGTAAGGTAGGTGCTTGCTTAGGTTCAGGTGAGCAAACTTAAATTAGGATGGGCTTTACTCTTCAGTGTCCGAACTGTATCATACAGTTCAAAGATGACCAGCTGTTGTTAAATGGTTGTTGGGAATGTTTTATAAGGATGGCCAGGAGTACCTAGGAAGCATGGTGAGCTGACCCCAGTGAGTGCATTAGCCAAAGCCTATCTTGACGTTTCTTCTTCCTTTCTCCCTTTTCCAGAGCCTAGCCCTCCAATAGATGAAGTTATCAACACTCCAGGAGTGGTGGATCGGTTTGTGGAGTTTTTGAAAAGGAATGAGAATTGTACATTACAGGTGAGAATTCGAGCAAAGGGGTACCAGACATAAGCCCTAGAAACCATTTAGCCTCTGGGTTTCTCTTAGAAATAGGTAGTTAATCTGATGGAACTTACTAGAAACTCAGCTGAAAGGGACTTGGAGAGACCCATCTCACTCTAATTCTGGTTTCAGAAATGAAGAAAGTGAAACTTGAAAAATAAAAAAGTGATTTGCTAAAGGACTCATGGGTGTTGTGGTAGTGCAAGACTAGAACTGGTCGAGTGAAGCCCAGTTCTGTCTTCCCATTCGGTTATTTCTCTGTGGAGACCTCTTCCTACCATTTAAAGTGAGGAGAGGGAAAGGCTTGTGTTTTGATTTTTTTAGTCAGGAGCAAGAGGCTTACTGCTCATAGCCAGCTGGTAAATGGCTGCTCCATCTGGAATGACTTCTCAATCATGGCTTAATCTCACTTTCAGTTTGAAGCTGCCTGGGCTCTAACAAACATTGCCTCTGGAACCTCTCAGCAGACCAAAATTGTCATTGAAGCAGGAGCTGTCCCCATATTTATAGAGCTGCTTAACTCGGACTTTGAGGATGTACAGGAACAGGTAATGCTCAAATTTAGCTTAATTCTCAATGATACCTGTGGTATTATAAAAGATATATTTGGTCTTCATCCCCAGTTCTGACAAAGAGCTCCTAAAAACTTTGGAATTTTATGAGTGATAGTAGTGTCTTTTGTTATTTATAATGAGCCCCTTTAGAACCACCTGAGTCTATGCTAATGAGATGACTCAGGTTAGAGCCCCTAAATAGTCTCAGGATGGGACTCAGAAAGAGCAAACATAGGATTAGAGGGTGAGAACTCTCAGGCTCTACCTTTCCCCACCCTTCCATCCCAACCTCCCCAGGAAGATTAGGAGGGCTGGAGATCAGGTTATAAGTGCTCACAGAGCAGTGGTATTCAGCAGCCTCCCAGGTTGAACACATCAGTGTGCTGGGAAGGTGGCATGCCTGGAGAGGGCGTGGAAACTCCCTTGCTCCTTACACTAAACCTTGCGCCATACATCTGTTTCATTTAGCTTTTCCTGAGTCGTATCCATTGTAATAAACTGGTAAATGTAAGTATTTTCCTGAGTTCTCTGAACCTCTAGTGAATTACTGAACCTGAGGAGAGGATTGTGGGAACTCTCAAATTTATAGCCACTGGGTCAGAAGTACAGGTGGTGGCTGGTAATTGCATCTGGTGTCTAAAGTGGAAACAGTCTTGTGGGACTGAGTCCTTAATCTGTTGAGGTCTGCGCTAACTCCAAGACTTAGTGTCAGAATTGAATTGAATTGTTGGACACACAGTTGGTGTCAGCATTGGTTGTTGATATGGAAAAAACTTCACATTTGGCATCAGAGGTGTTATTGGAAAAAAAGACACCAGAGTACCCATTTCTCATCCTATAGATCATCAAAATAAAGATAACAACTTCCATTTCTTCCACTGGAATTTTGCTTGTTGGATAGAAGTGGAGAGTGGTCCTGGGATTTTTTTTCCTCCATTGTATTAGAGTTAGTCAATGAGGCTACAAAAATGCAACTTTTCAATCACTTTCTCCTTTTCTGGGTGGTGGCAATAGGGAGGTCTTGGTTTGACTTTTCTGGCTGCATTATATATGTCAGCCTGTCTTCCCAGGACTCTTGAGCCAGAAACTCTCAGAGAAAAGGTCCTCATAGAGCAAGTGCTCAAAAAAGGTGTCAACAAAGAGGCTCCCTGAGTTTGTTTTGTGTGTCTGGGCCTTGATATGGTTTTTGTCCTGATTATAAAGGACTCACAGAAGCCACTAGACTCTAGGTGACGGTTCTGTCATCCCCTTTTCAGGCAGTCTGGGCACTGGGAAACATAGCTGGAGACAGCTCCGTTTGCCGAGATTACGTCCTGAACTGTTCCATCCTTAATCCTTTGTTAACGTGAGTAATTAATGATCATCCGCACTAGGGGCATCTGTAGGGCAGCCATGTGGCAGGTGTTTCGGGGGGCAGTTTACCTTAAGATGGTAAGTAAATACAAAACCAAAACTAAAAGTGTGTTTAGATTGCCGAAATAAAATACATCTTTTCAGAGCAAGAAAATTGTGCTGCTAGTCTGTGCCAAGTGGATATTCTTCATTTCATGGCACTGTAGAATCTCACGTTGGTCATGCCTGTCTCATTTTTGAGCCTGGGAAAAGTGGCAGGACTAGCCCATCAGGAAAAATTCAGCCTTCTCTACAGAATACATTGATTTTCTATGGCTTTATGCATAGGTACATTGAAGAGCTCTCTTGTAAACCCCATGTCAAAGACTACAGGAAGGGTCATCTGGATCCTCCATCCCTCCCTCTCATACCCTTAAAGTAGAGCTGCATTACATTTAAACCAAAATAGATAGAGGAAGTATTCTTCAGAGACCACAGTCTCATAGGCTACCACTATAATTCTTTCTTGGGCCCTTCACAGAAAGCCATTCCATACTGCATGGCCAAAGCCCTCACACTAGACCTTCAGCTTTTATTTCCAAAGAGAACAGTACTTCTTGTTTAGAACTTGTGGCTACAGTTAGGGACACAGTATGTCTTATCTTAAAAGCTTTACAGGCTTACCCAAGATCCAGCCCTCTGTTCTTATTAGTCATGGTCTTAACTAGCCATAGCTGGTCCTAATCCTCCGTGAAGATGTAGGTTAGCCTCCTGACCCAAACAGGCTCAATTTATTTAGGTCTATGGGTAAGAAGAAACAGTGAAGCTACCAGAGTCTTAGGGATCTTATTGGATTTGCTCCTGGGGCTCATTGGCAACAGCCCTATGCCAAGGACATCACTGATCAGGATCTGGCTTTGCTTTTTCTTTCAGACTCCTTACAAAGTCCACACGACTGACAATGACACGGAATGCAGTCTGGGCCCTGTCAAACCTCTGCCGAGGGAAGAACCCACCCCCAGAGTTTGCAAAGGTGAGAGAGCTTCTTACCAGTTCTGAGTGATAGCAGGTTCCTTCATATGGAGGAATTTTTATATGGGAGTTTTCAAGTCTTTGGGGAACCCCTTAGAGTCTCAATCCTTAGGAAATTGAAAGAGGTCAATGAAGTGGGTGATCTCGTTTGCTGGATGGTAAAGTGAAAAGTTAGGCCTGATGATTAAATGTAGTAGAGGTTTTCTAACCAATATACTGTATACTTGAAAGCAATAAAATAAATTTTTAAAAAATGTAGTAGAGATCTCTAGGGCTTAGAATTACTTATAGAGGAGTGAACAGCAGTGTTAATATTAGCAGTAGAGCTGATGTCCTCCTATGAGTCCCTCTCACTCTGTTTCCAACAGGTCTCCCCTTGTTTGCCTGTGCTCTCTCGCCTCCTCTTCAGCAGTGACTCAGACTTGCTGGCAGATGCTTGCTGGGCCCTTTCTTATCTGTCTGATGGCCCCAATGAGAAGATCCAAGCAGTCATAGACTCTGGAGTCTGCAGGAGATTAGTAGAGCTTCTGATGTGAGTGATCTCAGAAAGGGTACAAATTCCCTAAGCTTCTCCAAGCTCAGAGTAAAGAACTGCCACCCTATCCAAAGGTCTGGAGCCATGAGAGTGCTGTCAGCCTTGGTGGTCAGCAAGGCTGAGTACCGTGTGCTGGTCCTCTACTAATGAGATCTCCCTCTTCTGCAGGCATAATGATTACAAAGTGGCTTCTCCTGCCCTGAGAGCTGTGGGCAACATCGTCACTGGGGATGACATCCAGACCCAGGTAAAGAAGAGGAGAGCTGTCTATGGACAAAACCCTGCCAAGGGCTTTGGCCCTGATGAGAGTCAGCATGGTCTAGGAGAGAAAGCATGGGTTTGAGTGAAAAATTCCAACTCTGCCACTTTCTATATGACCATGGGCAACTTGGTTGCCTTCATTTCTTCTATAAATGGGAAGCAAATCATCATCCATTGTGTGCTTTTGAAGGAAAACTAAATCAACCTGGCTTAGTATCCAGGGTATTGTAAGATAATAGTTAACAGTTTTTGAGTCATGGTCCCTTTAAGATAATAAAAGCTATGGAACTGGGTATTCATTAGGTCTTGAGTGGTTGGCATAATTCTGTGTGATTTTTGACAAATTTCTTAAAGGTGAGCAATCTCAACTCAAACCCACACTCATTTTCTAGGTCATTCTTGTGTGTACATGT
>NW_011888817.1:9101588-9147958 GCF_000151845.1 Pteropus vampyrus
TGTACAAAAGTTTTTAATTTTTATTGAGTCTATTTATCTAATTTTTCTTTTGTTGCCTATGCTTGTGGTGTTCTAGGTTATTCTTAACTGTTCAGCCCTCCCTTGCCTCCTCCACTTGCTGAGCAGCCCCAAGGAGTCAATCCGGAAGGAAGCTTGCTGGACCATTTCAAATATCACTGCTGGCAACAGGGCTCAAATACAGGTAGAACAAGCAGGAGGGAAGTCAGGGGGTGGGGTGTCAGATGGGAAGGCATGGGGACATGAGAAATTGTGGAATATTTGCTTCTAGAAGAACTAATTTCCCTTTAGAAATGGGGGTCAGTGTGTGTTACTGGTTAAAGATTCTGTGTACTAGAAGCCAAGTTCCTCTGTAGCCTCTCACCTATATAGAAAGAACACAGAAAACTCCCAGGAAGGGAAGATACCTAAATCTTAGCCGATTTGTGGGCTGGGTTTGAATTCTCTTGAAGTGACTTTCTTTCTCTCTCCACCCCACCCAAATCCTCTCTCAGGCTGTCATAGATGCAAATATCTTCCCTGTGTTGATTGAAATCCTTCAGAAAGCAGAGTTTCGTACAAGGAAAGAGGCAGCCTGGGCTATCACCAATGCCACATCAGGAGGAACCCCTGAGCAGATCAGGTATCACATTCCTTTCTCATTGTCTTGAGTAATATGTGTACTTTCCCTTTTGGCTCATGGTTTACATGTGACCTCCAAACTGCTTTTCTGGGATAAGTCTGCCTCAGTCCAGCTGTAGTAGAGTTTAACTGGTAAGCTGCTAGAGTGGCACTGGAGTCTGGAATAGATACCTGTAGACCATGTACCTCTTTTCCCTCCTGTAGAATAGAAACCTGTGATACAGATATCTGCCTCTCCTCTATCTCTTCCTACCCTCTAGAGAATTTAAATCTATGTAATACTCAATTATCCATACAAATGAAGGAGAACCATGCTATGGTTCATTCAAAGCAGCTTCTCTGGGAAATCATTTTTGGAGGTGACACTTGGGAGGGACAAATAGAAAGACGTTGTGTGTGTGCATGCTTTTTGATTTTAGTTTCCATTATCAGCATGAATAGGGTGGTGTGAATTGACAAGTGTTTTGCCCTCAGAATTGACAAGTGTCTTGCCCTCAGCCTAGGAAGGGGAGTACAGTCATGCACCACTTAATGACAGATACATTCTGAGAAATTTATCATTAGATGTTTCATCATTGAGCAAACGTAATTCAGGGCACTTACACAAACCTAGATGGTACAGCCTATTGCCCTAAGCTACAAGTCCATACGGCATGCTCCTGTACAGAACAACATGAGATTAAATCAAACACAAGCGAAAATGATGCAGTCAAGAGACACGGTAAGCTCAAAATGTATGAAGCTGCTGCCAGCATAACACGGCAACTGTTTTACAGCAAACTTTTTTTATAAGTAGAAAGAATATACTCTAAAATAACAATAAAAAATACGGTATAGTAAATACATAAACCAGTATGTACAATAATAGTCATTTATTGTCATTACCAAGTATTATGTACTAGTTATAATTGTATGTGCTATACTTTTATATGACTGCCAATGCAGTAGGTTTGCTTACACCAGCATCACCACAAACATGTGAGTAATGCATTGCCCTATATGTTAACGATAGCTACAACATCACTAGGTGATTGGAATTTTTCAGCTCTATTATCTTATGGGACCACTGTCATATATGAAGTCCATCATTGACCAACATATATAAATCAAGTATAAAAAGTACAAGAATCAGAAACCTGGAGACCTTTACATGTTTGACTGAAATGTAGTAACCTTAGAAGGGAATGATGGAAAGTGAAGCTAGAAGATGTGAGTGATGAGTAAGAGCCAGACTGAAGAGTGTCTGTATTGTCATATCTGTAGAGCTTGGACTTTGAAAATTTTTAAGCAGGGAAATGATGTGTTTAGAGTGTTAATATTGCAGCTAGGAGATATCAAACACAAGGAGAAGGAATCTGTGGCAGCCTTCCACATGGAAATGAACTAGACCAGTAACGCTGGGAGGGTGGAGAGACAAATAAAGGATGGGTGGTTATGAAGGCTCAGTAAGAGTGGAATGCTGAGTGTGTTGACATGTATGAAAGAGACCCACAGGTACCACAGCACCTGCCTGGCACCTCCCTTGCCCTGCATTAATTTAGAACTTGCCTGGTCTCTGGTCCCCAGGTACCTAGTCTCACTGGGCTGCATCAAACCGCTATGCGACTTGCTGACTGTGATGGATTCAAAGATTGTGCAGGTGGCCCTCAATGGACTGGAGAACATCCTTCGGCTTGGAGAGCAGGAGGGCAAGCGCAGTGGCTCAGGGGTCAATCCCTACTGTGGTCTCATCGAGGAAGCCTATGGTATATGCCCTCTCCCCAACATAACCTTCGCCTTAAGTAGGGAGATTCTAGTCAGAACCTGGGGACTGTAGGTCTCCAAAGTAGTATACTTATGTGAAGGTGTGTTTGGCGGGGGCTCATTATTGAATGCAAGGTTTTATCCCACCAGTTTCTTCTCCCTCTGAAGAACGGTAGATCAGCTCTCTTTCTGATGAGCTCTACCCAGTAAGTAGGTATGGTACAGATGCAAAAAGCAAGCTCTAGAATTGATGATAAAATCAGGTACTGGAAGATGTGTTTTTAGCTGAGTTTCTAGCAAGTTCCAGTAGGAGTGCAGGATGGACTCATCACTCATCTCTGAGAGATGTAGAGAGGCTAATGATTTGCCCATGTCACACAGGTAGTTAAAAGCAGAATCAGGACTAGAACTTGATTTATAACTGATATTTTGGTCTTTTTCCTTTGAAGTTATGTAGTTTGAGGAAAAGATTTTGGCTCTTCTCTTTCATTCAGGTCAAAGAGAGATCTGATCATATTATTTGTATTTATAACCAGTAACATATCTCAGGGAAAGAAAAATAGATAAATGTTTCACGGACCCATAGAAAAGCATTCAAAGTTTACTCTTCTCTCTCTTTCCTTCCTTTTTGCCACCATAGGCTTGGATAAAATTGAGTTTCTCCAGAGCCATGAAAACCAGGAGATCTACCAGAAGGCCTTTGACCTCATTGAGCACTACTTTGGTGTAGAAGATGATGACAGCAGCCTGGCTCCCCAAGTGGATGAAACGCAACAGCAATTCATCTTCCAGCAGCCTGAGGCCCCCATGGAGGGCTTCCAGCTATAATGTCTGCCTCCGGGGAGGGGATGGGATGGGAAGCACCACCAACCAGCGGAAAAGCAGCCCTCTGGTGGGCGGGAAACCAGCCCCCCACCAACAGCCGCCACCACACACCTCTGCTGCCCTGGAAACTGTGCTCTTGACCTGCTCCACCCCCTTCCCTGGAGGGAGCACCCTCTGGACAGACAGAACCATCTGAGGCTCACATTTGGGTTTCGTGACAAGAAGGGGACTTGTTGGGTTTTTCTTCTTTACACTATATTTTGGCTGCACATATGTCTTTAACCCAGGAGCCCAGGGGTAGTCAAAGGAGGACTGAGGTAATCAATTTTGCACCTTTTTTATTTTTATTTTTTCTTTAGTGGTGACTTCCTTCCCTTTTTATCTTCCTTCATCCTTCCAAGTTCTCTGCCCTGATCTGTGTGTAACTCTTATCTTGGGTACTTGAGCAGATGGAATATTCCAGAAGTAGGGGGTGGGAGGGGAGGGGAGAAATCCAAAACAAAGTGTTCTTGCTCTGACAGCATATTAATCTTGTATGCTTGGATTATTTAATTTTTTTTCTTTTGCACATTTTTCTTGTATTAAGATTGCTCTTTCCAAGAGCCATGAGTTCCTGGTTTTAGGAATCCCAGCTGCCAGCATTGTCTGGGACTGGAGGCTGAGGGGGAGGTTACCATGTGACAAAAGCCCCTCCCTCCCTCTAACCCCTGCCCAGACCTCTTTAGTTTGGGAGATCCCCCTCACTCTCCTGGGGCAAGTACACCAGTGGGAGTGGAGGGGAGGAGCACAGGCCTTCAGACAGGGCTTCCCATGTGTCGCTACTGATCCCGTTTCCTACTCACCTTCCAATGGTGCGACCCAACTTCATTTGTTTACTTGAAAATTCCCCTCGGAGTTGAATTAACTTCTGAGGTAGCTGTATTTTCTCCTAAGCACGAGACGAGGCTGTGGTCCTTCCTTTCTCCTGAGGAGAAAGTCCTTGCTCTGGTGACCCATCAGTTGCAGAGGAGGTTGGAGTGAGAGTGTCATGTATTGGGATAGCCAGGGATCCCTGCCTTTGGCCTTTCTTCCTCTTCTTCCTCTTCCATAGTTGGATCATGTATATTTTACTTCCACAGGAGAGAATGTCAGAAAGTTATGTATTTTTTTATATTCTATATATTAGGTAGGTCAATTTTAATTGGTCTCAAGAGGAAGAAGTGTCTGTAATTTCTGTAAGTAGGATATTGTGAGGAGGACCAAAAAGAGATGTGGAAGCTCCCTCGCTCAGGAAGCCTGAGCTTGGTCCTTTTCTTTTCTGCTTGGGTTCTGGGCCACCACCTGGGACCAACCCTTAGCTCTGGAACCTTTACGTAGCAGGTCAGCCTGGTCTGATTGTCCCAGTACCTGAAGGGAGCAAAGAGGACCCCAGGGTGTGGTGAGTCACTACTCTAGTCCTTACTGCTTACGTCAGAAAACCCAGAAAGCAGTCTGCCTTCTCAGTCTCAAAGGCCCTTGCATAAGTTATCACACATGGCTGCCTCTCCTATTATCATAGAAACTTAGCAGCCTCAGGACTTTCATGAGAGTTATTGTTGTCTTCCCTGTTTGGGATCCTTGTACATGGTTTGAGTTTTGCCCTTCCTTTTAACAATTATAATCCTAATGCCATTTTTTCTTTTCTCTTTGAGTAAAGCTGGTGCAGTGCCACAGTGGCTTGCTTATGCTTCAGTGGATTACATAGGAGATTAAAGCCCAGTTGTTGGAGATGGGGGTGGAGGAAGTTGTCAGCTAGGTATAGACCAACTGTTGTGAAGGCGCAATCTACCCTGCCCCTGCTTCCCCACTACGGTCAGTCAGTCAGTCAGAGGTGCCCTGCTCCAAGCTCTATTTTCCCTACCCCAGAAACAATTCTGATCTTGTTGTCATTCTTACGCACCCCCTCCAGCTCAGGTGAAATCCATACCCCTCTGCTGCAGATCTAAAGTTCAGGTGCTCACTATGAGCCATTGGTCTTGAATTTGCCCTCTTTCTACAGTTGATCCAACTCCACAGCCATTTTCTAAGAAAGGTAGTTTGGGGCTAGAGGTTATTACTGAAGTCACACCAATGCTGTAGCACCTTAGTGAGTCAGATGCTACTCATCAGCTTGGGAATGTCAACCCCTAGTGTCTCAGGTAGGCAAGAGGCAGGACCTTTTCCACCTGGCCTGCTAACTCCACTACAAAACTATTTTACAGTTCAAAAGAAAAGCCCACCTCATCTTTGTTCAAGCAATAGTTAAGTCCTTGACATTGGGGCCAGATTCTTATGGTGAGACATACACATCCTGCTTTTCCCAACTGTTCCTCCAAAATTCACTTTCATTTCAGATCTGGTCCTTTACCACATGGCTGACTTTTTTGATCCTCTGGCTGCTGCTTAAACCAATTTTCTCTAAGGATTCCAAAGGCTATAGTCTCCCAGGCCATAGCATGAGGACAGATTTCTCATCCGATAAAAGTGGCCTCCAGGAGCTTCCCTTTGTTAGTGTCTTCCTCAGACCACGTTTTCTCATTATCTTCCTCTAATCCCCTTTTCAGTCAACAGGTTAAGTTCTTCCAGCCCTCAGAGGCAGTAATATCATCTTTTGTGTCTCCTCCTTTCCTTTGGCCAACTTGGTGAGGAAAATACTACTTTTTTAACCCGGGCTTAACAGCCACTCTTCATGGGCAGCTCCCACCTAAACTCCAGGCCCTGGCCTACGTGAGGTCAAAGGCTTTCTGGTAGATTTCTGAATGGATGTTGCAGGGATGGAGGGACTGCCAGCCTGCTGTAGGGAATAGCCTGATAAGACATGTTTTCAGAATCTTCAGATGTTGGCACATGGCTAGTATATCTATTTTAAGACCTCTGGTGGGGGTGGACTAAGGGGACAAGGAGCCTTTTTCTTAGCTAAAGTGTTCAAATACTGTTTTAAACAGTGCCAGCTTTTTTATTGCCAGCCCATCTGGGCATCCTATCCCCAAATCATCTTCTCTAGTACTAACAGGGTCTCTGGTCTTAGAAACCTGCTCTCAGTTCTGAGCTAATCCCCAGTGACTGCCTGGCCTTGGTCTTGGCGCTACCTTCTGGTAGAACCACATGGGTTCCACCCTTAGCTGGCTGGCCTGGTTGCTTGAGGTACTGGGTATAAATGACCCTTCCAAGGAGCAGCTGTTGATGACCTCAGCTTTCAGGGACCCTTGATGTTCCCCCTCAGCTAGAACCCTTGGATCCACTCCTACTCTCTCTGTGCTGGAAGCCATTTTCCAGGAGCCCAATGTTTTGGAGCTGAACTGCAAAAGATGATAGCTCCTACTATACTGAGTCAAGGAAGAGCAAAAGGAGGCTCTCAGGCACAGGCTTTCTATTTCTCTCTAGCCAAACCAGCTTAAAATGAAAACCATCTACAAAATGAAGTGGATTTCCATTTTATTGTGTCTACCTGCTTTCTCCCTACATCCTAGAGTTACTTCTGTTTCTAGCAAACTGGAAGGAAAGGAGATGAATGCTTACAATACTTCCCTCATTTCACATACCCCTCTTTGCATGCCTCAGCTCATATATTCAGACCATATCTCTTCTCCCCGAGACTCAGCTTGGTATCCATCATCTTGAGTGTTCCTCTGTAGGTTCATCTTATAGGCTGAGATTCTGGATTCTCAATGGAGAGCAAAGATCCAGATTCTCCAGGTCCCTACAGGTGCTACAGGGATCAGTAGGGAAAACAGGCTGGCTGGGGGCCTCAGGAACGTGTGTGACTGACTGCCTCCCTGGCAGTCTGGGGGAGGTTGCAAGGCTCAGGCAGTGCACTGAACCATAGGAAATGCTCATAACTGGTGGCATCATCTTCCGGGTAGGACTATCCTAGAAGTGAATGACAGACTAAGAAATTGCTCAGAGTAGGTTTCTTCCACAGCCATTTTAGGATTCTAGACCAATCTTGTCCAGTATTTTTTCTGTCTTTTGGATTCTTTTGTTAAGCTAGCAAGCTGAGAACTAGCTGCTCCTTGGCCAAGGCCTTCATAAATGACTCAGTCACCCTATTGTCTACCCCAAGCCCCACCGCTAGATTAAGACCATAGAAAGGGAAGAATTTGAGGTCAGTAGCAACCAAGTCCGAATTAAAGCTGTTATTTTTCCTCTGAGGGCATTTTGTGTCCAGCCTGGGCTATTTTCAGAACCAAAACTGGGTATGAGAGTCAGAAGAGGCAGCATTAAAATTTGGGCCCAGAACACCACAGGAGAAAGGTTTGCATAGTGTGTTATAACAGTCTTCAGTGAGTTTTGGCCTACCTTGCTGCTTTTAGGTCAGCCTGATTGATGTCTCTTAGCACATACCTGAACCCTGCTCCCATTTAGGTCAGATTTTCAGGGTTTGGGAAGAGAAAACTCTGCCATGCCCTAGGAGCAGTGAAGGAAGTCAAAGCTCAGATCCTGAGACTGGCTGGGAACCTCTGACTCAGAGGATGGCCTTAAAGAGTCTGTCTCTATAAACCCTCAGGCCCTGTAGTTGGGTATTGGCTCTTTTAGCCAACTTGTGGGAACTGCCTTTGAACCACTAAAGAAGTAAAGGGCGTGGGGTATGAGGACCCAGCCACCCAAGACAAACCAGATCTGTCCCTCAAAAACAGCTTAGGTTCCCAGCTACAGACCCTTGGAAGGTGAATTGAGCCCTCTTCCTCACTGGTTTTTCTTTCCAAATTCATTTGCTTTTAGTTTTCTAAGAACTATAAACTCTGGCTATTTTCCAAGTACTCAGGGCCCCTGGGTAGACAGATAAAGCTTGATGATTTCAGAGCAGACATAGGCCAAGAAACCATGGCATTGAGTGTACTGAGTCCAGACAAATGATATTTATATACACATCCAAATTTGAAGAGAAAATGTATTTCTTTAGGTTTCAAACACTGTAATAGATATAAAGCAAAAATAAAAACCTGTTGCAAAGTTCTAAATCGTCTTCTTTGGAATGATGCTAGACCGGATTTTTTGGAAGTGAATGAGGAGAGGGTGTTTGAACTTGTGGCCTAACAATGGAATTAAGAATGGCAACAGCCTGCTCCTGCTATAAAGATGTTTTTTAAAAGTTTTTTTGAAATGCAAATGAAATACAGTAAATGGCACATATTTAAAATGTACAATTTGGTAAGTTTTGACATATATGTACCCATGAAACCATCACCACAGTCAAGTTGGTGGACATACCATCTAGAAGTTTCTGCATGCCCCTTAGGAAGTTCTCCTTGCCCAACCGCCAGCAACTACTGATCTGCATTCTGTGTAGTTTGCACTTTCTAGAATTTCTCTAAAAGATCCTGACATGTTCATCAGCACCATTCCACAGCCATTTGAGCCCATTAAGGTCACAGAGTTCACAGACCACTCGCTTCAGTTGAGATCAATTCCTAAAGCAGATTACAAACAAGCAGTCAAAAAGTTGATTCGACCCAAAAGGATTTTGGTTGGCTGACTGTGTTTAAGTTTTAATTCATTGCCAACATTTAAAAAAATAAAGATCTCTATCTTGAAAAATATCACTACTGGGCTTGAGTTTCTGCTTGAAAACATTCTGCAAGAACTGTTTTACCACAATCACCACCATTCCCAGTGGTCTCCCTGACTGGCAGATGCTAATATTGTTGCTATTGTATAGCAAAATGATAAAGTAACTTTTTAACCCACGTTTATCAAATTTTGTTAGTCCTTGCCTGCCCGCTCCACTTATTACCCAGATGGCCCCTGCAGGCCACTGTTGATCCTTCTTGTTAAACCACTCTACCCCTCCATGCATACCTTGTTCTTGGTTATTATGTTTATTATCTCTGCCTAGAACACCTTCCTATGGAAATCCATTAAGGCCTGACTAACGTGTTTCCTCAACAGATTTCCAACATGCTTTTCTGGAAATAATCAAGTCTTGGTTTTGTGAGACCTGAATCCCAAACCTTTCTGGGCTTGAGTTTCATCATTATAGTATTATACCATATTGCCTCTCAATGTTACCTGGTAAAATGTGAACTTGTGCTGCCTAAGGGATGAGAGAAGAGCGCTATCTTGGAGTCTCTGGGGAAAATATTTAACATCTTAAGAGCCCTAAAACAATACCGAATTTGCACAAATTAATGCCTTCTCTGCCCCTGGAAACTCTAGGCTTCAGGACTAGAGTATTTAGCCAACAGTTTGTCCATTGACTGATTTGTAAGCAAGGAATTTCAGCACCTTACTAATGCTGCAATACAACTCTAACCAGAGGTAGGGAGCTAGAACAGACCGCATAGCACTGAGACGGCTCTGAAGTGACCTTTGAGCTGGGCCTCGAAAAAATGTTTGCCAGAAGAGCATTTTGGAAGCTAGAAGAATATCATCTGCAAAAACCCCGGAAGTCCTGGAAATAGTAAAAGTACTTTTGAAGCAAAAAAGGCAGAGGAGATGGGCAGGATTGGCTGGAAATAAGCCAAACCACGTAGGTATTAAATTCCAGGTGCATGGGTTGTTAGTTTTTATTCTATTATCTATAGGAAACTGAATTTAAAAATTTGTGATCTCACATTTGAAGAAAAGTCTGACTTTCCCCTACCCCCTTTAAGCCCTAGTGCAACAGAGACTTTGTAGCAAGTGGGCCAGTCAGAGAAAAGCCTCAGGAATCCGCTGAGGCTAAACTTCGCCTTGCAGGGCTCCCTCAGCCCCTTCCAAAAAGGGATTCATACTGGTAACGGAGAAGGAAAAAAATATAACCTACTTTCACAAGTCATCTTGACTCATCCTCAGGGAAAACGTGCAATGATGATTATTTCTTCTGGCAGGGTAGTCCAGTAGTTAAGATGGGTGCTGGTGCCACACTTCCTGCTCTAACCACTCAATAGCGATGTGACCTCGGACAAGTTATCTAATCTTTGCCTTACGGTACTCAGCTGTAAAATAGGAATAACAAATAGTACTTGAGTTTGAGAATTAGGCAAGTAGTTACCGTGAAAGCACACCGTAAGCGTCCAAAGAACTGTTACTAAAACCTTCCACTTGAATACGGAAAGAGGCCCTAGGAGAAAAAAGAATGCCCAGTCACACAACAAATTAGTTCAGTTAGGAATGCAATAAAGGTCTCCTGGTGCCCAGACTAGTATTCTGTCTTTTATCCTCAGAGTTTCCATATATGTTCACAGCAGAGGGGAAAGGATTGGTGGGGGAGTGCAAGAAAGAACAGCCAGGCGTAAGGCTTTGAGAGCTGAATCATAGCTTCTGTGCGACAGAAACGAAGTTGACGTGGATACTTGAACATAATGACTGGCTCCTTTCGGACCTCCTGGGTATCCGGCTCTTAGGGCTAAAGCCCTTTCTATTGCATCTTGGTAGTTGGGGTCAGCCCCGGAGCATGAAGGGATTTGTAGTCCATTCCCTCCCCCGCCTTCCCAATTTACCCGCCTCAGGGGCCCCTTCGCTACACCTTTCCCAGCAAGCCCCGCGCGAGTGCTGGCTATTGATTGGCTGTGGCGAGCAGGCTCTGCCAGCAGCGGTTACCCAGGGTTTCCGGTGCGAGGCCAGAGCGGGCGAAGCTGTCCGGACGTCGGCAGTGGGGTGTGTACCGCGGCGGCTACAGGGACGAAGCGCTCAGAGGGTCTGTGGACCAGGGCGCTTTCGGCCACTAGCGGGGAATCACGCAGATTCCGCGCGTGGGCTCGGATATGGGGGACAAGGCTGAGGCTTGTGCGCATGCGCGGGGGGGCGGGTGGTGCGCGCCGCCCGAGGGCGCGCGGGGCGTGGGTGGGTGTGTGTGCGCGCGCGGGGGGGGTCCACGTGGGGCCGAGGGTGGGGGGGCGGGGAATCGAGCGTCTAGCCACGTCAGTCTTCGGCCGGGAACCTCTCCCGCGCTCGGCCTGTAGTGAGAGGGGTCCGCGTTGTGCCGGAAAGAGGCTTCAGCAAAAAGGAAGCCTCTCCTCCCCCTCTCCTGGAGCAGCGCCCCGAAAACCTGCTTGGGCACATCAGGCTCCCCTGACCATCAGAGAAAGGGAGAACCGTTGGCTCCCTCCGGTGAAGGCCGGCCAGTTTGTTTTAAGGAGCTGTGTGCACCTGGTGTTGGGATCTTTTATCCAGGCTGAGAAGAATTTCGAAGTCTGGAAAATAGCAAATGCGCTTATTCCTACAGGATCTGCTCACCTACCATTGCAAACCACAATGAAGAACCAAGACAAAAAGAATGGGGCTGCCAAGCAATCAGGCAGCACTTCCAACCCTAAAAGCAACCCAGGGCAAGCGGAAGCAGGACCAGAAGGAGCCCAGGGGCTGCCCAGCCACTCTGCCCCTGCAACAGAAGCTGAAGGTTCCAGCAACCAGGCTTCAGGGAAGACTGAGGGTGTGTGCCAGCTCAGCTTTTCTAGTGGGCAGTAGGAGGAGTTTGTGGTGTGTCAGTCTAGCTTCTGAAGTTAAGAGGCCACTGTTACCCAGAAAGAAGGAATTTTAAATTGAAGGTAGGACAGTGCTGAGTCTTTGCCATCCCCACGATATTTGGGGGAGTTGGTAGAGCCTTCCACTCTAAGCACAGGAATAACCCTTGAGAGAAGGCTCTGACAGAATTAAATTGGGTAATAGTCAAATGAGACACCCAGCCAGCAAATCCAGAATAAAAACACTTCATTAAACAGTGGGTAACTGCTCTTTATACTTGAGGCATTTCTAAAACTTTTAATAGCAAGAAATGACTTTTGTGGGGAGGAAAAGGGGATGGGCTAGACATTGAGCTCCTGCTACATGCTATCCCTATGTGCTGGATATTTTACTTGATTTCTTTTATGCTCACAACAGATATGGTTGAGTGACAATGAGAAATAGACATACCATTTTATAGGTAAATAAACAGGCGTAAAGAAGTTAGGCAACATTTAACCCAAACCAGTAAGTTGGTATAACCAAATCAGTGGTATAACCAAATTATTTATCAGTGTGCTCCACGTCCTCTCCTGCTATAGGAGCACAAGCCAAAACTGCTCCATCCGGGGCCCTCCGCGATGTCTCTGAGGAGCTGAGCCGCCAGTTGGAAGACATCCTGAGTACATACTGTGTGGACAACAATCAGGGGGGCCCAAGTGAGGATGGGGCCCAAGGTGAGCCTGCTGAAACTGAAGATGCAGAGAAGTCCCGGACCTATGCCTCGAGGAATGGGGAGCCTGAGCCAGAGACCCCAGTAGTCAATGGTGAGAAGGAGACCTCCAAGGGAGAGCCAGGCACAGACGAGATCCGGGCAAGTGATGAGGTCGGAGACCGAGACCACCGAAGGCCACAGGAGAAGAAGAAAGCCAAGGGTCTGGGTGAGCAGAGGGCAGCTACTTGTGAGGCTAGTGAGAGGAGGGAGTTTGGACCCTACTTCCGAGAACAGCAAATCACACTAGTTTAATCAAAGTCAGGGCTGTGGGGCTATAGCACAGTGGTGTGCAGGTTGTTCATTGCACAAGGGCTTCTGGCCTTGGGAGCAAGTGGGAATCAAAATCCAACCTGCTCTCTCTTTGAGAAAATGGAGAGTAGGAGGCTGGGTGGACTCTTCTGCAAGCCAGCACTGTTTCTCTCCTGCTGTGTGACCTTGAGCAAGGCCTTTCCTCTCTCTGGTCTTTTAGTTGTCACTTTTCTACGGTGAGAGAATTGGACTAGACTAGGGTTGAGAATGCGAGTAAGCCAAGATAGCCAGGGAGCCCCATAAGGACCAAGAGAGTGCCTATTTCATTCAAAGAGTTGACCGGTCCCAGCTAGTTGATAGCATATAAAACTACAGGCTAAGTCTAGCTAGCCTTTTATTATTATTTTTTAATACAAGCCAGTAATCTACAGTTGTGCAATCTTTAGATTTTTAACAGTTGCTAATATGCTAGGAACCAGACAAAACCCACCTGTGGGTTGGATTTGGCCTGTATGTCAGTGATTTGTAGTCTCCACACTGATTTCTTGGAGCCTTCCAGGGTTGCCACTTCAGAAGCATAGTGCTGTGCTATGTACAGGGGTTCTCGAGGGAGATAGAAGGAATATCTGACTCAGGCACAGGCAGTGGGGGAAAGTGATTTGGCTGAGGGTAGGAGTCAAGGGCTAGCGTGTGTTAAAAGAATCAGAATCTGGTGGTATTATGCCCATGTCTTAGTCCCTGCTCCCCCACCCCCTAACTGATACCCTAATTTAAAGGTTTTTTTGTTTTCAATCTTAGGATCAGATATTAGAAGGTATATTCATTTTAAAGTTCACCAGTTGGCTACTTCTGTTGATAAAAGTTTAGTGGTTCTCAAGGAGACCTGTTCTTTTGCATCCTTCCTATTTCAAAATGGCCTTCCTTGCATTGAAACAGTAGCATTGAATTCACAGGTAGAACTCCTTTCTTTCACCTGGTGGTAGAGCAGGCAGGTTTTTTTTCCCCCTCTCCTAGTGCTCACCAAGGAGATTACATAGAGATTCAGTTATTCATTTAATATGTATTTGTCGAGCATGTCCACTTTGATGAGCTTTAGAGATAGCACTGGGCTATAATGATAGGCAGAATTCAGCTGGTCTCAGATCTCATGAAGCACATGGACTAGCAGAGAAGGCAATCAGTTCAACAAACAAATATAAAGTATGATAGGGGAGAGCCGCCTCAAGGCAAAGAGTGTGGGCGCAGGTCTGGAGGGGAATCCCAGAGAAGGGGATACATGCCTTTGCTCCCTGTGCTTTGCAGGAAAGGAGATCACGTTACTGATGCAAACATTGAACACACTGAGTACCCCGGAGGAGAAGCTGGCAGCTCTGTGCAAGAAGTATGCGGAACTGGTCAGTTCTCCCCCTTCTCACATCCTTCCTGTCTTGGAAAGTCTGCAGGCCACCTGGCATGGGGTTGTGGGTGGTTTAATTCCTCTTCAACCTCTCTCTGAGCCTTTTCCCCATCTAACTGGAGAGTCAGGTCCCAGCCAGCCTCTTCAGGGCTGACAGAGGAGAAATTCACATTCCAGTTGTAGAGCCCTAGAGCTCCTGGCCTGAGTCCCAGATACCATGTCATCTCACCCCTGTGTGCTTCAGTATGCATCTCTCTAAAATATGGAAATGCCCAATGCCATCATCACACTTAACAGAATTAACACTAACGTTTGATATTATCTCAATACCCAGTCCATAGTCAAATTTCCCCTTTTGTTTAAAAAAATTTCAATTTGATCAAATCAGGGTCCAAATGAGGTCCATTTATTACACTGGGTTATTACGACTTTTTTCCTTTTACTTTAAAGCAGCTTTCATCTTATGCCCTGCTCTTTTTCCCATGACATTGACTTATTGCAAATCAACTATCCTGTAGTGTGCCCCACTTTCTAGCTTTGTGTGGCATTTAACTTGTTCTGTTACCTCCTTAGTTGCTGTAAATAAAGTGGAAGTTAGCTCTAGAAGCTTGAACTAGTTCAACTTCTTTGACAAGAATTCATTATAAATGATACTCTGCACTTCATGTTACATCGCAGGAGAAACAGTGTGGTCATCCCACCTTAAGTGGTGAAAGATTGTTCAGTGGGTTCAGGGGCACCAACCTGGTCCCTCCTTTGTCAGGTTCTCCATTAGAATTTGAATTAATAGATGCATCCACTGAAGGTTATTCCCTAATTACTTATTTTTAAAATTTTTCAGTCCATTTATATTAATTAGCTGGAATTCTCCTGTAAGGAACTTTTCCTACATATAAAACAGAGAAAATTATACCTGCCTATTGGGTTTTTATAACGAAGGAAAGGATATGAAAAAGACCCCACCCTTTCAGAATGACCCAACCCAGGAAAGATTGATGATTGTAGGAGAGGAGGAAGTGAGTTGTTAGGATGATGTTCACAAGTAGATGAAAGAAGGTGAGGTCTGGTGCACCAGCAGAGGGGTCAGCTGTGGTGAGAAGCATGGCCAGGTACTTGTGACTGGAGAAGAGGACAGGCGCTGGTGGACTGGCAGATAGGGAGCTCCTGCTCCTCTAGTTATTTCTGTGTTCTCAGGAAAATGGAAATGATAGTTTTAGCTGGGGCAGGGGAAATTTGAAGAGGGGGATGAAGTAGTTGTCTAGAAGAGTGTAAATGTAGTAGGTCCGGTAGGCAGACCGAGGTCTTCCTGAAAGGAGTGGTCATGAATTTAAAGTGAGATTCTTCACGTGCAGTTGCTCCAGTGCCGGTGCAGGTTTAGCAGGAGGTTGATATACCAGGGTTGGGGTTTTTCTGTGAAAGGGGCCAGAGAGTTGAGGGTATAAGGAATCTAAGCAGGGTGAGAAGGTATGTCATTATTTAAAGGGGGGGTTAAAGGAAAGTGAAAGGATGGTTTGGTTATTGGACTGGAGGTCCAGTAGGGTAGGGGACCTTCTGGGACCACGGATATTGGAAGGAATGAACTAGGAAGATAGGTGGTGGACTGGCCTGGGATGAGATAATGGAGATGGGTGGGGTTCTGGGTTTTGACAGACTGGTCGATTGAAATGTGGCTAGTCTGAATCTGGATGTGCTGTAAGTGGAAGATACACATTGGATTTAACAGACCTAAGGAAAAGGAAGACTGTAGAACATCTCAAATTTTTTACATCAATCCCAGGTTGAAATTATAATATTCAGGTATCAAAGTTAATTTCACCTTTTCACTTTTTTCAATGTGGCCACTAGAAAAATTTTAATTACACAGTTGAGTCGCCTTGTATATTTACCGTACAACATGAATAGATTCATGGGAGGGGAGCTGAGCTGGGCGAAGACAAGGTCTGAGGAGGAGGTTAAGGACTGTGAGACCAGGGAGTCAGAAGGGTTGTCTATCAGTGATGAAAAGACCATGACAATAATAGGAATTATGTAGAAAAGAGAAATGGTGAATCAGTGCTAAAATCTTAGAGCAATAAAAGGGAGCAACAGGGTCTGTTGATGAGTACAAGGACAGGTAGTAGGTGGCCTCATCGAGAGCCTGAGTGTCCCGAGTAGGGAGAATGTAATGGTCTGAGAGTCTTGAGAGCTTTGTCTCTGGAGTCAGAGCTGGGAGAGAAACTGGGATCTGCTGGCTGCATGTCTCTGTTCTGTCTAAGTATCCATTTCTGTAACTCTGAGTTACAGGGCCCTTGGGGTTATTGTGAGGAGCAAATGGAGCACACGCAGTGTCCAGCCTGAGCTGATACGGCTGGAGTCGGGAGAGAGCCAGGATTCCCATGGGGAGAGCCCTGCAGGGTGTTTACTTGCCTTTCTGTCCTCAGCTGGAGGAGCATCGAAACTCCCAGAAACAGATGAAGCTCTTGCAGAAGAAACAGAGCCAGCTGGTGCAAGAGAAAGACCACCTGCGCGGCGAGCATAGCAAGGCCATCCTGGCCCGCAGCAAGCTCGAGAGCCTGTGCCGTGAGCTGCAGCGCCATAACCGTTCCCTCAAGGTAGGCTGGCCAGGCCTCTGGGAAGGATGGCTGGTTTCCTCAACTTCCACGTAACCTTTGGTGGCTTTCCCCTTAAAAACTAGCACAGACTTTTCAGTATAGAAGTAGATTTCCCCAGTAAATGCCCTTTCTTAGCGAGAGCTACTTGTAACCATTTGACATGTACTTGTATTAGGTAAGGTAAAGGCTAAGTAGCTAAGAGAACCCAGAGTGCAGGAATTCAGTTCCCAGTTCCATAGCCGCCCCTGGCTGAGCCAGCGGGCAGCTCCTGCAAGCCGAGCCACTCTTCTCCCGGAGCTGGTCAGTCAGGAATGTGTATTCTTCTTGTTCTGCTTTCCATGGGGTGGGGTCACTCTGGTTAAAGCTTGGTCACTGCTGTGACTTCCAGATCATTTTTGTATGCATATCCTTTATATCTTTCTTATAAAATTAGGATGAGTAAATATATGTTATTTTGCAAATTATTTTGCTTGTTTATAGTTTGTCTTTTAAAACATTACAAATTTATTATAAATTTAATGTAAAGGGTTCAAAGGTGACAAAACCATAACAAATTAAAGGTAGTAGCCGCTCACCATGCTCAACTTCAGTGCCCAGCAGAAACCACTGGGAAGTAAACCTACTTATATGTAAATTTAAGTACGGTCTTCCATCTCCGTACAGTTTTTAAAGTGAAGTTATTAATACATGTATTGTTTCTTATACTGTTCCATTTTCTCAATTTACACAATGCCTTGTCTTTTCTTGTCTGTATACAACACTGTCTTATTTTTAACATCGTTGTATGGATATATACTGTATTTTATCAGTGTTCTAGTTAAGGTATTTTGTGGTTGTTGGTCTTTTTTCATGATTATACATGTAGAGCTATGGTGAAAATTGTTACTTATATTCCTGGCTGATTATGTAGAATTTATCCATAGGGTAAATCTCAGAAGTGAAATGTCTACATCAAAGATTATGCAAATTTTAATGATTTTGCCAGATTGCCTTCTTACCAACAGTGCCTGAGTGTCTAATTCTGCACGACCTTGCCAACCCTGGGTGTTACTAAATTTTAACTACTTGGTCAGGACTACTTAGGCCTTCCAGAACTATTCTGAGGGCTAGAATAGGCATCAGGAAATCCAAAATTCTTTAGAATGGTACTTTCATGTATGACTGCATTTTTCTAGGGAATCTCTCATTTGATCTCACCTGATATACAGAAGGGTCCATTAGGAGCGCATGTTGTATGACATCTTGGAGCCTGGCTACTCCTAGCTTTGAGAGCAGGGATGGGGGTGGGACATTAATAGAGACCATCCTGGATTGGTTGGGGGAGCCTTGTGAGGCTGGGGGAGCAGTAGATGATGGAGCTGGGGCTGACTTCTCTGCCCAGGAAGAAGGTGTGCAGCGCGCCCGGGAAGAGGAGGAGAAACGCAAGGAGGTGACTTCGCACTTCCAGGTGACGCTGAATGACATTCAGCTACAGATGGAACAGCACAATGAGCGCAATTCCAAACTGCGCCAGGAGAATATGGAGCTGGCTGAGAGGCTCAAGAAGCTGATTGAGCAGTATGAGCTGCGAGAGGAGGTAAGGTGTCACGGACAGTCGTCATGGCCAGGGAATTGGGAGGTTCTGGTGTGCGGCAGGCACTGGGACAGCACTTTGAAACCCCATTCTCCCATTTCTCTCCTTTCTTGTGAGGGGAGCACAGTTTTAAAATGGGGATATGTTCATGTACTGTGTATTACATAGCACCCACAGCAGGGCCTTGCGGTAGCACCCCCAAATCAAACGTGTTAATACTTATGCAATTAAACTCCTGAGTATACTCATCTGAATTATAGTTAGCCATACAATGGTACAGCTCAAGTTTGTCTGCCAGCTTAGGACAGTGTCAGTTTTCAGAGTTTTTTAGAATTTGAAATCACAGGGGAGGAGCTGGACCTGTGGTCAGCAATCAACTCCAGCAATCAACTCCTGTAGTCAGCAATCAACTCCAGCAATCAACTCTGGGAACAAGGCTTCTTGTGATGCATTTGTTTTGAGAGAAGTGGTTTGGTTCTTGTCTCAGTACTGAGACTCATGGAGGCTTCCTGAGCCACCAGAGTGAGGCACCTACCTCAAGTACCTAAGGACTCTTCCCAGACCTTCTCCCCAAGGCAAAATAAGACTTGTTACTGCCTGTGGAGGTGGAGGCGCAGGGCTCCCAGCCCCATGCTCCTCATTTACACCCCTCCCCCAGTCAAATTCAGGCACTCCCATTCTACCCCTCTGATCCTCTGCACCTCAGATCACAGGTAACTTAAATTCATTATGTCCCGAACTGGACCCCTCCCCAAGCCACCTTCCCTTCCCCTTCCAAAAAATATATAAAATTCCCCACATCCCTATTTTCAGTTGCTTTTACCTTTGAGGTAGCACTTCAGTCCACTACCTTCACCTTGTCCCTAGAACCTGGGTTCTAGTTCCCAGGGCTGCTCCTGTAGTTAGGACAGCCATTCCTTGGGATAGCTAATCTTTACCTGTAGGGCAGAGTTCTGCCAACAGAGCTAAGCTGTTGTGCTGGTAGAAGTTTCGTTTTTTGCCCTTTCTTCCCACTTATAAGGGAGTTGGACTTCAAAAGTGAGGGTTGTAAGCCCAGTAGAGTGAAAACTCTTGGGGCCGAAGGTTTGAGTGTGTTTATTACTTGGCTTCCTGGGAGCTGATTTCATCCATAAACCCCTTTGCTCACCCAGGACAGATTCAGCGAAGAGAAATAGGTGAGGTTGGGAAGCAGACCTTCCAGGGACTTCCTGTGGTGCACATGGTAGTCCAGTATATCCGACTGAGATGGGAGGCTGGGCTGGAGGGCCTGGTTCCTGCAGCGACTGGGCCTCCCTGAGAAAGGGAGCTCCTGACTAATGGACCCCTCCCACACCCCTGCAGCATATCGACAAAGTCTTCAAACACAAGGACCTGCAACAGCAGCTGGTGGACGCCAAGCTCCAGCAGGCCCAGGAGATGCTGAAGGAGGCAGAGGAGAGGCACCAGCGGGAGAAGGATTTTGTGAGGCTTAGGCCCTGGGGGTGGGGGTTGTTGGAGAAGGTGGGTTGGGTTTTGGCTTAGCTCATAGATTTGTATGGGAGAGGTTGCTACCTGGCCAGATCAGGGCACTGTTTCCTCAGACACTAGTCTATGCAGGAAGCTTCAGTGGTTTTTGGCGCGTATGATGGAAAAAGGCCACACACAGCCCCTCAGGGCTTCTGATGAGGTCTGGGGTCCTATCTTGGAAATAGCTCCTCAAAGAGGCAGTGGAGTCCCAGAGGATGTGCGAGCTGATGAAGCAGCAGGAGACCCACCTGAAGCAACAGGTAAGACAGTGTATATCCTCAACCTGTGCCTCCAAGGTACCCTCACTGGAGGGAGAGAAATGGGACCCTCATTCTAGGACCACCTTAACTGCTGTGTGATCTTGCTGAGCCTTTGTTCTCTCTGGACCCACCCAGCACCTGTGTGGTGATGACCTGGTGGCTAGATGAGCTCAAAGGACTTCATTCCTAGTCAGAGGTGTTGTGCTGCTTTAGAGGAGGTGGGGACAGATGGTTGTTTTTAATTACATAAATTATCCTTAATTCTGGAAGAAATGTTTGAAAACAAACATAAAGGCGAAATGTAAGTCACCCCAAATCGTACTTTCCAGGCTTAACATTTTGGATTATACATAGTTTTTGTTTTATTTTAAGTAAAAGTGGTATCTCGGTAGAGTTGTTGGGTCAGAGGGCCAAAGGCAGGTCTGAGCGTGTTGACCAGAACTGCCTTCCAGGAAAGCCCAGTCTTAACCTGTGGGCTTCTTTCTCCCTCAGCTTGCCCTATACACGGAGAAGTTTGAGGAGTTCCAGAACACTCTTTCCAAAAGCAGTGAGGTGTTCACCACATTCAAACAGGAGATGGAAAAGGTAACACTGGTCCAGGCTGGGTATGGCTATGGGGACACAGGCTGCTTCATTCTGAATGGGATGCCTTATGGGCAGCTGTTAACACTAACAGTGTGATTGAAGCCAAGGGTGGGATCACAGCCTTTCCTCCCTCTCAAGGCAAGTAGTATATGCACCCTCTAGATTGTCCTGGAGAATGAGGCTGTCTTGTCATTTCCTCTTATTGGCAGTATGTGTTTAAATTGTGACATCCTGAGGTGGCACAGAAGGCACTGACTGCCCTGTAATGCCTTGCCCCCTGGGGTCTGTTTCACACCTTGGGGACACATGTACAGACAGCCTGGTCCCCTAATTATTTCCTTCTGCCTGTCACATAACCCAGATGACAAAGAAGATCAAGAAGCTGGAGAAAGAAACAACTATGTACCGGTCCCGGTGGGAGAGCAGCAACAAGGCCCTGCTGGAGATGGCTGAGGAGGTAGGTTGAGAGGGCCCTGCAGCTGGGGGTGGCGTGTGCAGTTACTGAGTGTCAGGCCCTTTCCTATACATTCCAGCAACACGTGCAGCTAGCATGAGATGGAGCTAGACTTTACATGCATGTCTGTCCAAGTCCAGGGCACTGTCAGCTCTCCCCAGGCGGGGAGGTGGTGAGCCCAGTCATAGGCCTGCAGTGGAAGCACAGAAAACAAGTGGAAGAAAGGAGTAAAGGAGCAGGAAAAAAGGGGGTGCCAACGATGCACATAGTTTGTATGGAGAGTGGTCCTGATCATTTGATTTTTGTGCCTTGAGATGTAGGAGAGGAAAGTAGCTCAGTGCTGGAGCAGATACTGCAGCCAGACCTGCTGAATGTCTCCGGTATGCCAGTTCATGGGACCTTCCCTCTAGATCTATGACGTTGACATCAGTAGTCCTTATCCTGGAAAGTACTTTAACGGATAAGGAGATAGGCTCAAAAGCCAAGTAATTCGCCAAGGTTATCCGGTGGATAAATAGAGGAACTCATTGTCTCCAAGCCATGCCCCTCTCCTACACCACATTGCCCTCAGCTGACAGCCAAATCTTGGCACAAACCAGGGCTGTTTACTTGAGAGTCTAGCTTTTGACTGCAGTCTACTCCCAGCATTGTTAAAGTTATGAATGCTTTTTACCAAGTAACAATGTAAGGTTGATATCATGGCATCAACCTTACGTTGGCCCTCTTTCTCTCCCTAGAAAACGCTCCGGGACAAAGAGCTGGAGGGCCTACAGGTGAAAATCCAGAGGCTGGAAAAGCTGTGCCGGGCGCTGCAGACAGAGCGCAATGACCTGAACAAGAGGGTACAGGACCTGAGTGCTGGTGACCAGGGCCCCCTCACTGACAGCAGCCCTGAACAAAGGCCAGAGGCTGACATTGCCTCTAAGGAGCAGGTTGGCGAGGGGCCCAGGGCTCAAACACCTAGCTCCTCAAGGGCCACAGAAGCTCCTTGCTGCCCTGGAGCACCAAGCACAGAAGCAATAGGCCAAACAGGGTCCCAGGAGCCCACCTCCACCACCGCCTAGGGAGCCAGGCACTGGGGATGTGCTGGGAAGGGAGCAAGCAGCCCAGCCAGGCCTGGCCCTTGCAAGGCTCCCACTGCTAAGCTCCCAGTGCTGAGGCCCAGGGTGCTCTGACCTGGCTGGCATCTGACACTTTGCAGTTTTGGATTTCATGGGTCAGTTTTATGTACATATGACATGTACAAGACCTCATACATTTATTTGTGTAAGTGTAAAATGGGCTTGCATTGGAGGTGGGGTGTGTACAGATGAAGTCAGTGGCTCTAATGTGAGCTGAAGAGTCTTAAAAAGAACTGTCATCTGTAGCTGCCTTCACAGTGAGCTGGCAGGACAAGTGACTTGAACATTTCCCTGCCTGACTGAGGCTCAGACCCCTCCCTCCCTGCCCTTCAGGGCTTATGACAAGTGTCACACCCAGGCCTTGACTGTGTTTCTCTTGTTAGTGGGGCTCGGGCAGCTCTGGCTGTCCTAGCAGAGCCTTGGCATAGCTGGTGAACAGACCACTTTCCTGCCTAGGACAAAGGACCTGGAGAATGTGTCTGTGTGGGATGATGCACTGGTAGGAAGCCCCTCAGGCATCGCTTCCCATGCCCTCTGGTAGTGCCAGGACTAGGCCAATGATGCTTCAGTAGCCTTATCATTCACAGGTGCCTCTCTAGCCTGCACAAATGATTGACAAGAGATCGCCCAAAGGATTATTTCTGAAGGTTTTTTGGTTTTTGTTTTTGTTAACACGTGACACTGTGTATTGAGGATCTTCTGAGGGAGGAGGAAGGATGCTCTAGCAGTGGTGCCTGGGTTCCTGGCCTCCAGTGCCCCACCACCCTCACCACCCCACCTGGCACCTTTTGCCATGTTGGTGCTCAGGTTTCCTGTTAGATGAAGTCAGCTTGTAAGAGAAAGGGCAAGCTTACCTATGGGTTTCAATCCTGGAAGGGCCCTATTGAGTCCCATCAGCACTGTCTGCAGCATTTGCTGGGCCCCAGGCCCAACTATCCCTCATGGCTTTATGAGTCTGTTTCTGCACCTTGCCCTGTACGCCAATGTACAATCCTTGAGATTTGTCCCAGCTCCATAGCCCAGGGAATAAGAGCTGAGGTCTGTCCTCGGCATCCCACTTCTTCCTGTGTGGGAGCCTCAGCTCTAGTCTGACAGCTAATGGATATAAGTGAGACTCAACAATTGACAGCCCCAGAAATACACAAAATACGTGCAGATACTTTTGTCTGCCCTCATCCTGTCCACTGTATCCTCCCCCCTCCCCTGCCCCCACCACCCTCCTTTACGTGTTACTCTATACTCTGAAAGTTCTGCTGGTTACAAACTTGCCACCAGGGTATTAGCCAGTCTTTGTCCAGAGCAATTTTCTGGGGCAATGGAATGAGGCTTGGATTAGGAAGCAGGGCTCTGCTGGGCTTGGGGTACTGTACCCCACCTCCAGCCGGCCTCAGCTTCAGTGTAGCTGAGGGAGCCATAGACCAAGGTGGATAGGACGGTTGAGCTTCTGCTGTTTGCTGTATTTCCTTGAAGCTAGTTCATTATCATACAGGTCTACAGGTCCCTTCATCTTTTACAACTAGCCCACTTTTTCAGCCATTAAGTCCCTCTGAAAAAATAGGTTCACGAAGAGTCATAAGTACTCCTGAATCATGTTCTGACTTAGACCAGAGATGGCAAATGAATGGCACACCATTTTCCCTCTGCCCCCATGGTAGGTACCACTAACCTGCTTCAGAGTATTTCCTACTCATTCCTGGTAGGTAGGTCATTTCTCAAGGTTCCCCCAGCAGCCAGTTTCATTGCTGAGACCTGTTTGCCATCCCTGGCTGAAATACTGCTCTCCTGTGGAGAAGTGTATCCTAAGATCTTTTCTTCCTCTCTGAAATGCCTGTGTCTGAATGGTCCCTGAACATGCCTCTTCCTGTTCCAGTAAGGCTCCCTCCCCCAGCCCTTGTGCCAGGCTGAGGTACACAAGAGCTGCCAACCCCATACAGGGTTTGCTGGAATATGGAAGCACGGGAGAGGCAGAAGCGTCTGCCCACTCCCTTTAAAGATCAGGAAGGCCTGCAGTGGCCCACATGATTGCCTGCCTCACTTCAGCTACCTCTTAAAGCCCAATGGGGTGGGGAGTCAGAGCTGCAAAGCACAGCAGCCCTCTGAAACCAAGTCTGGCTACTGTGGAGCTACAGTGAGCAAGGCTTCCCAGCTGGGCTTCCCAAATCAGAAATACAGGCCCTGGGTAGGGTAGAACCTTTCCTCAGCTGTAGGCATCCTGGCCAGGCTACCGATGAGGATCCCATTCTTCCTCTAATTCCATTGACCAAATCTTACTAATCACTACAGCTGCTCTGCTTGCTCTGCTTTCCAAAGTCAGCCCAGGTTCCTGTGTACTGCCCACACCAGCCGGGAGCCTGGGCCAGATGCAGGGGAGGTGGTCTGTCTATTAATGAAGGCCAGTGCCTTCCTCACCAGGGCAGGTCCCATGCACATGACCTCAGTTCTAGGACCAAGATTGTGTTGGTTACTTAGATTGCTAATTTTTCCTCCAGGGGACCACAGTAGATGAGGCTCACAGCCCTTGGCTCTGCTGACAGTAATCTGTTCAGAACCTTGTCCAGCTGAGAGCTTCGTGTACACCAGATTCCGAGAGGTGTCAGTAGCTCTTTTCTCATTGTTTTCATAAGGTTTTTGGACTATGGGCTGAGCTCATGCACTTTTCTGTAAGAGAATGTTATGTCTGTAAAGATGGTTATTTCCCCTCTACTCCATCGTGGTGGCCCTGTTGAGGGCTGACCAAGAGGCCTGTGGAGCTGCCCTGGTGTCTCGAGGAGGGCAAGGCCTGCTGAGCTGATTCTCCAGCTGCTGCTCCAGCCCTACCATCTTGCACAGCACAGAGGTGGTCACCCCAGGGATAGCCGGGCACTTGCCTGGGGGAGGGGCACTGCCTTCTGTCCCTGTAACTGCTTCCCTTATGGCCCAACCTGGCCACCCAGATTTGTTCGAAGCTGTGCTGACAGCTTTTTTTTGTCTCGTTTTGGTATTCACAACAGCCAGGGACTTGATTTTGTTGTATTTTAAACCATATTAAATAAAGAGTCTGTTGCCTTACTAGTTTCTCTCCTGACCTTTGTGGTTATTTGGTGTTTCCGAATCTATCCAGCCATCACATTTGTCTGGATCTGCCAAGTCTCTGGGCCCTGAAATCCTGCATCTTCCAGAGTGCCCTCGTTCCTTCCAGCAGTCCCCACAGCTCAGGACATGGAAGATTAACTTTGGCTGCCCAAGGGGAGCCCTTGGCAAAGCTGGTGTGATGCTCATATACATAGGAACATCAGAGATGATATCTTTCACTCAGTCAAAAATTGTCCCTGTCCTCTGAGGGCTCACAGGCTAGTGATGGGAAAAGGGACTTTTAGGTGTAGAAAGAATGGTGGTGCTATGAGAGCATAGAGGAGGCCCTGTCTCCTTCAGCAAGGGGATAGAGGTGGATACCTGGAAGGGCCTATGGCCCGAAGGGCAAATAGAAGTTCTACAACTTCGTTTAGTAACTAAGTGGTTCACATTACTGTGGGTGCACAGGGAGGGTGGTGGGAGGAGATCCATGGGCCAAATCACTAAGAGCCTGTTGCCAGGTGAAGGACTTTGGGCTAGATCCAAAGGGTGGGGGGACCTTATACTGAAGGTGTTTAGGTAGGAAATCAATATGGTCCACAAGAGGTAGGTAAAAGGCAAGGACAACAGAGATCTAGGCATACGCCAACTGAGACCTAAATTAAGATGAGTGGGAACTCTTAGCTGCTATCTGGGGCTATCTGCCATCTTTTGGCAGTGGCTCACTCAAAGGAATAAACACAAAGGGACCTCCAATTTCCTTTGATTTTATGCATTCCTTGACAAGACCACATCCCGCATGCAGTTCTTAAGAATGGGCTGATTTCTTCTTACACACTCTAGCTCATTCACCCCAAGCCTAGGTGTAAAAGCTGAGGCTCCTTTATCGGAGCCTCATCCAGCGCCCTGTTCTCAGGCCTGGGCTGGCCTGGCACAAAGGATGGTATATGAATGCCGAACAAATGGCAGAGACAAAGTGCCCTTCCCTCTAGGCCTCCACAGGTAGGTGTGTCCACGTTGGCTGTGACAGTCCCCACAGAGCCTCTGCCCTTCTAGTTGGGGTTATTTTTCTGGGCTGACCACGTTGGTTCCAGTCAAAGATCCTTTGGAGATCAGGGGAGGCCACCACACTCTTGCATCTCCTAATCAAGCGGCTCTGAGAGTAACTTCACCCCAGAGGTGCTCCTGGACCCTCTGCCACTTTCCTGGAAGAGCCCCAGTGCCACTCTAGCAGCTCTGGTAGAGGAGGGAGACTTGCCAGTTGTCCTCTCTGCCTATGCAGACCCCTCCCTCAGATCCCTGGTTATTGAAAGAGTCTTGAATTAATGTCCCCTTTTGGAGCAGTTGAAAGCAGCCCGGAAAGAGCCCTGCTCTAGGGACTTCGGAAAGGTGTCTCATCCCTCCCTAGCTCAGCCTGAGGCCCAGGCCCCTGGAAGCTGCTCTTCCCGCCCAGAGGAGGGGAAGGTGGGTGGAGCACCTGTGCATATTGTCCTGGGGCAGTTATTTGAGACTGCTGGGCAACCTGGCCAGGGAAAAGCCTGTCTCTTGTTGCATCAGCTGCTTCTCTGAGGACCTGAGCTGGGAGCCTCTGCCAAGTCTTTAAATAGCTGCCCCTTTGATCCTTGCCCCGCTTCCCGGGCACCAGCAGTGCTGGGTCAGCCTTCATCAGGCCTCAGGTTTCCCTCCGAAGGCTGCAATCAACCCTCAGGTAAAGGCACCAGTGTCCACTGCCTCAGTGCTCCCCACACAGGTTTCCTGGGCCTGTGGGTGGGGAGGGGGTGGGCTTGGTCCAGTCACTTCATCAATGATCGAATACAGCACCCAGCCGCTTACCAGCAAGGAGTATGAAGAGTGTCTGGGTGTTGTTGGGGAATTGAGAGTGATATAATCCACAAAAGACTATTGTTGACTTTCAGTAAAACAGGAAAATGACTGTATCTTCCGTCAGGGTTGTTATGAGGATTTAATGTCTATAAAGTACTTAATATGGAACATGGACTCACTAGATAGATGATTGTCTTGCTGTTTCTTCTCCTTGCTGCTGCTTTTGGTGCTTTTTATATGCTTTTATATATATTCATGCATATATTCTCTCTCTTCTTCTCCCGCCGCGCTCCCCCCCCCTTCCCTCCGTGCTTTCTGACAAAGCCACCACCATTTTGTAAGAGACTAGTTTCTCTCCAAAACTGATGGGAAAGTAAAAGAATTTTTAGGTCGCCATTACGCAGCCAACATGGTCACTTTAGTTCAGGTGAGAAGGTAAAGTAATGAGAGGGACAGCTTAATAAATGTGGGGACGCTCTCCCATCTTACTCCATCTCAAGAACTAAAGGTCACTTTCTCTTTAAATGCAAATTACCTCCTGCCAGCTCAGCTTCCACCCCTTCGGTTCCCTAGTAAGAGAGTGCTGAGGGAGAAGGAACCCGCACAGAAACATCACTCCGGACCCCAAACCTACAGGTCAGTTGCCCCCTTCAGGAGGGGGCGGGGGCAAATGACACGGGTCTGATGCTCCATTTGGGATCCTGGCTCCCGGGATGAGCGATCCATTTGGCACATGGCTTTGGGAACTGAGAGTGAAAAATAGATCCAAGTCGCCCCCAGCAGTTCCTGGGGAGCAGGAGCTCCTGTTCCAGTTCTTCTGTCAAGTCCTTAACTGAGTCAAGCCCCACTGCAGGGCGAGGCAGATGACATGCTCCCTGTCCCCTCCACCACACCCCTCAGTGCCAGCCAGCCATGTGCCAATTTAAATGCCTATGCCCCCAGTGCCACCACCATCCCAGAGTGCAGAATCAGCCTTGGTGGGGGCAGCCTGGAGTCACCAGCTCAGGAAAACCTACAGAAAGGGCTCCCAGACCCCCCTAGGGAGGACCTCAGCCGACCTGGGCTTAGGGGGTAGGGCCGGACTGGAGGCCGAGCAGTGCCAGCCACAGGCCAGCCATTGTTGGGGCCACGGCAGCCAGTTGCTGACCACCCACCCCAGCTGAAGCCAAGCAGAGACTTTCTGAGTGGGGCGGGTGAAGTGGCTGGAAGCACATTCCAGGGAACTTCAGGGAGTGACCTGGTGTTTGCGGTTGGGAGTAGATGGAGGAGGAGGGATGCCAGTGTTTCAGTGGGGGAAACTCCCACACTGAGCCCTGCCCCATATGCATGCCCAGGCTTCTCTCACTGGGGCTTTACCACAGGTCTTCCCAGGCACCCCTACCCATACCTTGGTCACCTCCAGTGCTGACAGGGTTTGTCGGCATCTGCCTAGGCAGTAGATAAATAGAATAAGGCCTGGTTAAGACACCCCTAATCCTTAGCTGGGCTCCTGCCAGTTCATATCCACCCTGTCTCCCTCCACATTTCCTCTGCCAGCTCCGTCCCCCCAGCAACAGAGACAGGAAACTCCAACAGCCTCAGGAGAATGGCATCTGGCTCAGCCCTTTCTGGCAGGGCCGGAGAGCAGGCCAGGACCTAGATGGGCCTTGGAAGGTCCTTCAAATACACATCCATGACCCCAGTAGTAGGTGCTGGCATCAGGCCCTGCCCATACTGGACAGATGAGGGGACAGCTGGATGGCCCTAGGGCCTTTCCTTTGCAGCTCTCATGATTTGCTGTATGAAGGGCTGACTTTGCCCCTCACATCTCAGTGGGACTGCCTCCTTCCCAGGGCCTGAGGCCCAGCCAGGATTGATGGAGGACAAGAAGAAGAAAAGGAGTCCCAAGCCCTGCCTGACCCAGCCAGCTGTGGCCCCAGGAACACTCCGCAGGGTCCCTGTGCCCACCAGCCACAGTGGCTCTCTGGCCCTGGGCCTCCCTCATCTGCCTTCCCCCAAGCAGCGGACCAAGTTCAAGAGGTGGGTATAGAAGGAAAGCAGGGCAAGGAGGGAGGAACTCCCAACTCTAGGCTGAGCCCTATGGGCAGGGAGGTAAAGGGAGCCCTAGCCTTTACTTACTAAGCAATAATTGATGCCTTCCCTGGGGCTGCTCCAGCTGGCCCCTGAAAACTCAAGATGCTCAGACCCTGTCCCTACCCTCCCCTCTGTGGGGAAAAGGCCAGGTGGGTCACTGAGATCACACAATGTGATGCCGCACCTCAAAGCAGGGAATGAGCGGCACTGCCTGTCAGGAAGTGAGAGTTGGAGAAGGCTGGTGGGCACACTGGAGGGGGAATGATCTGAGGGGTTTGCCTGGCATAAGTATAGAAGAAAAATATTGCCTGGAAGGTTCCAAGAACCACAGGTGGTTTGGTGGCCCTGGAATATCATGGGGCAAGAAACGATGAGGGGATATTGAGGTGTTCAATTTGAATTCTCTGCTTAATTTTTTTAATGATTGGAAACTTGCATCCTACCCTATGCGTCAGTGTGTGTTCTTTCTCCAATTGCTATATTTCCCAGTGGCTTTGATACTCCCTGCCTAAGGGACATGTTTAGGGACAGCCACAGTGAGTATAGCTGAAGCTCAGAGCCAGGGCAGGAACAAGAGGAAATGCAATTACAGAAGCAGGGTCGGGGTGGGGGTGGGAGCCAGGCCAGGAAGGTCGTTTAATGTTATCCTGAGGGCAATGAAAAATTCAAAACGGTTTTCAAATAGAAAAGGGACAAAGATATTTTGGGTTGAGGTAAGATGGCTCTCATGGAAATAAGGGAGTAACTGCCCCCAAATGCACTGAGGACCAGTGAAGACAAGTAATACATCCAGGGTCATGGGAGGGATGAGTGGGAAGCTCAGAAAGGAACCCAGGAGCCCCTTTCCAGGCATGGCTCTGGCTGTATCATTGGCAGGAAGACTTCTTCTGACTTCTTACCCTCAGCCCCTCTTACGTGCTCCCTTTCCTTTACCAATCCTGGTGCCCAGGGCAGGGCCAGAAGAACAAAGATCCATTTATGTTGGTGAGTAGATAGGAAGATGAATTAGTACATAGACAGATGGCACAAAAGACCTAGGAGTACCTGGCTGCCCCCACACTGTGACTTTGGTTGTGTCTGCCCCACCCAGGGTTGGCAAGGAGAAATGCCGCCCAGTGCTCCCTGGAGGTGGGGGCGGCTCTGCAGGCACCCCGCTGCAGCACTCATTCCTGACTGAGGTGACCGATGTCTATGAGATGGAGGGGGGACTGCTGAACCTGCTCAATGATTTTCATTCAGGCCGGCTGCAGGCCTTCGGTGAGTTCTAGGGGCTAGGCTTAAAAGGTATATGAATTGGGGCTGGAGGTCCTAGTCTCTGGGGTATGGCTGGGGCCAGAGTCTCAGACCTGCTCCCAAGGCTCAGACAGGGACTGTCCAGGGAAGGAATGCTCCTTTGAGCAGTTGGAGCACGTGCGGGAGATGCAAGAGAAGCTGGCCCGGCTTCACTTCAGCCTGGATGTGTGTGGGGAGGAGGAAGAGGAAGAGGAAGAAGAGGATGGAGTCACTGGGGGGCTGCCTGAGGAGCAGAAGAAGACGATGGCCGACCGAAACCTGGACCAGCTGCTTAGCAATGTAGGTCAGGCTGGATGCTTCAGTTCTGGGGGGGGCATCGGGATGGGGGAGGGACATACTCCTAAGGCCTTTACTGGCTGCTGGGTAAAAAGCTGGAGATGCATGCAGCCAAGAACTCTAGGCCCCTCAACCTCCACCAGATGGCCCCCAGAACATCTGGGGTTCAGCCTGGTGCCCCTCCTGACAGAAACCTCTTTCTCTTGACAGCTGGAAGATCTTAGTAATTCTATGTATCCTTTCCAGGGGACCTGACAGTGTAAATGTGTGTACAGGGCTCCCAGAAATGGATTCAGTTTCTTCCCCACCACCCTCCAGGAGTATTTTTATATAACCAATATCCCCACTGCTTTCAGTCCTGAGTCAGAATTAGCCACAGACTTCCCCCAGCCAGGAAAAGGAGTGCAGAAAGAACTCCCCAAATATTAGGAGAAAGGTGGTTGCAGAGAATGTTTTACCTACTTAAAATCTTTACAAGTACTTTAGGTGACACCAATCCATGGCAAAGCTTGTCTGATGTCTTACTACTCTTTCAGCACTCAATTATTTTCACTGATTTAGATTATCTCCCCACCTAGTCCTAGTCAGAAATAGTGCGAGTGCACGCATCTGCAGGATCTAGCCCAAGAGAAGGGGGTAAGCTACCTAGAAAAAAGGGCAGGAGAACACTGCAACCTCAGACCACTGACCGCCCCAAAGACCCTTGCATAGCCCCTTTGCGCACTTGGGGAAACTAAGCCTGTGCAAGATGGGAAGATAAGACTGGGATCCAAAGCATCACAATCCTTGACTGGCACAGACAGAAGTTGCACCTGGCTGAGAACGCGGAGCCTGAGGAGCAATCAGCTGTGTAGGTGTTGGACCCAGGCCCAGAATGCCTGCTCTCATTCTCTTCAAACTGGGACTTTTTACGGACTCGATTGCGTATTCCAGAGCCCCCCAGGTGCTATGGGGAGGGGGGCATTGGCTGGAATTAAACCAGAAAGAAAGAAAATGGCTCCGTGCTGCGCTTTTACTCGGCAGAGGCGCCCTGGCCTCCGCGGATACACTCCTATGCAACACATTTTTGGCTTGGGAGGACCCGCTGCGGGAGGCTGGAATCTCCGGGGCCGTTCAGGTAGTGAGAGTTGGGGGCAGGCTCTCGGATGCGCCCAGCTCCGGCTGGAAGGTGAAGGTTGCTTTGGAGACGGCGGGTCGGGCGGGGCCTGCGCGCGGCGCGTGCTAGTGACGCACTGCGCAGGCGCCAGCAGTCTCGCGGGGCAGTTGATACCCGGATGGAGCCGGAGCTGTTGGTTCGGAAGGTGTCGGTGCTGCAGGTGCGGGGCGGGTGGGCAAGGCACAGGATTCTCCCCATAGGATCTCGGACTGGGATCTTCAAACGAGATGAGGCTATTGCGTTTAGTCACCTAAATGCGTGCCCATCTCCGGAGATGACGACCCCCCCCCGAAGAATGCCGAGACCCAGGGATCCTCATACGCCCCCCACTCCCACCACACGCTCATGTGGGATCAGAGAAGTGGCGGGAAGGGCCTTAAACCGAAGAGGGGGATCCAGTCCAACATGTTCCCTTGAAGCCCCGGGGCCCCAGCGCACAGCGTCACCTATGCATTCCCCATGGCCGGGTGGCCGGGTCCCCGCTTGCAGACGCTGGGGTGACCTCCCCAAGAGAATCCCCAAAGATGCCTTCACTTATCCAGTGATGAGGGTTTTCTTTCCCCTCGTTCTCCACACCAGGCCTGGGTCTGGGGCTTCTTGGTCCGACGCCAGTTCCAGAGTCTGCGAGCTGAGTATGAGGCTATTGTACGAGAGATCGAGGGTGATCTGGGCACACTTCAGTGGACTGAGGGCTGGATTCCTAGACCCAGATTTCTCCCACAGGTAGTACACACCCCAGGAGGAGAAGGGAGGGCAAAGAGGAACCTGGGCAGGGGATTCAAGGGGATGGCAGAATCCACTTTTCCTGCTGACAAGCTTTTCTCAATGGGAGGGTCAGCCAACTCAGCTCCCACACCCCAATCCTGAATCATCACCAACATATATGCTAAATCATGGCACCCAGATACTTGAAGGTTTAGCCCTGAGGCTCTCATACCTCTCTGATTGATTTCTCAGAAGGCAAAATCTCAACGGACCTGGAAAGCTGGAGAGAGGGTACCAAAGCCAGAGCAGGAACTATGGAGCCGCTTCCCACGTAAGGAGCCTGAAAGAGACATCATTCGAGAGGAGAAGATGCTGAAGAAGTCAGGAGAGTGCTCAGCAAACTCAGGAAGTCTTCCCTGCAGAGATGACAGCCCCTGGCTTCAGGACGGGAAGAACAAGAAACCCAGGCAAGAGGAGACCAGAGATACGTCAAGGATGGAGAACCCAGGTACCTCTTTGCCTAGATCAGAGCAAGCCCCTGACCCTCTCTGGGCCTCAGCTTTCCCATCTGAAAAATGAAAGGCTTGTGCTACATAAGCTGCATCTCTTTCTTTCTTCCCTCTGCCTGATTAGGAGCAACTCATGGGTAGGCAGGGGGAGGGTGCCAGGATCTACCCATCAAGGCTTTTTTCTTTCTTTCTTCCCACCTTCACAGAAGTTGCAGGTCCAGGACTGTCCCACAGCCAGACTGAGCTCCAGGAGCTCCAGTACCACCGCAGCCACTTGGCCATGGAACTGCTGTGGCTACAACAGGCGATTAATAGCCGTAAAGAGGTATGCACTAATTTGGAACCCTTTCTGCATATTTGGGGCCAAGGGTGAGGGTTAGGGAAAAGCCTCCTGCCATGGCCAAGCAGACTGCTTGGTACAGTATCTGTTCTCTTCCACCACAGTATTTGATTCTCAAAGAAACTCTAAGATCCCCAGAAACAAGCCAGACCAGAGACGAGCCCAGCATGTGCCCAGACCATGGGGGACAGGCCTGTGAGAAGGCTGGGTCACAAAGCCTGCTATTGGAAGACCAGTCCTATAGAGACAGGACCACTGGAGAGCCAGACCATGCGGATGACACCTGCTGGAGGTTCAAATCACAACCTAACAAATCCCCAGAAAGACAGGGCACTATAGTCAAAACCACTACTAGGGCTAAGTACAGGGACTCGTGCTACAGGAGAGCTGGACCACAGCTGCCCACACCATCAGATAACCAAGCCATAGAGAACAGACTCACCAAAGAGCCAGACTGTGGGAAACAGACCTTTGGAGGGACCTGCCTGCAGCTGACGCAACTCCTAGAGGACCAGACCCCCCAAGGCCTTAAATCTAGGGGATACTCTTCTAGAAAGGCCAGGACACAGATACCTGTACTCCATGAAGACCCAAATATTGAAGATAAGTCTCCCAGAGGACCAGACCACAAAAGGCCTGATTGCCAAAGAGCTAAGCCGCAAGAGTTGGGCCTCTCAGAGGACCATGTCTTCTGGGATGGGACTTTGACAGAGCATAGTGGCCTGGATCTCTGGAAGACTAAACCACCCAAGGGCCAGACCCCCAATGATAAAAGCTCCAGATATAGAGCCTCCAATGAGCCTAGCCATGAAAGATGGAAAAACCAGAGGACTGGACCATGGAGATCGAGGCCACCTGAGAAACTGTCTTCTACAGGGTCAGACTACACAGGAGAGGACTACTGGAAGGACAGGCCATGGAAAACAGGACCACCAGGCTAGACCAGATTCCAAAGGGGGATGATATGAAAGGGCGAAGGGGGAGGACAGGCCCTCATCCAAGCTCCCTGGTACCAGCTCTACCTCCTGCCCCTGTCCCTTTGCCATTGGTGGCTAATAGGGCCAAGAGAAGTTGGAGTGAAGAGCTGGCACCAGTACAGGGAGAGGAAGGAGAAAGACTCTTTCATACTCTTCCTGTGTCTCAATCCAAATTTCGGGACAAGGAGTCACCTGGGGTAAGTAAAGTGGGGAGCTTGAAGGAGAATAAAGGTTTTTCTTGTATTCTGAGCCTGGTTGCATTTATCTGCTTTTGGTCAAGACAGACTGGGCCCTCCTGTTCACTTCCTACTGGCCTGGGGCATCTTCCCTAGAGCTGGCTGGGAGCAGACTATCCATCCTTGGGGAACATCTCCCAAAGCTGATCCTTGAGTTCAGCCCTTGAGCTGTAGCAGTGGCAGGAAGATTCTGAGAAGCCCTCCCTCTAGTCAGTATTGGACCATCTGTGTTTCAGTGTGATCTCTGCCTCTGCCTCTTTCACTGAGCCCCAGGATATTTTTTCATATATAGTGATCACACCTGCCCTATTCTTGTGAGGCCCCACTAAGGGCAGATTGAATGAGACTCTGAATGTAGAAAGATGTTCCTGCTGAGGCGCTCTCTGCATTCCTGAGAGTAGGCCTCCACCACTGATTGGCACTGCTCCCAGCCCTGCCTCAGTTGCCTGGCAACAACTCCGCGTCTCTAGCTGAGAATACACTATGGCAGGTGGCAGTCCAACAGCTAAGAGGATAGTGGTATACCGGAATGGAGACCCTTTCTCCCCAGGCCGCCAGCTGGTGGTGACTCAACGCCGCTTCCCCACCCTGGAGACCTTCTTCAGTGAGGTGACATCGGCTGTGCAGGCCCCACTGGCTGTGCGTGCCCTCTATACGCCTTGTCATGGCCACCCCGTCACTGACCTGGCTGATGTGCAGAACGGAGGGCAGTATGTGGCTGCTGGCTTCGAACAATTCCGCAAGCTCCAGTGAGTGGGCTGGGGCTGGTCAAAGAGCCCAGGGAGGGAGGTAATAGCAATAGCAACATCATGTGTTCAGTATTTACTATGTGCATGCAGGCGCTTTATACGTTATCTCAATACAGCAACCCTATGTATGGGGTGGTCCTGTCCCCATTCTTTAGAAGGGGAAATCAAAACAGTGAAGTTAAGTAATAGTAATAAATAGCGGAGCCATAGCTCAAGTCGAAGTCTGATACTGATATGTATGCCCATCACAGCCAGGACTAGCCTGTGGGTAGGAAAACGTTCTCCTGCAGACTGAGCCCCTTTTTCCACAGCCACTTCCTGGCTGGATCCCTTACCAAACACACTAAATTCATCCATCACTCCTCCCTGCTGTGTTTAAGCATTCTGTGTTCTGCATTAGGCTGGGGTCAGCCTCCTTTGCAGGGTGGGGCTATGCCTTCCACGATGGGAGAAGAATTCGAGTGTTTGAGCTTCCAACTCAGATCTGGCTTCCAGGTCCTACTCCATTCTCAGCTGAGGTTGCTCACTGTAACTGAAGAAGCAAAGGGTCGGGAACTAGACAGACTTAGAATCTGGGCTCTATCATTTACTTTTGTGTTAGTTTAGGTCACTTAACTTTCTTAGTGTCATACAAAATGAGATAAAACCACCTGCCCTCATAAGTGAGAAAATTTCTGAGATACAGTTGGATGCTTAATGAACTAGTTTCTCTCAAGCTTTAATCTTATGGTTTGTGTCTGAGACCCCAGTCTGGATGTTCAGTCTGACCCAGGGCCCTAAGGCAGGTTCAAGTACCAGCAACTTTCTAGACTGTTCCCAATGGGAAAGGATGGATGGTGAGCTGGGCCCCAGTCCCGAACTCTGGCAGCTACCAGACTGTTGAGGTCCTAGGTTACTCAAGATGACCTGAGACCTACCTGTCCTTTCAGCTATTTACCTCCTGGAGGGAAGGAACCGGGTAGGAAAAGCAGCAGACTACCAGTAAGTCTTCCGCCCCTCCTGGGATTGCCCCCAATTTGGTCTGGGAAGCCAGGGACCCTGGAAATGGCAGGATCTGCCAGTGTCGTGGCAGCACTCCATACCCACTGACCTACCCCTAACCAAAGGCTTCAACTCTATTCTTACTTGGGGGTCTGAATTCTCAGGGTCCTCCTATGACTCAGCACCCGTGTGATGAGGGCCTTGGACGGCGGCTACCTGCAGGTTCCACCTGCTATATCCAGTAAGTGCTGGTGTCAGGAAGCAGAGGCATAGAGTTTTGTTTCAGTGAAACCAAAAAAATGTGGGTAGGTTTGTTCCAGGAGCCCCTGGTTACTGGTGGGGATACCAAAAGTCTAACGTGCTTGATGGATAAAAATGGACCAATGTGCTGGTTCTTGGACCATCTTCTGGTCCCTATGCCACTGTTTTTCTTCTCACTTGTATGGAGTTCTGGGGGCCCTTCCCCTTACCAGGGTGCTCTCTTTGTCCCAGTGTGTTCAGGAATGGGGACCTGTTAAGTCCCCCATTTAGCCTGAAGCTGTCCCAGGCTGCCAGCGAGGACTGGGAAACAGTGTTAAAGCTCCTGACCAAAAAGGCCAAATTACAGAGCGGGGCTGTATGCAAGTAAGTATGGGGACTGGAGAAGCCCAAAATTCCCAAAGGGAGCCTCCTTACTGATTTCGGCTGTCCCTGAGGATGAAAAGGCAAAAAAAACCATGTTTCCCCAAATGAGATTTCCTTCTATGCCACAGGGAGAAGCCCCTCCAGCCTAGCTTTCAGAGCCAGGGCAGAGCTGGTGATTGGCCCTGCTGCCCATAGGGCCAGCATTCAAAGGGTACTTTGGAATAGCTGTACTCACCCCCTCATAATCTGTAGAATATAAAGAGGCATCTTGTCCACCAGCCCTTATCCATTCACCTCTCTCCCCCAGACTCTGCACCCTGGAGGGGCTTCCACTGTCAGCAAGGGAGGCTCTGGTGAGTGGTCATTACTATGTGGCTGTTGGAGAGGAAGAGTTCAAGGCCCTCCCCTATGTGGAGCTGCTGGTGCCTAGCCCCTCACTCCCTAGGGGCTGCTGGTATGTATGTGTGAGGTGGGAGGAGTAGGAGATTAGAACAGAAGAAGCCACTTTGACTCCATGTCATGTCCTCTTCTGCCTCTAACAAGCCTTTTCTTTTTTTCACTGCAGGCATCCCCCAGACCCAAAGTCTGGGCCCCACAAGCAAAGGGTAGGTGATGTGAGGGGCCAGGGGATATGGGGGAAGGAAGGGGAATGATTAGCTGACTCCTCCTCCAGCTTAGGCTCTGCCCTTATCTCACTGCATCCTCTCAATAATCTTATGAAAGAGAGATTAGTCCCATTTTTTAGAGGAGAGACTGAAGTTCAATGGAGTGAAGTAATTTGTTCAGAGTGACACAGTTATTGACTGGCAGGGACCAGACTAGAACCTGGCCTGAAAGCTCGTTCATCCAGGTTCTATGAAGATCTTCAGGACTCTGACTTCCTGGACCTAATGCCTTCTTGCCAGGTTGGGTACTGGGAGAGAGAACTGGCATATCTGGCATAACAAGGTCCAAAGGAGCAGATCAGCCCCCCATTTTATTCCAGGCCTGAGCTCTCCCACAAGATGAACCAGCAAGCATCAGGTGGGGAGATAGGGTGACAGGGCCTGGTTTCACTGGGCTTCTTGAGTGCCAAGTACCAGCTGCTCTGTCTCTAGATAAGGCAGCCTGATGGGAAGAGGGAGCAAGGAGGGAGGATGCAGGCTATGAAGATGGACAACATGTCCTCTCAAAGATCCCACAGGCGCATTCAAGCCTGGACTGGAAGTAGAAAAGGTAAAAACAGCCAGTACCCGTGGCCCAACCTCAGTATCCCCTCTACAGGCCCATGGCTACAGGGCACAGGCAAACCAGCCCTCTCCAAAGGAACCAAGCCAAAATGAGCCATCTGTTTTCTATGCCAGACCCCATCAGTCCATTCAGCCAAGAATCATGCTCCCTACTCTCTCATTTCCATCAGGTGAGGGGACCCCAGGACCCATGCCCTTCTCAGCCCCCTTCTAACAGGGACACAGGATAGTCCCTGCTGTTGTGGGTATGATCCACGGGGGCAAAATGCCCAGGTACAAAGTTGACTCTGACCTCAGCACAGCTGTCTCCTATTCCGCCATGTGCATATCCAGTCTCAGCAGTGGAAACTGGAAGGGATGGGGATGGGGGCCAAAGGGCCTGCCTCTGAACTACCCTGCCATCTTCCGAAGTAATGAGGAATGCGGAGCAAGGCTCAGAGGAGGGGAAAGGGCTGGTGGAGGAGGTCAAGGAAAAGAATGCCTTGGCCTAGGCATCAGCTGAAGTTACCTCCATCATCAGGAGTCAAGGGAGTCTATGGGGCTCCGCATCCAAGGAAGGAGACAGCAGGGGCCCAGGAAGTAGCAGATGATGAAGACACCTGGACGGAGGAACCCTTGGATCAGGTGGGCTGGGGATGGAAGCCATATATTGGGACAGGAGTTCTGAGCAGGAAACTGTCAGCTCTGGGTCCCAGAAACAGTTCTTTTCCCTTGTGACTGTGAGCACATCTCCTAACATCTCAGAGCCTGACTTCCTACCTTGTTAAATGAGAGGGCCAATCCTAATTTCTAAAGTCTCTTGGCTGAGGGCTGTAGGCTGGACATGGGACACTAATGGCTCCATTCTACATGGCCTTCTACCTCCTCCAGAGGGCAGCACAGATAGTGGAAGAGGCCCTGTCCCTGGAAAATCAGCCTGGGCCTGAAGCAGCTATCTCAGCCTCAGCCCCTGCTCTGCCATCTTGAGAGCCAGCAGCTCCAGCCAGGAACTGGGGACCACCACTCTGCAGCCATTTTTTATCCTCAGCCTCCAGCAGCCTGTTCTAGAAGAACCAGCACCTCCCCTGGGCTTGCAGGGTATGACTCTCCCCAGATTCTCCCCTCAGACTCTTCCCGCTCTTCTGCTCCTAAACCCACGGTCACAGAAGCCATTTCCTCTCTGGGGAAAGTAGCTCTAGCCACTGAGGCCATTTCCTTATGGGGTTCTCTGGCCAGAGAAAGGAGTAGCCAACTGAGCTTGGGGGATAGACTTCAAACTTGGGAGTGGGTCTGTCACAATAAAAGAATATTTACGAACCTCCATCTATTAATTACAGATTTATTACAGGCTACGACTCACCAGGCATTGTGACACATGCTGAAGTTAGGCAGTGCTGGGGCTCATCAGTGTCTACCTGTTTGAAAGGGGTGGGCAGCTGAAGATTTCCACCCACCTGATGGGTGGAACATGCAAGGCTAACAGACAGCTCATCTTCCTTACATCCGCCATTCGGATGTACCTTCTGCCACTCAGTTTCCCCCTCAATCAGCCAAGACTTTCTGACTGAGCCCTGGAGGCTTTCTGTTTGCATTATGGTTCAAAGGCTGTAGCTGGCCCTCTCAATGGAGCTGGGGTTCTGCAGTCCATTGACCTTGCTGCTGCAATAGTCCAGATCGGGTCATAGAACAGTGGCTGGGCTGGGGGCCTGACGTGACAGCAGGAAGGGAGCTGCTGGGGCAGAAAGATTGCTGAGCATGAGTGTGAAGTCTCTTCAGCTAAATCCTAGCAGGTGAACAGCACTTGAAAAGTTACAAAACCCTTTCACTCTTGTTCTTTTATTGTGATCCATGAGGTAGCTATTATCCCCATAAGAGATGAGGAAGATGAGGCTCAGAGAGGGTAAGTGCTAGGTCCATCTGCTCACTCTCTGTACCTCATGCCCCAGGGGGCTTCCTGGAGACAGCAGAGCTGGAGGTGGTGTTGGCCCACTCAAAGGGTAGACAACTGTCCCTGGGTCTTGTTCACTGAGCTTGTGATGCAGAGTGTAATTCCTGCCATGGTGAGCACCATGCCGGCGAATGCTCCTGGGATAATAGGTAGAAATTGAAGGCTTTGAGCCCAGCCATGCCAGGAGGAGCTGGTGCAGGGCTGGGCTGAGGGAAGGGCTCAGATGGGGTCTGACGGCCACAAAGAGGCAGGAGAGCTACAGAGGAAAGGGGCAGAATTTGGGAGGTCCTCTCCTTACCCACCCATGGGAAATGGCTCTGGGTGGGTAAGGCCCAAGTAGCTGCTTCCCGTACTTGTAGGGCCTGACTTACGTTTTCCACCAATATCTTCTCCAAGGACCTTCCCGACAATCAACGTGAAGATGATCGCCAGAGAGTTACTGATGGGTACAGCTAGGGTCAGATCTGAGTGATCAGAATAAAAAGAATCTCTGAGATGAAAAACAAAACAAAACAAAACAAAAAAAAACGCCTTTCTAAGCACAAAACACTTTCATTTCATCAAGACAGCCTTTAAAAAAAAAAAAAATCTCATGGCCCCATTTCCCAGATGAAGTCATAGCAAAGCTCAGGATTCAAACCTCGGCCTCCTAACTCCAAATTCAGTGCTCCCTCAGGATTCCAGCATGAAGACAAGAACTACAAGGTCTGGGACCAAACTAGTTTGCTGATAAGAATGAAATCTTCACACTCAAAGAGAGCTTTTGAGATCTCAAGGACATCTGGACAGATAGGCACCCAAAGCCCACAGGACGCAGCAGAACAAGTGCAATAACACTGAACACAGCCACCATTTATTAGGCTCATATTATGTGCTAGGTGCTGCTTCGTGTACATATCTAATCTTCACAACAACACTGCAAGAAGAACATTATCATCACTTTGCATAGATAAAGGTAACAAAGGCTCAAAAATAGAGGATTTAAACCGAGGTCTGCCTGTCTGCAAAGCTGTGCCCTTACTAAACTAAATGTACATGGATAAACCAATGATCAGATCTTGTTTTTTTTTCATCTCAGAGATTCTTTTTATTCTGATCACTCAGATCTGACCCTAGCTGTACCCATCAGTAACAAAACAGCAAGTAAAGTACATTTTGTTTCTGTCTCAGCTCAGGCTGGGGCCTTATGGAGTTAAAGAGATAAACAATGTCAGAGGTAGGAGGCCAGGTACCTGTTCAGAACAGGCACCACAGGGCTGGGCCTTTGGAAGAGGCCACCATAGCTCAGGATCTGTTCCTTAGTTTTGAAGCACCAAGGAACTGACTCTGAATAAACAAACTTGAAAAATATCAATGGAGTTAACAACATTGTTAACTGAAAATGTATTACACTTAAGTTTTGTACACTTAAATTTTGTTCAGAGGGTATATTTCATGTTGTGTGTTCTTAACACATACATACTGCCCCCCTTCAAAAAAATAAAGAGCCCACAAATGGATAAATCAGAAGCTGAGTCACTTGTTTACAAGACCCATAACTGCCAGGCTGCCCGGGATGCTCACATGGACTCCTCAGCACACTTTCCCAGCACTCCCAGGCCTTACCTGCCTCAGGTAGAGGAGGAGAGAACTGTCCTGCTCCTACAAGGCTCCACCATGGCTGGTGTTACCCATCCAAGAAGCTGAAACAACTCCTACCTACTCAGAGCTGCTTCCTTAAGCTTACACACCTTTCATTGAATGCTGGCTGTGGCTGCTAAAGACTGACTGGTTTGCAGCAGTAGATGGAGGAAGGAAGCATCATGGTCAATAAGGGAGCAAGGGCACTGGAGTGAAGCAGATGGTGGTTTCTTGGTTAGGTCACTCAGACACTCTGAGCCTGTTTCCCCACACATAAAACAATGATAGCAAGATAACATATTCTTAAAACAGGGTTGTTGCAAGATGAAATATGATAATGCATGTATAGTCTCTGGCTGAAGTAGGCTGCTTACTGGTGACCACTGTTCTGATCATAAGAATGGCTGGATATTAAAGGAGTAGGTGATGAGATAAGAGGATCCTAAAATTATGATTTGCTCAACACTTAGTAAATGGCTAATTGCAGTCAGCTGGTCAGAGGGCTCGGCATTCCTGGGCAGCAGGGAGTACTAGAGGCTTTCAAACTTTCTTTTAAATAAAGTATTACGAAAAGACTAAACTGTAAAACAGAAAGTGGAGTGACTCTAGTTGAAGCTGAGGTGGCAGGTGTGGAAGGTGCCTATTCCCTCACCCTACCATGGCCTCTGAGGGGTTCCCCAAAGCTATTTGGGGCCCAAACTATCTTCAAGTCCCTGGAAGGTCTGGGTAAGACTCCAGGGGAGGTGAAACCACAGCTGGGGGACTTCTCATTGCAAAGTTTGAGTATAAACTTTAAGTAATATATGGCTTCAAATCCTTCTACACTGATATGCTGTGAAACTTGAAAGAGATGAAATAAGCTGCCCAAAGTTTCATGCTCCACCTCCTAAATGGAGATAATCATATCTGCTTCATAGGGTTATGATGAGAATTAAATAAAATGTGTAAAACTAACAGCATATGATGCAGTAGAGGGTGGTCAACAATGGGGGGACAGGAGATTTACATTTATTGAGCTTCTACAGTGTGCACCAGGTACTCTGCTAGAAGTTTCTCACACACTGAATTTAATCCTCTCAATGCTATGAAGCCAACTGTATAAAACCAAGGCTCAACTAAGTGACTTGCTCAAGGTCGGGTAGGTAGCAGGGAGTGGAAGCGAGTGTCAAAGCCAGCCCTTAGCAGAGCAAAATAAACCTTCTTTCTTCTTCTGTGGTTGCTCAAGACTGCCAAGCTTCAAACCAACCCTAGTGTCTGGCAGCATACTCATAACCAGCCCATAGTACCCCTACTGCTCAGAGAAGAGGGTACAAAGAGGGAACCAGAGAAAGCGGACTCATCTTTACTCATGAGCACAAAGTGTTGCAGACACACTCCCCAGAGTGACTCATGGGTGCCCTCTATCACTAAGCATAGCAGTTCTAAGCCAGAGACCCACCTGTTGATGCCAAGGTGAGGTAGTAGAGAAGGGAGCCACACTGGTTGAGGAAAAAGGGCATCAGGTACTGGAAACAGAAGAAATCTGCAGTCAGTGCAGGCAGTGTGATTGCTTGACTGAACAGCACTGCCTTCTTTGAGCTTCCAGATATGCCTTCCCTTAGAGGGAGAAATAGCTCTAAGGGCCCAAGGAGCACTAAGCTCTCTGAAAAGGACCTTTCCAGGGCAGAGGGAAAGCTACTGACTGAACTTCATGCCTTTGCCCTGAATGCCTCTCCCTCAACCCTGCTAGTTCCCATCCGCCCCATTCTGCAAGTCCCTGAGTGCCAATGCCAGTCCCTCCAAGAAGCCTTCCTGGGATCCCTAGTTCCAGTCTCCCTCCTCTGAACTCACGCAGCACTTTATCTGTACTTCTTATAGCCCTTAGCCCTGAGAGGCAGTTGTGTCTATGTCTTGTCTTTCCCACAACTCTAGATTGACAGCATTGGGGTCGAAGGTAATTCTCCATATCTTCTCTTATCCTCCTTCCCCAGGGCCAGTTTGAGCCCCAAGCCCTCCTTCTGCAAAGGTATGTTGGATTGCCATAATAACATAATAATAGCAGTCATAGATTGAGCACTAATTATGTACTAGGCCCAATGCCTCTTCTCGCTTAATCTTCATAAATGCCCTATAAGATGGTTTCCATTATTATTCCCATTTTACAGATGAAAATGAGGCTCAAAGAGGACAAGTGACTTATCCAAGAGCTTCCAGTGAGTTAATGGTGGGGTGCAGACTCTGACCCAGAGACCAAGTTCATAGCAGCTCCCGCCGAGAGAGAGGTCATTTACAGACGCACCTCAATATTCAAGAAGAGAGTCTTCATCTCCTGCAGCAACTGCTGGACCCAGGTCCCCTCATGAACCTGCTGCAGGCGGGAGGAGGCCCGCTTCAGCAGCGGCTGTGTGCCACCCCACAAAGCCGCCACCAGCACGAGAGCCAGCACCTGCCCTGAATGGAGATGCGAGTGACCTTCTCCCCGCCACCAAATGGCCGCTCGCCGGGCCCAGTTAGCCTCCTACCTTCCATCCCCAGCAAGCCGTCCCCACATCCCTCCTTCGCTCTCCAACGCCCCGGGTGCGACTGGCCCCTAGAAGGCCGGAGAGATAAATCCAGAACCCCAGGATCCGGGGTTGTAGCAGGGGTAGGGGTTGGGTGATGGAAGTGGAGTAGGAAACGAATCCGGGGTCGGGGGGTGCTATGCAGAAGTGCGAGAAGCTCATGGAGGGGCGGGACCCCCTACCCACCGAGAGTCGCCGCCATGGCAACGCCTCCCTTCTACTTCCGGGAAGGGGAGGAGACCCATAATCCGGAAGTGGCGCCAAAATCCCTTCCGGTACTGCTCACGTTGCCCTTTTCCTGGCGTCACCGCAGGCATGGTGAGTTCCATCGAGTTGAGGTTTTTGCGGGCTGGGGCTCCGGCAGGGGCTGCTTCTGGGCGCTGACGCTCCTGTCCTATCCCCACAGAAGCCGATCCTGCTGCAGGGCCATGAGCGGTCCATTACGCAGATTAAGTACAACCGCGAAGGAGACCTCCTCTTCACTGTGGCCAAGGACCCTGTGAGTGTCGGAGGGCGGGCTGGCAGGACCAGGCAGAGGCGGGGGCGGGGGCGGGGGCAGGGGCAGGGGCAGGAGCGGGGGAAGGGCGGGAGGAGGAGAGTTAATTTTGCTAGGGCGATGGACGGACAGTCCAGTTTTGCTGCGAGCTAGGAACCAAAGATTGACCCACTCTAAAAATTAGGGAGAGGCCATACCGGCAGTAGGTGGGCGAGAGCATTCTACCGGGAAAGGTGGGAAAGAACTTAATTGCTGGTAGAAGGACAGCATACCCGGGGAGAAGAAAAGCAAGAAACCAGGGGGGTGGGACGAGGGTCATTTCGTTTAAGGGACCAGGAGACTGTTCTGGCAAAAAACGAAACTATTTTACCAGGATAGGCGAACAAACGAGGGGAAAGCTAATAAAGGTGTCCCTGGTCTTATTTCAGTCAGTCCTTCTGGGCCCCTACCTGCCGCTCACTGAGTACAATCAGCTCTTCACTTTTTGAAGCATGTTTCATATGGAAGATGTTAACTTTTAATGGTCAAGAATGGGGGCTCTGAAGCCAAACAGACTTGATTTGAATCCTGATTCTTGCATACACTAGCGTTATGACTTTGAGCATGTCATTTAACCTTTTTAAACTTCAAGATTCCCTTTTTATAAAATATGGGAATCGTACCTCCTTCATGGAGTTATCTGAGATCATTAAGTAGTGAGCTTCACACAGAACCTGGTGTGTATGAGTGCCTAATTAATGTTAGTCACTTATATTTCAAATTCCTTAGACATCATTTTATTGGAATAACCTCACAGCTACCTTTGAAGAAGGCATTATTGTCATGGTCATTTTACAGATGAAAAAACTGAAGTTTAGAGGGGAGAGGCACTGTATTTGAGATGACGTGATGAGATAATGGCATGGCAGGGACTGGAACCCAAGCTTACTTACTGTCAACAGCTCCCACTTGGACAGGACACCAAAGCTCCTGTTTTTCTCGACTGGCACTCAACTTGACCTTTTATTTTTCTGAGGTTTTAGGAGTCTGGGTGGGGCTGGGACAGTGGCAGATGGAGACATTTTTGAATCCTCCTGATTCCCCTGCCACTTACCTGCAGGAAGGAGGAGAATCCAGAAATTGATCTTTCTACCAGCAACCTACTGTTTCCCAAGAGATGAGCAGGGCAGGGCAGAATCTGGCCTGGCTAGAGGCTGCTGAATGTTCCTGAGGCAAAATAGGCCATTGCTCTACCTGGGAGTGTACCATCTTGTCACTTTGTCTTTGACTCCTCCAGATTGTCAATGTGTGGTACTCTGTAAATGGCGAGAGGCTGGGCACTTACATGGGCCATACTGGAGCAGTGTGGTGTGTGGACGCTGACTGTATCCTTGTCTTTCCTCTGAGTCTCATGTTCTCGGGGTCTGCCAGCAATGGAGAAGCTGTTGACTTGGAGACAGGAATTTGGGACGTTATTGTGTATCTAGAGAATGATACCTACCTCCTAATCCCTGGTGTGTTCACTGGTTGGGGGAACATTTAAGACAGGTTCCAGTTCTAGATGAGGGGGTTAGAATGCTCTGAGGTAAGAGAGGAAGAAGGGCTCTCTGGGGCTGAACAGGAAGGTGATTCAGTTGGGCTCAGGTGAACTTGGTCATGTTTCTTAACACCCTCTTCAGGGGACACCAAGCATGTCCTCACTGGCTC
>NW_011888817.1:9148480-9157142 GCF_000151845.1 Pteropus vampyrus
ATGCCAAACTCAGGAGCTTATCTTTGTGCTATAGGACTCGGTGTGCTGTGAAGGCCCCTGAGCATGGAAGAGTGGTGCTCTGTGTTTACTTTTAGCAAGCTCAGGTAGCAGTGTGGTGCATTGGAAGAACTGAGACTAAAAACGAGATTCTATTAAGCTACTCTATTTAGTAAATACTTACTGGGCACTCAATTCTGTGCCAGGTCTCTGCTGGGCACAGGGGACACACAGAGAAGTTAGAGTAGGTCTTTCCTGTGGAGGAGCACATTCTGAGGGGAAGACAGATATCTTGCAGTCCACCATGAGCAGTGCCACATAAGCAGGATGTCTCAGGAGGGGCTGTGGGGAAGGAGTTAAAAGACTCGAGCCAAAACATAGGAAGAGGAGGGTGGTGAGTTGGAGTTACTAGAGCAGGAGAAACTGAGATGCAGCAATAGGCAGGTGTGGTCTCTCTGTGGTGGCAATGGGCAAGAGGTAGCCCAGACTCTGCCTATCCCCAGGGAAGCAGCTGGCCCTACTCAAGACCAACTCAGCTGTCCGGACATGTGGCTTTGACTTTGGGGGCAACATCATCATGTTCTCCACGGATAAGCAGATGGGTTACCAGTGCTTCGTAAGTTTCTTTGACCTGCGGGACCCGAGCCAAATCGGTAAGGACTGGGGCTAGGGCTGGGGTTGAAGTAAAGGGTGCAGCTCCAAAGCCCAGGGCCTGACATCTGCTGCTCCTCACAGACAACAATGAGCCCTACATGAAGATCCCTTGCAATGACTCCAAAATCACCAGTGCTGTTTGGGGACCCCTGGGGGAGTGCATCATTGCAGGCCACGAGAGTGGAGAGCTCAACCAGTATAGTGCCAAGGTAAGGGGCTGGATGGGGCCCGGGCCCACCAGAATGATTCCCTACAAAAGCCAGGATGACACAGTGGTTAAGAGCAAGGGATGAATTCAGATACAGATTTTACCACTTTGAGCTGTGTGATCTTGGGCAAACTTGTTTATCTGTAAAATATTTCAAGGATTTAATGATATCAGGTGTTTAAAAAACTTGTCAGATTACTCAGGAACTGTTAATAATGATCACAGTTGAGCATTTTTGTGCCACCATAGAGTGCCAGGCACTATGCTGGGCTCTGAGGATGAAGAAGTGAATCAAACATGGGCATCATTGGAATGCGGTATTGGGGAAGGTTGACAGGGACTAAATTTTTTCAGTGTCAGGAGGTAAGGTGTTGTGATTTTCTTTTAGGCAGTAGGGAATCTTTAAATGATTATTAATGATCCAGTTTCCTCTTTAGAAAGCTTTTGCAAGCTACAGTTTGGAGAATGGACCTGGACGGGGCATTAGCCCTGAGAATATGGAACACTTGACGGTCAAAAGATATTTAAGGGTGACAGATGAGATGGAGTGGGTAAAGAAAGAATAAAGTCCAGGCTGTCTTAGATTTCTGAGTCGGGTACTTAACGTTCTTGGGGAATTCTGGAATGTAATACCATAAAGGTTAGTCAGTTATTCAGCAAGCACTGACCATGGTCCACTCGGCCTCAGGCCTACCTGCAGGAAAGAAATAGGAACCAAGGTCAAACGCCTAAGTAATGCTTGATGCTAGCAAATAGTAGAGCTGATCTGTGCCCCCAGTTAGGCCAGACTGCAAAACTGGTGTGTGTTTCTCAAAATGGAGCCAGATGCATCCCTACCATGTGTCCAAATTGATGGAGGAGACAAAAATACATTTTTTCCCTTAGAATAGATAAAAATAAGGAAAGGAAGTGTTTTCTGAGGGTCTGATATGTGTGAGGCACAGTGCTTAAGACCTTTTAGTAATCTAACAAATGTTTGCAGAGCATAGGCCAGGTACCTGTTACAACAAAGTCAAATAAGACACAGTCCCAGTATCCTCACAGTGACCTTGGGTGGTGGGCTTTCGGTAAACTTGTTTTCTAAATAGAGAAATTAAAGCTCAAGAAGTACTTTTAAGGGCAGGCTCTAAAACTGCTCTTTGTACTATAGTCCAGCAGATTGTGGGAAGGGGAATCAGATGAAAAAGCCCTGTGAGAAAACCTAAGAAGAGGCGGACATGCAGCAGTCCTCATGGACTGTGACCCTGACCCTGGCAGGGAAGGAGTGTGAGCTCAGGCTCTTACTAGCTACATGATCTCAAAGTTACACCCTCTCCGAACCTTAGTTTCTCCCTTTTAAATTTTCCATTAAAATTCCCACATAATAGGATTGTTGAGAGGATTAAATGAAGTAAGATATTGTTCAGTGCTTAGCACAATGCTTGGCAAATAATAGCTGTTCGATAAATATTTGTTGAAAAATATTTCTCTACCATTATATATAATACGATTAATAGATCCATAGATTTGTCACCATAAGCATGTGTTTTCCCAGACGGAGTAGCAGTATTCATGAAACTTGTACAGGTTAAGATGTAGACATGAGCTGGGGAGAGTGAATAAATTTTGATTCAGGAGAGACTTAGTCCCAACCCAGACCTCCCCTCCCCTTGACGAGATAGGAAGCAGTATAGAACCCTGGCTGAACGTTGGGGCTAGTGGGGTTTAGGCTAGTCAGAGGCTCACTCTTCTTTGTTCGCCAGTCTGGAGAGGTATTGGTGAATGTTAAGGAGCACTCTCGTCAGATCAACGACATCCAGTTATCCAGGGACATGACCATGTTTGTCACTGCATCCAAGGACAACACAGCCAAGGTGAGCAAAGGCAAGGGGTCTGGCAGGGCTGCTCTCACCCTCCTGCTCAGCTCTCAATTTGCCTGACTCCCCACAAGAAAGCTCCTTTTACAGATTTTTCCCCTGCTTTCTCTCTCCAGCTCTTTGACTCCACAACCCTTGAACATCAGAAGACTTTCCGGACAGAACGTCCCGTCAACTCAGCTGCCCTTTCTCCCAACTACGACCATGTAAGGGAACCTCACCCAGGCTTTCTTCTTGAGCTTCAAAATGCTTCCAGGGTCTAGATGTTTGTCTACCAATTAAGATACGAACTCTGGAGGAAAATAGTGTCAGGCAGAGGAGATTACCATAGCGTCTACAAGGCCGAAGGATTGAGGAGCCCCAGGGACAGGATAGGGAGGGGGTGGCTGATGTCCCTATCCTTAGTATCTTCCCATTCTGATGTAGGAGATATTAAAAGTTTATAGGGAGGGGGGTTAAAACAAAATGGGCTTGCATGTCCTTTGGGCCTATCTAGGGTTTCTTCTTCCCTCCAGGTGGTGCTGGGTGGTGGTCAGGAAGCCATGGATGTAACCACTACCTCCACCAGGATTGGCAAGTTTGAGGCCAGGTAAAGGGAAGAGTTCTTCCAAACTGAAACCTTATGGAATGTCTTTCATAATGGACACAAGCCATGTAACTGAGAGTTCCTTTATTTACTGGCTGCTAGAAAGTACAGCCAGATTTGTGGCCCTCTTGTGACAAGTGTGTAATACAGCAGTTACGAGCATGAACTCTGATGCCTTAGATATTGTATTTCTCTGTGCCCAGTTATCCTCAGCTGTATAATGGGGTCAGTGGTAATATACTTACCTCATAAAATTGTGCAGATTAAACAAATGAGTTAATTCTTATTAAGCACTTAGAGCACTGCCCAGCACATGGTAAGGAAGTGTCAGCTATGTGTGCAGGCAGCCGTTTGGGTCCAGTCTTCCCCTAACTTCATCTGATTTTGTTCATTCATTTCCCCTTATCCCAGTTTCCCCACTTTATAGTTTGCATTGGGCAGTGGTACCTCCAAAGTGTTTTGGAAGGAGATGGAAAATGAATTAACTATCTCTTCTCACCACCCGCTCTTCCAAGGTTCTTCCACTTGGCTTTTGAAGAAGAGTTTGGAAGAGTCAAAGGTCACTTCGGACCTATCAACAGTGTTGCCTTCCATCCTGACGGCAAGAGGTAAGGCCTGGTGAAGGGAACTGAGCTCAACCCTGGTTTGGTCCCTGCCCCACAGGCCAACCCTCTGCCCCTTTCCCATCCCCCAAAGCAGGCATCTTGACTGGTCCCTGGTTATCTCTTTCCAGCTACAGCAGCGGCGGAGAAGATGGTTATGTCCGCATCCACTATTTCGACTCACAGTACTTTGAATTTGAGTTTGAGGCTTAAGAAGCTGGATTTCCATCCTGTCCAAGGAAAAGTTTCCAGGTCAGGGCTCACAGAAAGTTTTGGACTCTGAAGAATAATAAATTAGTTTGGAAATAAATGTTTTCTGGTCAGATATTTTATGGGGTCTGTTTAATCATTTTCCCTTGTCAGTGTGACACCCCAGTAAGCTAATACCATAAGTCATGGGTATACCTTTATTACCTGGACCTTCTCCCTACACTTTGGACACTTCAAACCTAGAACTTCAGTATTGTGGGCTAGGGTGGTTGCAGGCACCCTCATCCAAGGTCCAAAGGTGCTCAGGGGCCTAGAGGGGTCTCGAGACTGTCTCAGCCACTATCCGAGGAGCCAGTGCTTAGGGCTGGGGCTCAGAGGCTGAAACTGTTGGCTGAGAGCCTTCTGTCTTCTCCGTATCTGTCACTATTTGCCACACTTTCTCCCATGCTACCTCTGAAGCCTCAGGTGGGCGGGTCCAGCGCAGAAACAGGCCTGAGGAGGAGGAGGAAGACAGGTAAAGAAGCTGATCAGAGGGCATAACCCCTAGGGAAGAAAGTGGCATGGGGGGTGTACCTTGCCACAGTTGCAGGCTCTGAGGCTCCACAGAAGGCCAGATGGCCAAGGGATTATGGACGTAGAGTGGGTTCTGGAGTTTTCATTGTTTTGGCTGGTTGAGCCCCGACCACAATGAGTGTGTTCGAGTTCTTACTTCATACAGACATCTGGAGGGAGAGAGTTTCTAGACTCAAACAGGCACTCTGGGATTCTGAACGGAGGGCCCTGGTTGGTGGTGTGACAGCTACCTTGAGGCAGTGATAACCTCTCCCTTTTCCTGCAAATGTTACTACTGCCAGTCAGATCCTGTACTATGCGCTCCAGTAAAGTGGAACAAGACAAAGCCTAGTTCTTAAAGAGTTCTTCCTAGCTTTGCCTGAAAGTGTTAGGGAAGGCTAATTAGGAATGTGCCATTGGAGCTGGGTCTAGCAGCAAATGTTCACCAGGTGTGTAAAAACTTGGAAGTACTTAGAAGGGGGAACTGCATGAGTGAAAGCGAGAAAGTGGGAATGGGCCCAATGTGAATGTTGATACTGATGAATGATGAAAGTGGAGATAGAGCAGTGTGGAGGCTCTTCCAATGATCCACATGGAAAGAATTCAGATTGGGGTTGGTAGGAGGGGCCTTTGGCAGGAGAGGACTAACCTAAGAAAATTTTAGGAGAAAGGTAAACATGAAGGATGGGGGGAGCGAGGTAAACAAAGATAACAGTTTCTAACCTGGTTGACCCACAAGTAGAGTTAATGAAAAGGAAGAAGCTGGGCAACAAGAAATAACTGACTGTGATCTCCACCTTCCTGGAGAGCAGTGAACTCTCCCTCCCTTTCAGTCTGATGAGAGAAAGATGGCTTTTGGAGGCTTATTGGGAGCATATGAAACCAAACAAAAATAACTATCGCTTGTGTGCCCACTGTATGCCAGGCACTGTGCTAAGCACTTTCCATGTTTTCACTCTGCTAATCCTTGCACCACCACCACCTCAGATTATGGCTGCGATCATGATCCTCTCCTTGCTACTGATGAGCAAACTGAGACAGGTTTGCTTATGATCACCCAGCAGGTGAGTGGTGGAGCCAGAATTTGAGCCCAAACAATTGGACTCAGCTTTCAACTTCTGTTGCTTCACTAGAATCAACCTTACAAAGTGGTAGAGAGCCCAGAAAAGATTTATTTTTGCAGCAACTTTCCCTTTCAGTTCTTGTTTTTAAGCTGGGGGTGCAATTGTTACTGGCTATGGACAGAGTGGGTAGGTCCAAAGGTTTGGCTTTGGACCCATCCATCTCTGGGTTTACAAAATTTAAGGGGAAGTGTGAAATCTGGAGGTAGGGACGGAGAGGACACTAGGATTTTTTTCTAAGAGAAACTCATCTGAAAGGGAAAGATATCTTCCAAGGAAATAAGGTGCTGACACAGCAGGTATCCAACTCTCCGATGCCTGCCCCATGACCCGCCTCAACACCTCCTTAGCTCACCTTTCCTTTTCGCTGTTGCAGAGGAAGGTGCCAAAGGGGGAGGCATAGACATGCCCAAACAGCGCCAACAGCAGCCCCTCCCCAAACTCCAGCGACAGCAGGAACTGGCAGCCCAGCTGCCATACACAGTCCAGGAAGAGGAGAAAGGTGGGTGCCTTGTGCTTGGGGCAGGTGTGGGAGAAGGCTGAGTGGGCGCAGCGCAGCTGGAAGGGGTGGCCAGCCTGGGAAGGGGCAGAGCGATGGGCACAAGGAAGCGGGGTTTCTGGGTGGAGGGGTAGGGTTGGGGCTGGGTGGCCACTTACCTGGATCCACTCCCGTTCCACCAGTTCCTGGAATCCAGCAATTGTCCGACTCAAGGGATCCAGGATGAGTTGGGCCAGCAAAGTCACAAGCAGGGTGCTGTCAGTGCCTTCAGCCCCATGCACCAGGATGCAGGCCCCTTCCCTGGGGGCCCAGGGCTTATCAACTGAAGCCAGTCCTTTCCTGCCTTGGGTGGCTGGGCCAGGAATAGAATGCACCCAGTTCTAAGCTGTATTTGCTCACTGAGACATGTGCCCAGGGATTGAGAGCTGTGCCCCGTGCTGTCTCCTAGGGTGGGGATCTTACCTCTCCATGCCCTGGGCTGCTAGGCAGGCGGTGCTCAGTGCCTCCTTCACATGAGCCAGCCAGCGGCAGCTCTCTAATTGACTAAGCCAGCGGTCTATGCTCTGCTCCAGGTCCCCACAGGCCTCCACTCAGTACACGAAACTCTCCTGTAGAGGCTGCCCCCTGCACAAGTGGGAGTCTGGTCATTCCTCCTCAAGGCCAAGCTGTGGGGAGCACGGCCTAGAAACAAATGCTCCAGACCGAAGAGGGAGACACAGAACTCTCAGAGGAGCCCATCAGACAAGAGGGACCCAGGACAGTTTGGGGAGCCCACTTAATCTGATGAAAATAAGTCAGTATCCTCGGGGATTTCCCAATCTGATAGAGAAGACCCAAGATTGTTTGGGGTGACTTACTCTGTTGGGCACAGCATTACCTGGAAAGGGATCACATGACCCTCTGGGGGAATGCAGAATGCCCTGGGAAACCCCCAATTTGATGGAAGTATCACAATGTCTTAAGTGCCCCAATCTGATGGGAGCAACACAGTACTTACTGGGGAGCCCCAGTCTGACAAGAGAAACACAGTACTCGGGATTCTGGTATCTGCTGCTTCCTAAAAACTGTTCTGCTCAAGATCAACAGTGACCTCCTGCCAGAAAATCTTTTTTTATTTTTATTTTTTATTGTTCAATTTCAGTTGACATACAATATTATGTTTGAGATGTACAGCATAGTGATTAGACATTTATATACCTTATGAAGTGATCACTCCGTAAGTCTAGTACCCATCTGACACCATACATAGGTATTATTATCGACTATATTCCCTGTGCTGTACTTTACATCCTGTTTAAAAGCCTTCACTGGCTCTTCACTGCCCTTAGGATAAAGTCTAAGCTCATAATCTTGACATTCAAAACCTTTTCTCTGGCCCCTGTTATCCTTTTAGTCCCACTTCTTTCTACCTCCACCTCATACTCTACACTCCCACCATACTGAAGTACTTGCAGTTCCCCAAACAGAACAAATGACCAGGCTCTCTGCTTCTATATACCTGCAGTACCTTTCACATGGAATGTCCTTCCACTTTCTGGCTAATTCCTCCTCCTCTTTCGGGGCTCAGCTAAAGCATCCTACTCTCAGGGAAACTTTCTTTGGACTACCTATACTAAGAGAGAGGTGCCTCCTCTGTGCTGCTACTTATCACATTGAACTCTGCCCATTTACTGCTGATCTTTCAGCCATGTCTGGGCTGGCCACCACCTCAGCCTCTGTGCTCAAAGTGTTGGTTGAATACATGAATAAACAGAGTCTTGTATTCTGGGTAGGGGGGCAGTGCACTCTCCTCCACGCACAAAAGCTCTCTCAGGACCTCCTCTTGGTACTACAATCATCTGGAGACAGGGAATAGATACAGCTATGCAGGTACAGTCCTCAGGGCAGGGCGGGGCAGTGTGTGTGTGCGCGCGCGCGCGCGCGCGCGCGCGCGCGCGCGTGTGTGTGTGTGTGTGTGTGTGTGTGTGTGTGTGTGTGTGTGTGTATGTTGAGGTTGTTCCTGGAAGACAATTTTTAGTTTGATGTAAAGAGGTGCTTTTTCTTTCCCATAGAGTTGGGGTGCTGAGGAAGTAAAGAGCTCTCTCAGTGGGGGTGTACAAGTCACGATGGCCATCTGGCAGGATGGCTACCAGCAAAAGCCTAACAGTCCTCAAGGTCCCTGGAAGACACTCATTCCCCCATCCTCCATCCCCATTCATGAAGAGTCCTGCAGGGGAGATAGCCTAGGAGAGGATGGGAAGACTCCTTACCTCTCCAGCGGCCGGTGCAGCCGTTTCCAGCCAGGGTAGGTGACCTTGGCCTCGGTGCCACCGCCAGTTATGCGGGCCTGTTTGGAGGTCTGGGCCGAGCGTATGTCCACAACGAAGCTCCGTCCCGT
>NW_011888817.1:9159252-9168588 GCF_000151845.1 Pteropus vampyrus
TTCAAGCCCTTAACCTCGTGCCTAATTCGTAGGCACTCAATGTTTTTGGTATTTTAATCTGAGGTGCCGGTACTCCTGCTGACTTAAAAAAGAAAGAAAAATACCATCTCTTCTCCTGAACCCTGGTGGAAGGGGTGGAAAGTGTGGGTGTGAATCTGGGAACCGTCTACTTCCTCCTTTACTAAGGCTGGGTGGGGGAAATCCCTTGGTCCACCTTAAATGCAAACAGCTGTGTGGCTGGCGCCCCTCCCCCATCACAGCTGGAAGTCCCTGCTTGACTGCGCCCTCTGTGGGAGCCACTTCTGGCTTAGTCCTGCCCTCTGGAGTCCCATCCCCTATCACTCCATCCTTTGACCAAAAATGAATTGTTCATACACTGAGCTGGGCTCTGTATTTGGTGTTGGAACCCAAGAATGACTGAGGAAGTTTCTGTTCATAAGGTTTTCAGTCTGGCAAGAGACACACTTTAAACTAGTAAATTACATGAGATTAAAATGATTCACTGGAGGATCCATCCATCTGTCCACCCAATTATTCTTTTATTTCTTAAACACTGATGCCTACACTGTGTTAAGTACTGATTACTAAGAATAAGAAGGACTCCTGCCTTCAATGGGCCTTCTGGTCCACTAGGTTCCAAGCGTGTGTGTGTGTGTGTGTGTGTGTGTGTGTGTGTGTGTGTGTGTGCGCGCGCGCGCGCACGTGCATGCACACAAAACCTTTCTTTCAAATAAAAAATATAAAATCGTAGGAGGACCCCCATAATATAAACATAGAATTGGAATTACTCTGTAAAAGAAAACAGGCATAAAATTGTAAAATTCCGGACCAGAAGTATTAGCCAGGATGGGAATTTGTTAGAAGTGCAAACTATGAGCCACCCTACTCCACACATACTAAATGAGAAGCTCTGAGTGTAGAGCCTAGTAATCTTTTTAAACAAGTTTTCCAGGTGATTCTAATTCATGCTAAAGAGTGATACACTAGAATATATATTTTTAAAAAAGGCTAAACTAATCTACACTGTCAGAAATTAGGGTAGTATTACCCTTTGGAGAGTAGTGACAGCCTAGACCCTGGCAATATAGTACTCTGTTGCTTGATTTGGGTGCTAGTTACATAAGTGCATTCAGTTTGGGAGACTTCATCAAGCTGTGTGTTTATGATATGTGAATTTTTCTGTGTGTATGTTATATTCCAATACAAAATTTACAAAAGGGAACTGCTTTGGTTGAAGCCCTGGAAGGGGCCACAGGGAGAGGTAGGCTCAGGAGCCCATCCACAGTTCTGCCCTTACCCAGCACCTAGCTCCTGAGGGATTACCAAGGGACCCTAAAGTTCCTTAGAGTGTAGCTTGAAATCATTGATCTGTCCCAACAAAGAGTCAGTTACATGTCTGAGGCCGCGCAGAGCCAGCACCAGAACCCAAGTCTTCTGACTCCCAAGCCAGGGTTCTGGACACTATTATTTTGCTGAAGAGCCACTGTTATGAGTGAGGACTGGGGGCAGTTGGTCAGCCTCCTGTTCCCTCCCTACTCCCTTACTTGGGTCTTGGGAAGAGGGCCAAGACTAGTGTGGATGATGCTTTTCTTATCCTGTAGCAACTTCCTTTCTGGGAACTGGGTGTCTACTTCTGGGCAAAGACAATAAAATTCATCCAAGGGGCCAGAAGAACAGGACTCCTCCTGCTACCACCCGGACGGGCATCACGTGGCTCCAGGGTTAGCAGTCCAGGAAAATCTCAGCTCTTGCACACTCAGCCTCCCACACCCATCTACTCACCCACACTGACACACTCAGCCTTCCATAACACTCCCTGGGCAATATTGCCAGCCTTTCCCTAATCCCAGAGCTGTAGCCTTGTCCTGTCACTCACCCCAAACCTACCATGTCCCTGGGACCATTGACATTCCAGGCAGTGGGTGAAGACAATGAGGAGGATGAGGAGGAAGAGAGCCTGGACTCTGTGAAGGCGCTGACGGCCAAGCTACAACTGCAGACACGGCGGCCCTCATATCTGGAGTGGACAGCCCAGGTCCAGAGCCAAGCCTGGCGAAGGGCCCAAACGAGACCTGGGCCGGGAAGACCTGGGGCCATCTGCGGCTTTGACTCAATGGACTCTGCCCTTGAGTGGCTCCGACGAGAGCTGGTGAGTCTGGTGGGGTAGGCAATCCTGCAGAGGACCTTGGGGACGGTTCTTCTTAGGGCTTAAGACCACAGGTGTGGGGCAGGGACGAGAACAGACCCCACTTCCAGCAGCTGTCTACTACTGTGGCTGTGTCCAGGAAGCTGAGGAGCCAGGAATGAATTTGTTCAGTGTCTTATTCAGGGAGCCTTGCTGAAGAAGAATTTCATCCAATCCATTGACCTGTGTTTCTGTGGCTCAGGGAACAGAGCCCTGCCCTTGGGGCCACCAGTTATAGATGGGGAGGGCATGGCCTCCCCTACTCTGGGAATGGCCATGAAGTACAAAATACACTGTGAAGTACAAAATAAGGTACTGAGCATGCTGTAGGGAGACTCTGAGGAGGCAAATGTTGAATAGATGGCTCTTAACCCAACATATGCAAATATAAAGATGTCCAGGCTCCAAATTGGAGAGTCCACTTAGTTATCTGGGCCCCAGGCACGTGTATTTGTATATAATGGCTCCTTATCTTAGTTTTAGAGCCACCACTGTGGAGCAAGAGCAGAGAGATGGAGAGGAAGCAAGTTGGGGTGAGGGGGGCTGAAGAGGACATAGCCAGTGCAAAGCCCCAGGGTGTCGATAGAAAGGGAAGGTAGGCCAGAGGCTGAGGACAAATCCAGCAGACTGACACTCCCCTCTTGGCTGCAGAGAGAGATGCAGGCTCAGGACCGGCAGTTGGCGGGGCAGCTGCTACGACTGAGGGCACAGCTGCACCGGCTGAAGGTGGATCAAGCCTGTCACCTGCACCAAGAGCTGCTGGACGAGGCTGAGCTGGAGCTGGAGCTGGAGCCAGGGGCCAGCCTGGCGCTGGCCCCGCCACTGCGGCACCTCGGCCTCACACGCATGAACATTAGCGCCCGACGCTTCACCCTCTGTTGAGGGGCACCTGTGTGCCTCCCGGGCCACCCGCTACCCTTTCCCCAGCTCACCTGGAAAAGGGGAAGCGAGGGGTGCCCCAGAGGCAGCAACACCTGGCCAGGGTGGGGGTTGGTGGGTACACTCAGCTCTGGGAGCATAAAGCCCCCTCCCCGCCGCATCCTGTCCCTGCTGTTGCCTCAGGTGTGTGTGTGTGTGTGTGTGTGTGTGTGTGTGTGTTTGGGGGCATGGCAGGGCGAGTGGGAGGGATGGGAGCTCACAGACCCCCAGGCTCTCAATAAATGCCCTCTCTGCTTCCCATCGAGGTCTCTGTAGTCATTTATCAGGCCCAAGTGTGCTGAGTGTCATCTGTTGCTGGAACCAGGGATTCCACTGCAGGAGAGAACTGATGGATCCCCTCTTCCCCAACTCCAGCTCTATTGCTCTATCTTATCGAGATCAGAACTGGGAAAGAACTTAAAATCTTAAATCACCCTCATGGAAGACGACTTGTGTAAACGGGCAGCTGAAGAATGCAGGATCTAGTAAACCTGTGTTCAAAGCTAGCGCTACCATTTATTTCTATCAGAATTTGAGGAGGTCTCTTAATTCCTGAATCTAAAATAGAAATGCTAATTCTTACTTTACAAGTAGTTGGAAATGTCTTAAGTGGGATAATGTACAGTAAGCACTCAATAAATGTGAACTACATCTTGCTTATCATTACTATCACCAGTGGTATTATTACTATTATGCTGAGGCTCAGAAATGGCCTGTGAAGTGCTCAGGTTCATAGCAAGGGGGAACTGACGCCTGCCCAGACTCTGGGCTCTGTAGGGCTTTTTTTTTTTTTTACTTTGTATCTCTCAGCCTTTGTTTCTGTGTTACTCTCTTTGTCTGACTTTCCAACTCAGGCTTCCTCTTCCCCCCACCCATTTCCTGTCTCCCCCTTTCCTTTGCAGCTGAGGTGCACACTGCATCAACTTCCACCTCACAAACCCCAACAATGCTCTGTGGGTTCCCCTCCCCCAACCTGCTCACTCCACTGTAAGCTCAGGTTGTGGTGACGCATTTATACATTCCTCTGGGTGGGGACAAGACCCAGCTCTTGGGTTTGATAAAGGTCACCTGGTGTTCCTCTTATCACTGATGAGCTGGCCTTCCACCTATGATAGGTGCCACCCTCAGTGTGGCCCTAAGGTAAAGGGAGATTCTTGGCCTGCTTGCTGCTTGTGACACGGTTCCTGCCTCCTGCCTATAACAGAAAGTGCTGCTGCTTGCACCTGGGTGCCTGGGCAGGAGTGTTTGTTCTGTCTTCCACCTGTTGCAAGAGGTGGTATCAGACCTGGTACCTCTAACAGAGTCTGTGGCCTTGACTCTACGTAAATTAAAAGTGCTCCCCTACTCCCCAACCATAATCAGTGGGTGTTGTCTTGCCCTCTTAAGGACATGGGGTTATCTTGCCTGTTTCCTTAAACAGCTTATTGTCCAGCATTCTGTCTGTGCAAAGCCTGTTAGCCTATCCTCTGACTATAATAAAGCTATTGTCCTGTGCCCTGAGATGACATGGCTATTATTCTGACTGTAGTAACCAGGTTAGCCTGATGTCTAACTACAACATGGGTGTTCTGTTCTCTGGCCACTTAACAGGGATATTATCCTCTCCTCTGACTCTGAAAAGATGTTACCTTTGCCCTCAGACTGTGATGAAAGGGTTCTTCAGCTCTCAGGCTCTGACAACAGTGCTTTTTGCCTTTCACTGACAGCTGGTGTGTGTCTGCCCCCCTCACCATTGGGGTTTGAAGTCTGCCCTTGAATCTCTTGTCCAGGTGCTCTCTGGAGGGCAGGAGGGAGGTTCCATCAAATATCCCCCTTTCACCTCCTAGCGCCACTCTCGGGGTGAGTAAGGCCTGGCCTGGAGGTGTACAGGACCCCCAGAGACTGAGGGGTGGGGGGCTACGGTAGCAGGAAGCTTAGGGTGCTAGAGGCTTGTGGTTGGGCTGCTGGGGCCCGGTTGGCTGAGGAGCCCTCAGGAGGAGGCAGGAAGTCAGGGTGAGACGTGGGCGCCAGGAGTCAGGTGGTGGCTACGACGGCGAGGGGAGCTGAAACTGTGTCTGGGCAGCCAGGCTAGGCCAGCAGGACCATGTGAATGGGGCCAGAGGGCTCCTGGGCTGGGCAGGTAAGGAGTACGGGGAACAGGGGTCCATGGTGCTGGTGGGGGGCCTGATGACAGGGGGCTGCAGCGGAGCATGGGGCCAGGCTCCCAGGGTATGCAGCAGCCCTTTGGGAGAGGAGGGCAGAAGAACCTTGCTAGAGGTCAGGTAGGAAGCGGGCAGCTCAGCTGGACACCTCATTCCTGCATAGCCGTTGGCTCAGCTCTGCCACGCTGCCCTCCATCAGCCTCCACCTCACTGGGAGATCTGGCATACACAGTCAGATATTAAAAAGGCCTTCAGAAATCCCCAAGTCCAGCCCCACATCCCATGATGGATGAGCCTCCTGAGGCTCAGAGAGGGAAAGGCACTCCCTCCCTGCAGTCCCTCAGCAAGGCAGTGGCAGACCCCTAGGAAAGCATGATGGTCTGGGCTGTGACCCACCTCATGGAGCAGAGCGATGAACAGGCTTGAGTCAGGGGGCCCAGGAATCCGTCTGGTTGCTGGGGCAGACCCCAGTGACAAGAATCTCTTGAGAATGGAGTCACCCAGAGCATCCAGATGAACATGTGTGAAGTGATTTTTGCATTGCTTGATAGAGGGAGGAGTTTCTTCTTGGGAATGAATGGATATGTGAGGGCATATTTATCATTTGGAAAGGGGCTTCCAGGGCGGAAGTATCTGACCCGATGCTAGGAAGTTGGCTCAGAGAGAATGAGGGGAAATGGGGAGAGGAAGGACTATTTTTATTCTGGACAGTGGTGCCGTTGGCCTTGGGCAAGGAACGTCTGAACTTCCACCTGGAAAGATGCCATTTCTGCCCCTGCCAAGTGTCACAGGACGTCTTCCCCTCTCCCGTTGCTCATTCCTGCTGCATGCAGCCCCACACACGGTCGCTGCATGTGTAGGGCCAATTGGTCCTGCGGATTCCTGCTTCGAACTCCAGGAAGGTGAAGGCTGAGGAAAGCATAGTCAGCTACCTGCCCACCCCCTCACTGTCTAACTCTCAGCCTTCAGTTTATGGGGGGAGTCCCCACCTGCACCAGACTTTCCAGGTTTCCCCTGCAATTGGAGTTTTTCTTGACACACAATTTCCACCTAGTCAGCATGTCCCAGCCTTTTTCCTGTCCCCAGCTCCAAGGCCTACTGACTTTTGTGAGGGCTAGAGAACACGCTGGCTCTCCCTGAGCTTCGAGGGGCTCATCTACACCCTAGACAGGCATAAAGGCAGGCTCTTCTCCACTCCCCAATCCAGCCTGTGCTGATAGATGACTCAGGGTTTCTCACCCTAGGGGCTCAGGGACAGAGGTTCTTCTCAAAGGGAAAAAGGGCCTAGTAATATGGCAAGAGGACAGGCTAAGGATTCAGAGGATGGGAGAAGACAATCCTTTAGTGATCTGGAAGTCTTCCTGGAAGAGTCAAGGCAGTTCTGAGAAAGACAAAGGCCCATTTTCGACAGTACCTAGGATGTAAAGGCAAGAACATGGGTTCTATTCTTTGGGTAGCATGAGGTCAGGGACCTCAGAGCAAGACCAAATGCAAGAGAGTCAATGCAAAGAACATGTGTTTCAGAATCAAGCAGACTCAGGTACAATTCCGGTTCTGCCATTTCCTTGAATGAGTGACTTCACCTCTCCGAACTCCAGGTTACTTATCTGTAAAGAGACAATAATGAGTCCCTGTCTTACAGAGTGCTTGTGGGTAATCAAAATGAAAATAATGGCTATGATGTGCCAAGCGATGGTGTAGGCTGTGACCCCTCCCATGGAGCAGGGTAATGACCCAGGAATCCTTCTGACACATAGTAGGTGCTTAACAGAGGCACGCCAGAGAGCTGTCCACACCCAGAATTACTTCCACTCGACACCTCGGCAGGCCAGTGAACCCCCAATTCTCTCACACGTGTGGTGTGGCTTTGCAAATGAGCTTGTTTCCTGTGTATAGTGGGTGTGAGAATTCTAGACTGGGCCACAGGTCTACCTTAGAGGAGGGTCCCGCACACAGCTACACACACATACACCATCCCTATCCCAAACATCATACATATTATCATTAGAAAATGTATGTATGCATGTATGTTCAGAGGCAGAAGCAGGGACTACACATACAACACACACTGGATCCTACAAGTTTAGAAGCTTGGAGGGCAAGCTTAATTCAGTGAAAACAGTGCTGAGAGGAGCTAAGTGTGTCGGGGGTGGGGAACAGGCAGGAGGACCAAGATACCATCCAGGGATGTGGCCTCCTCTAACGACCAACTTCAGTGTTGGTTTTAAAATATCTGGAGCTGCATTTCCAATGCTTGTTCTAAAGAACACTAGTTTCCATGAGGCACATGGCCTCAGCTACAAACTGTTGTATATTAATTTCATGGTCAACGTCACCTCTGCAAGTCCCTCCAGAGAAGGAGCCAGATTGATTTTATCTAACCCAGTGTTTCCCAAACTTCTTTGGTCGCAGAACCTTTTTTCTGGTATCACCTCTTCCATGTCTATACCTCTTGAGACAAGGAGAGGAATGGAAGGGCAGGCTATACAGTTGGTCCTCCTCAAATGATTGCGTCTCTCTGCAAAGTGTTTGCGTTGGTGGTGGTTTTGTTGTTTTTTGTTTTTCAAGTACAAAATTAGCACATGGTTATTTTTAAAAATTCAAACAGTGTAGAGGCATATAAAGAAATACAAGAAATGCAGCTCCCTTCAATCTCACTTCTGAGGTATGCTCACTAGGGACAATTTGGTATGTGTCCTTCCAGAATTTCCTATGTGTGGCTACTGAAAAGCCTAGCGGTTAAGAGCCTAGTCTCTGTAGGTAGATAGAACAAGGCTCAAATCTCCACTCCACCACATATTTGTTTGTTATGAGGCCTCAGACAAATTACTTTAACCCATTTGGGCCTCAGTTTTTGCATCTGTAAAATGGGGGTAATAATAGCACTTACTTCATAGGATTATTATGAGAATTACATGAAATCATGCAAATAAAGGCTTAGCACAGAGACCGGCTTAAAAGAACCCCTACATATACATATTTAAATGCAAATAGGCTTATACTCTACATTCTGTTCTGTAACTTCTTATCTTGCTATGTCTGTGACATTTTCCCATGTCAATACATGGAGATCTACCCCGTCTTTTTAACAGTTTTAGCCAAACTTCATTAACTTGGCAAGTGGGTAATGGCGGTGATTTTGAGATGCTACTTCCTGGCAAGTATTGCTGTTTTGTGTTGTCAGTGTTGTTGAGACATTACCGATGAGTGAGCTGAAGACAGGCCTACGGTTTCCTGTGAAAATGAATTGCCCTGCCAGCGGGGCACCCGCTGCTGCTCTCACAGAGGACAGGGCCAAGTGGACGGGAACCTGTCTGTCTGCTCACCTCTGTGTACCCAGAGCTAGATCAGGGCTTAGCATGTAAGAGGTACTCATTATATTTTGGTCAATAGGCTGGCCAATTGAAAAAATTGTGCCTCCTCTAACTCATCGACAGAGGCCTAAGCCCAAAGTTCTGTTTCACGGTATAGCATTTCCCCAAATGCAGCCTGTGCACCATTGACGTGGGTGAGTGATTTTAGGGGGTAATAAATAGACATTTACAACTGTGAATTTATGTATTACATTCTGTGTTTTCTGTTTTTTGTTTTTAATGTATATTGATTTCTAGTTATGGCTGGTGATACTGGTTTTCCATTTATGGTAGTGAAGTTCCATTTTAGGTAAATACGTTAAAGGTGAAAAGTGGTCCGTGGAAGTGCCAAAAATGTCTAAGGAAAATGAAAATGGTTGATAATTTTAGTCTGGAAAATGTTTATGTCTGGTGTAATGAAATGCTCATGCTAGCCTCAAATAACTATTATTCTCTTTTATTTAGTCCTTACTATGTGCCAAGAACCATGTTAAGTACTTTATTATATGGAATCATTTATATATCCTTTACAAGGCTCACAACAGCCCTATAATTCTCATTTTGAAGATGGAGGAACTGAAAGAGTCTTGGAGAGGTTTAGTAACCTGCTCAAAAGCCCTCTGCCAGTGAGTGTCTGGGAGGACTTGGAATTGAACTTGGGTCACTATGACCTGGACATGGTGAGCTGAGTTCCCATGACCTCAGACTCCCAGAAAGCTTAATAAAGCAGCATGGATTG
>NW_011888817.1:9169527-9184377 GCF_000151845.1 Pteropus vampyrus
TGAGATTTTTAAATAAGTTCTACACAGTGTAAGCAGGGTCGCTGTGCATATTGGGCACTGTGCCGAGGGGCAAGAAGAGGTGAAGACTAAAATCTAGCCCTCACTCCGCTCTCCAAATTTTAACCCCAGGGAGGGGTGGCCCTTTATAATTGGCACAAAGTGCTCCCTGGACCATGGGCAGCCTTGAGTTTGACCGAGAACATTACAGACCCTAGTCAGAGGAGGTCTAGGATCTACAAAATTTCTGCTCTTGACCTTTAATTCCTGAGCTTGGAAACAAGAATGTCCTGTTTCATTCACCCCAGAATCTGCCCTCATTGCTGGTTCTGAGAGCCCTGGGGATTCCTTGGATCTATTTTTTTCTTCTTCTTTTTTTTTCTTTTAGACAATGAGAAATTTATGTTGAGCTTTAATTTTGATTTTCTTTTTACTGACCTCATTTATTAACCTGCTTATATCATTTTGGCTTCCCAGCAATTTTTGTCAAACAAAGACCAGAAGGATGGGACCTATACTTATTGTATAAACAGATGTATGCATATTCGACCTCACAATTATACAGGGCAAGCACAAACTATACATACCCCCATTTTGTTATACATCCACCTATAAGTGCTGACTCATACACGATGCTCACTGAATCATATACCTCCATTTGCACAGACTTGCATTCATCATCAGATAAATGTACACTGAGAAACATGTATTCTAGGTAGAGGGGGAAGTGTCTTAGAGAGAAAGGTTTTGTTAACAGCACAATGAATGCATTTTTAATGGAGAGTGGACCCTACCCTGTTAGACCTCTTCCCTGCCCATTTTCTCTGTGACCTCTCAGGCTCCGATCCCCTCTCCACTTTAAACTTCTCAGGAAGTGAAGAGTAGAGGAAAGTGCCTTGATAAAGGAGGTAAGGGCCTGATTTGAGTTTTGCCTCTGCCAAGAGCCCTCGTGTGCTGTTGGGAAAATCACTTAACCTCTCTGACTCCCCAACTTTTCCATCTTTTAAATGAGGCTGGTGATAATAGTAAACTCTTCCCTCTCAATGACTCCTGTGCCCTTCCTCTGTTGTACCTCCCCTCGGCCCCATGAATTTCATGCTTTTGAAGTTTTTGCCTATTAAACTACCTCATTTACTTCTTTTTTGTTTTCTAGTTCAAATTTTAATCAAAGACTTAACTAAATATGCACTGAAGAAACAATAGTACAATTTATCAAACTAAGAAACAGATCATAGTGTGATTTCACTTCAGATTTTTGAAATATTGAAATAATCTGCAGGCCTCCAACATTATCTTGGGACCTCCTAGGAGCATGTTGCTCCCCATGGCTTTAGGCTGAGAGCCACTCACCAAAATAATCTCTGACATTAACAGATCCTGGTGTCTTCTGATTGCTGCCAGACCCTACACTCTAAAGCTCACCTTTTGTAGAGAGTGGGATTTGCTACCTGCAGCTGGAGGGCTCCAGGAACAAAAAACAAGCCACGGAGGAAACACTAGGCGTCAGATACCAGACAGTTACAGAGTTCCTTTTGGCTTAATTTAGCACAGCTTGACTTTTTCTCACTCATGGCCTCAGTTTTTAGGGATATCAGTTCCATGCCGATAGGCCCAGATTCAGTCTAAGATCAGATCCTGCCTGCATGCTCTTCTGAAACCCAGCCCAAGGTCTTGTGGCTGTTTTTCCCTCTCCACCTGACCCCAGCCAGAACTAGGTACCAGCTTCCAGCCCTATGATCTGCAGCCTAGATTCTTTCAGCTCCTTCTACTGGCCTCTCCTTACTGCTGTACCCCAGTTCATCCTCTTTTTTCAACCTCAAACTTTTTTCATCTTTCTCTTCCCCTTTTCTGAAGCCTCCAAGAATACGGGGCTGGAAGGGACTTTACTGATTTAAGTTCACACTCCATCTGGTGTTGCCGTTCTCTCTACAATATCACTAACCTGTGTTTTTCTGAGGCCTGTTTGAATATCACAAACAATAGGATTCTCATGACCTTACTCGATAGCTCAGCTAGCTCATCTCAGGCTGGCTCCAGGTTGCCATCAGTCCTTTTCTGGAGGCTTTTGCTACCCATCAGTTCCTGGCCATAATAAAATTAGCAGTGAAAAAGCAATTTTCAGCCACAGATGTGGGGACTCTGGCTGGGCAGGATTTCTCAAACACCCCCTAACCCCTAGATTTCTCAACCTGCCCCTACAACTCTTCCTTGAAAGTTTCTTGATTTGACTTAAAATTTCATGTACATTTTGCATTTTCCTCCATCACAGATCTGGGTTTAACTATATGTTTATGGTCAGGGAACACTGATGCATACTTATGTTTTCTGGTACATATGAGAGGTAATGAGGATTTCAGTTTAAGAAACAGGAGCTTACAGCAAAGAGGATTATTTACCAGTCCTGTTCTCTCACCAACTAGAGCAGGGATTGGTAGGGCAGAATGTGCACTGGTGAAAGTCTTCCTAAACTCTAAACTAAGCTAATATTTATTAAGCTATGAGAAAGGATGATAATCTCCATTTAACAGAAAAGGTAAAGGGAGGCTAAGGAAGATGATTTCAGCAAAGTCACAGAGTAAGTGTCAGAACCAGGATTTGAACTTAGGTCTCTTTGACTCGAGGGCTTGTCCTTGAGTCTTTATTTATTTATTTATAAACTGAGGTATAACTGACATGGTCCTTAAGCCTTGCTAACCCAAATCCTCCACTGTTCCCACTTCCACTTGGTCCCAGCATGGATTAGCAACTCTAGCTTTGTTCTGCCCCAAATAGATTGCTTGAATTTAAGCAGGCCTCTCCGGGCCAAAGTTTTTTCACCTAAAACCAGAGATTAGACTTTAGTGGTTGCTAAGACCTTCGCAGATGGGAGAATCTGTGCATTTAAAAAATTAAAAAAAATTTTTTTTAATCACAGTTGACATTTAATATTGTATTGGTTTCAGGTGTACAATATAATGGTTAGACATTTATCTCATTTACGAAGTGATCCCTCTGATCAGTCCTAGTACCCGCCTGGCACCATACGTAGTTACTACAATATTACTGACTATATTCCCTATGTTGTACTTTATATCCCTGTGACTATTTTTTTTAACTGCCAACTTGCACTTCTTAATCCCTTCACCTTTTTCACCCTGCCTCCCAACCCCTTTTTTATTTGGCAACCACCAGTCTGTTCTCTGCATCTATGAGTTTGTTTCTGTTTTGTTTGTTCGTTTATTCTGTTCTTTAGACTCCACCTACAAGTGAAATCATATGGTATTTGTCTTTCTCTGACTTATTTTGCTTATCATACTCTCTAGGTCCACCCATGTTGTTGCAAATTGTGAGATTTCATTTTTTTATGGCCAGGTAGTATTCCGTTGTATATATGTACCATATCTTCTTTATCCAATTGTCTATCGATGAACACTTAGGTTGCTTCCATATCTTGGCTATTCTATATGAAATGTCCTTCTTTGTCTCTTGTTATAGCCTTTATTTTAAAGTCTATTTTTTCTTGTATGAATATTGCTACCCCAGCTTTTTTTTTTTTTTTTTTCATTTCCATTTGCAGGAAATATTTTTTTCCATCTCTTTACTTTCAGTCTGTATCTTTCCATCTGAAGTGGGTCTGTTGTAGGCAGTGTATGTATGAGTCTTGTTTTCTTATCCATTCAGACACCTTGTCTTTTGATTGGAATGTTTAATCTATTTACATTCGAAGTAATTGTTGATAGTCATTTTATTATTTATGTTTTTGATCTTTTCTTTTTCTTCTTCTTTTCTTATAATACTGGTTTGGTGGTAATGAACTCCTTAGTTTTTCTTGTCTGAGAGAGAATTTGTTCATTAGCTCTCTGCATACCTGTCAACATTTATTAATGATGACTTGTTTTGGGTGCTGGGGGCATTCAGGCAAGTAAAGCACAGCTTCTGTTCTTGAGGAATCTCCCATCTCATCAAAGGGGTGGGAGAGCCAGTAGAACTACACATAAATCAGTCTAGTCATGGCACTCAGTGCCTAAGTTGATGATTGTGGTCTGAGTAGAATGTTGTAGGAGCAAAGATCATTAGGAAGGTTTCACAGAGTAGGTGATATTTGAGCTGAGCCTTGAAGGTTGAGTTCAATAGATGGGCAAAAAGAGAGGGCTCCAATGCAGGGGAACCACATATGCAAAGGCATAGTAAGAAAATAGTGTGGGGTGTTTGGGAGAGACAAGAGTAGCTTAGAACACAAGCTATGTGAGTATGTGGGTGGAGGTGCTTGGGTATGTGTTGTTTGTGTATGTGTGTGTGTAGCAGAATAGATTAAAGAGGTGGATTTGATCTCATTATTAAAGGGTCTTGAATGCATAGTAAATTAAACTTTATCTGAGAACTAGTGCTTTCTAAGCAGTTTTGAGGAGCAGACCCAGGGAAGGAGATGTCTCAGGGACTCCTAGGAGCTTCAGAGTGAGGCCCCTACTCTGCTTCAGGCAGACCAGCTCCACTTTTACCTGCTTTATCTATAGGTTTCTGCTTGATTTCATATGACAAAAAGTTTCCACTGCTAAAGCAAGCAAACAGATAAAAAAGGTACAGCCAATAGGGGGGCTGAAACGTTTTCTGCTGGGGAGAAACAGAAAGAACCCTCTGAAGGAGACTGTGTGTAGGATGGGGGTGGGGGGGCAGAGGCCCCATTTGGGAGCAGGAATCTCTTTTTCAGCTTCCTTGTCTGGAGAGGGGAATTGTAATTAGGATGTGGGGCACACACACCTCTCTGGTAGGGATAGATCAAAACTTAGGTCTCCCCGCAAGGCTTGGGGAAGTATGTATGATCTCTGGTAGGTAGTCCCCAACATGGGGGATGGGCAGAGAGAGCTGGTAGGGGAGAGGCAGGAAGCGGGCAACTAGACTAACAAAGGTGCCTGTGGCAGTTTGCCCATCCCAGGTGGGAAGGTGGGGTCTAGGGCTTAGCCCAGGCCTTGTGTGACTTTAGTTGTGGCCTAGGGGCTCAGAGGGAGCATTATTTGGGAGCTACAGCCCCAGTTTGTTTCTATGGATTGTTGGGGGGGAGGGGGAATGTGTGTGCTGATAATCTCAGGTACTTCTGGAAGTTTCCAGGGCTAGGCCCAAGCATGTCTGATGTTAGGGGGAGTAAATCTTGGGGGACCCCCTTAAGCTCCCTCTCCATTCCCCCAGGGACCATGGGCTGTAGCTGCAGCTCAAACCCTGAAGATGACTGGATGGAAAACATCGATGTATGTGAGAACTGCCATTACCCTATAGTCTCACTGGATGGCAAGGCCAAGGTAAGAGGCAAGACAAGGGGCTTGGTGAGGGAGCCGAGTGCAGTGCACAACCAAGGAGAACGAAATGGACTACCACTGCAGGTTCTTGAAATAACAAACTAGCCATCTCTCCTGCAATACAGAAAGAAAAAGAAGCTCTGAGGGGAAAGGGCTCTTCTAAGGTCACACAAAAGTAGTTTGACAAAGTCAGGGAGAAGAATGACCCAGCTAGACTGAAGAAGTGAAAGAGAGCAGAGCAGTGGGGAGGGGAGCCAGGGCCTGACCCAGCCTCCTGCTCTCTGACCTTACTCTCACCCCTCACCCCGCAGCTGCCCATCAGGAATGGCTCTGAGGTGCGGGATCCACTTGTTACCTACGAGGGCTCCAACCCCCCAGCTTCCCCACTGCAAGGTGACCTCAACAAGTAGGGCCGGGAAGATAAGGCCTGTGGATCCTTGGCTGTCGTCCTCCGTCTCCTCCCTACCTATTCTCTACCCTGTCCTGTCTCTTGTCCCCAGTCTTGTCCTCTGCTCTGTGGCTCCTGAACTCCAAGTTCCCAGCCTGTTTCAGGTTGTTTCTCCCTGACTCCGCCCCCTATCTTTACAGACAACCTGGTTATCGCCCTGCACAGCTATGAGCCATCTCATGATGGAGACCTGGGCTTCGAGAAGGGTGAACAACTGCGTATCCTGGAGCAGTGAGTACCCCTTCCATGACACCCATCCTTGCCCGGTATGCGAGCGAGCCGGAATCCCCGGTACCGCAGCTCTCCTGCCGCTCCTGACTGGCTTGCAGTGGGGGTGCCCTTGAAACGAAATGGAAGGCTCCAGAGTTCTGAGCTGGAGGGTGGGTGGCATGGCATAACTGGGGCTCTGAGGAAGGGTTTCCAGGTTTCCAAAGCTGAGCAGGCCACGCTGACCGCCGCTTGTCGCGCAGGAGTGGCGAGTGGTGGAAGGCGCAGTCGCTGACCACTGGCCAGGAAGGTTTCATCCCCTTCAACTTCGTTGCCAAAGCGAACAGCCTGGAGCCCGAACCGTGAGTGGGGTCTAGTACTGGGAATGGATGGGAGCAGATTTAGGGACCCCGGAGCAGAGGAGGGGTGCTAAAGGTGGTGGTGAATGCTTGAGGGTGATGGAGGAAGAAAGAACCAACAGACTACGGTCTTCGCTTCTGCCTTGCGCAGCTGGTTCTTCAAGAACCTGAGCCGCAAGGATGCAGAACGGCAGCTCCTGGCGCCCGGGAACACGCACGGCTCCTTCCTGATCCGGGAGAGCGAGAGCACCGCGGGTGAGCGCTGGGCGGGGCCGGTGGGCGGGGACGCGGGCTGGAGCCGCGGCGCCGAGGTGCGAGCCGGAGAGCTAGGGGGCTGAGGCTCAGTTGCCGAGGCCAACCTTGCTGAAGGCCAACCCTCTTTTGTGTTCTTTCACCCATTTTTTAATTTAGGATCGTTTTCCCTGTCCGTCCGGGATTTCGATCAGAACCAGGGAGAGGTGGTGAAACATTACAAGATCCGTAACTTGGACAAAGGCGGCTTCTACATCTCCCCCCGCATCACTTTTCCTGGCCTGCACGAGCTGGTCCGCCATTACACCAGTGAGCGCGGCAAGATCTCCTAAGACATGGGCCTGAGGCTCCTTCATCTGTGCCCCATCAGCTTGCCTCCCCGAAGTCCCTCTCGGGGGTACCCTCTACCCATCTCTGAGTATGCTCCTTCACCACCCTCCCGCAGTGGGTGAGGTGTGATACCCTATAGCCTCTGGTGTCAGGTGACAGTCCCACACCACCTCCGCCAGGCCATTTCTCCTAGACGGGACTTGGTGAAGTGGGGTCTGGGGCGGGGGGCGGTACCCAAGTCCTGCCATATTCACAGCCCACCCCCCCCACCTTTGTCCTCGCAGATGCTCCAGACGGGCTATGCACGCGGTTAAGCCGCCCCTGCCAGACCCAGAAGCCTCAGAAGCCGTGGTGGGAGGACGAATGGGAGGTTCCCAGGGAGACGCTGAAGCTGGTGGAGCGGCTGGGGGCTGGCCAGTTCGGGGAGGTGTGGATGGGTGAGTAAGGCCCTCCAGGACTGTGGGGAAGAGGGAGGGGAGGCGTTTTCTGAGGTCGGTACCGTTTCTGGGTGTCTCGCTCTGGATGCATGGGGCTCTGGGCTCTGAGCGACTTCCTCCAATCCCTCCCCGCCCCAGGGTACTACAACGGGCACACGAAGGTGGCAGTGAAGAGCTTGAAGCAGGGCAGCATGTCCCCTGACGCCTTCCTGGCGGAGGCCAACCTCATGAAGCAGTTGCAACACCAGCGGCTGGTCCGTCTCTACGCGGTGGTCACCCAGGAGCCCATCTACATCATCACGGAATACATGGAGAACGGTAGGCGCCACCGCCGTGTTCGGCCGCTGGGGGGCGCTGCCGTCCCTCCTCTGCTCCTGCTAGAGGGTGGAGGAGATAAGTCTTTTCATCTGGCTCAGCACTGAAGGTTTCTAGAGTGTTCCTGGGCCCCTAAAGACTCACCTGCAGGGGTGAGAAGAGAGTGTGTCCTCTAAGCCCATCTGGGAGCCCAGCTAAAGGTGGCAGGTCTTGAAGAGCATTCACCCCCGATCTTCTCTGACCTGCAGTCCCATTTGTTTCCTTCAAAGCCCTGCCTTGATCTAAGGATGTTTGATATCAGGAGATGAGTGGGTCGCTAGCCCCGTTTCTTTCCCTTCTGCTCTTTGGGAGGGCAGATCTGCCCCAAAGCCCTCTTTTTCTGGATGGGTCCCTTCCCCTCCCTCTCCCCCTCCCCTGTCCACTATTGGACAGAGTGAGAGCCTCAGGAAGGTAAATAGAAATTTCTAGACCCAGTTTTGCTGCTGATTCGCTGAGTGACACAGGCCAAGTCCTTGTCCCGCCTCTGGTGCTCAGTGTCCCCAAATATAACAGCAGAAATCTAAACGGGCTCACCCAGAAATAATATAGTTATTAAGGGGCCTAGAGTCGGACTGCCTGGGTTAGAATCCTGGCTTCACAATTGTGTGGCCTTGGGCTAATTGCCTCACTTCTCTCTCCATGGTTTACTCACCCATGGTTTGATCACCCATAAAATGGTGATCATAATGCAATAGTAACTTTAGCGTAGGTCTTTGTGGGGATGAAAGAGTTAGTGCATATAGAGCAGTTAGAACAGTTCCTGCCATATAGTAACTGCTCAGTAAGTTTGTTGTTATCTGGCTCTAATTCTTTGGGAGTATATGATCTGTCCCTCTTTGAGGAAGGAGGAAAAAAGCTGTTAATTGGCTAATGGATTCTGGAAATGGCAAATAGATTTTTATCATGTGGGCCAACTTTGGTAGTTACTTAGAGTTCTGTATTGAGGATTCTGAGGCTCACTAGAAGTGAGTGCTGGGATTGATTAGCAACATCTGCCACGGAAACAAGGGAGGAATGGCAGTATATGTCTATGTATTTGCTGTGTCTGGGTGAGGCCTTTATCTTTGGTGACTAATTTAGCACCCAGTGGGACACGCAGGTTGCTGTCATCTTCACATAGGGATTTGATCTCTTGAGAAAGGCTAGTAGTCACTAGCTCCCTTCCAGTAACTCCCAGCCCTGATCTTCTCCTAGTCATCCTCTGATACCAGAGAGGTGGTCCCTCTGGCCACTAGGCACCTCTTTTCATACTCCATTTAATGTGTTCGGCACACGTTAATTGCTGCTTACTTTGGGCTGGGCAATGGGAACATGGATAAGCAAAACAAGTTTCCTGCTATCAGGGAAATCTCATTTTAGTTATGTGTACTAGGAAAACCAGAGTTTGTGTCATAGGAAAATTTTAGCATGCCATAGGGAATATAGGTGATGATGCAATTTATTATTTCTATAGGATCTAGAGAGGCTTCCTAGAGGAATAGTCTAGCTGGTCCATGAAAGAAAAGTAGCATTTTTAGCAGGCAGAGATGGGACAGAGACTTTGGGGTGAGAGCCCAGTGGTCTATGTGAAAAATCTTAAAATTGTCTGGGATAGGTGGAGTAAAAGAGGTAGGAATGGGGGGAAGAGAAGAAACTACAAATGTGGACCATGCAACATTTTGGATGCCTGACTGAGGAGGTTGGGCTCTACCTCAGTGGTGACAAGAAGCTTACAGACTTCTCCAAGCATGTCCCATCTTAGTCTCTGGGAAAAGATCTTCATACATCCTGGGCTTCCTCACTCTGAGCACATACTCTTCCATTTTCAGGTCTCACTCTTCCTTTCTACTTGTCAGACACTGCTTCTAGACCCCCAGTTAGGAGAGAAGAGCCTGAGAGCTTCCCCTTGGGGCAACTTGGGTCAACAACCATTGCTTCTGTCCACAGGGAGCCTGGTGGATTTTCTCAAGACCCCTGCAGGTATCAAACTGACCATCAACAAACTCTTGGACATGGCAGCCCAAGTAAGGAGACTGGGGAGGTTTGGGCATGGGCACAGGCCAGTGGGGTGAGGATGTCTGGCCTAGGACTGTTGACCTATACATGGCCTGCAGATTGCAGAGGGCATGGCATTCATTGAAGAGCGCAATTATATCCACCGTGACCTGAGGGCTGCTAACATCCTGGTGTCTGATACCCTGAGCTGCAAAATAGCAGACTTTGGACTAGCACGCCTCATCGAGGACAACGAGTACACAGCCAGGGAGGGTAGGTGGTGTGGGATATAAGGGAACTCTGGGGCCTACAGGGTCTGGCCCAGCAGACCCAGGTGACCTCACTCTGCCTACCCCCAGGAGCCAAGTTTCCAATTAAGTGGACAGCACCAGAAGCCATTAACTATGGGACCTTCACTATCAAGTCGGACGTGTGGTCTTTTGGGATACTGTTGACGGAGATTGTCACTCATGGCCGCATCCCTTACCCAGGTCAGGGCCAAGGGCAGGAGCTGAAAAGGGTGATGGGGAAGGGCAACAAAATCCATGTTTTTCCACTCGCTTCTTCCCAGGCTCAGAATCTGAAACTTTCTACCTGCTTCTCTTCCATCTTCTAAGGGATGGGACTCCAGCATCAGATGTCACCTCAACCACAGCTGGCTTCCATCTATGTCTCTGGATCTCTCTTTCCCTTCAATAATCCCATCTCTTCTCTTTAGTTCTGATACAGGTAGCCTAGTATGGTAGAAGAGGATCTGGCCTGAGAGGCAAAAGGCCTGCCTTTTATTACCAGATTAGCCATGTAAGGTTAGAACAGTTCCTGGATCATACTAAGTACTCAAGAGTGTTAAGTTTCGTTATTAATCAATTGGGCAAGTGACTTTGGGCAGATGACTTCACCTTCCTGAGCCTCAGTTTCCTGATACGAAAAAGGAAACTATTTGTGAAAGAGCTTGACTCATAATAGGTGCTCACTAAATATTGACTTATCTTCCCTCTGAAGCTTTCTGTCTAAAGAGTGAGACACATAAGCAACTAATTACACGCCCCTTCTACCCCTCCCTTTATCTCATGTACAAAGTCCTTTACCCCTGAATTCAGCCAAGAAAGGGATGGAATTTTTTGAAATGAACTTTCTAGGAAAGTGAAGAAAGGAAATGAAACACAAAGACAGAGCAGGCAGGTCATGGAACACAGAGGTTGGATTTGTAGAAGTTTCCCACATCCCAAGAGCAGTGTGCACAGAACTTCTCTCCTAGGAATGGAAAGGCACCTTAGAATCAGGTGAGAGCCTGAAGGACTTCTCTGCCCTGGATTTGCCCCATCACAGAGTCTAGGGACAGAACTGGGACTAGAACCACACTTGGTCATCTTGCCAAGGGCCCTCGCTGCTCCTCCACTGTGCCCATAGAGATAAACTCGTATAGAATTCTCTATTAGAAGAAAAAAGGCATTGAAAACATGATAAATGGCAACTGATACATGGCTTTGGGATCAGAGAGACAATGAGGAGTAATGGGGACCTGGGTGAACTTGCATCTGCTCCAGCAGATGGTTGCTGTTAAGACATGGAGGCCCAGATCTCTGGTTTTTTCAAGAAAAGCTAGAACTTGGAGTTTTAGAAGAATTCACCCAGTTTCAAATATTGGTGATTGATTCACATTGTTCAAACACTATAGAGGCCAAACTGAAGTAGGTCTGTGGGCTATATTTAGACTGGGTTTAGCCGATGGGTTTGCAGCCTTGACTCTACCTAGCCTTGGGTGTTTAGTTCCCTGCCTGTGTCCTCCAATGTCCTGATTTTGAAATGTGAGGGACTCATAGCTGGAGGCCTCCCAGGGGCAAAGCTTCTGGGAGAGGGTCTCTATTGAGTAGGGTCAAGTCTCAAGTTTTGCAGGAGCAAAACTTCTATTTTGCCAGGACCGTATAAGGGTTTAGTCTTTGAGGACTGACTGTCACAGTCTCTTTTCAGGAGACTGAAGGAGAAATAAGAAGCCACATGGGAAATTTAGAAACAGAGAGCTGTGTTTCTACTGTGACCATGCAGTTCTCCAGACCTGCTCCTCTCAGGGTCCACTTGCTAGGAGCCTGCTAGGTGGGCCAGGAGGAGCAAAAAGGGTGGGAACTGGCCCCAAAATTATTTCATATGGGTCACGGAGGGACCTTATAAATCTCTGCCTCACACAGGGTCTGCTTTGTTGGAGGCCATGGTCCATCTGGCTTCCTGATGCAGTATCTCATGTACTTGAGAAGCCTCACCACTGTCCTGGCTGTGGGCTCCCATTCTGGGCCCTGACCACCACGTCCTTCCTTATCAAATTAGAGTAATCACAAGTGTTATCTTGTGGCCCATTGGAAATTAGGGACAAGTCGCCTAACCCACCCCAGCCTGACACTTCTTCCATGCTTCTGGCCTTCACCCCCTCCCAAATGGTGTGGTTCCTCTCCATCTTCAAGCACTATACTTGGTGCTTTATATGCACTACCTCATTCAATCCTCATAAAAACTCTGTGAAGTAGGAGCTACTGTTTGTTCTATTTTCCGGATGAGAATACTGAGGCTCAAAGAGGTGAGGTGGCTCACCCAAGGTCTCACAGCTGACAGGTGTTACAGGTGTGTGTCGTTGAGTGTCTAAGCCATAGCAGACACTCCAAGTGGCATGGCTGATGTTTAGCAGTTACCGCTAGTAAGGCCTTACCATCGATGAAGACCGAAATCCTTTTAGATTGCTCACACCATGCCAGTTAAATGTTCTGAACATCACCTCTACCTATGGGCTTCCAAAGCCTGGAGCCTTGATATCCTTTCTCCCATCAACCTCCAGGGATGACCAATCCTGAGGTGATTCAGAACCTAGAGCGAGGCTACCGCATGGTGAGACCTGACAACTGTCCGGAGGAGCTGTACCACCTCATGATGCTGTGCTGGAAAGAGCGCCCAGAGGACCGGCCCACCTTTGACTACCTGCGCAGTGTGCTGGATGACTTCTTCACGGCCACGGAGGGCCAGTACCAGCCCCAGCCCTGAAAGGCCTAACTGGCTAGGACATGGAGCCCTTCTCCCATCTAGCAAACCTGGGGGAGAAGCAGTTCTTGTGCCATATCCATGTGGCCAATGCACATATGGACTCTGCAAGTGAATCCTACCAACATATGATACATACACTTGTGTCTTATACATGGGTTCTTTAGTTGTGTGGGCTCTGCACACATGCCTTATACATGTGCGGCCTGTGTATATATATCTTGGACACCTGTCCAAGTGATCCTTTTCTGGGCCCTCCCACTTCCTGAGACCACCAGAGAAAGGAGAGAGGCCTGCCATTGACACCATCTTCTGCCCATCCCCTGTCCCTTTCCCCTGATCATGAAGAAGCTTCTTGAGGGGGGACCTTATCTAATACCTCTGTGTGCTCCTCTTTGGTGCCAGGTACACTTCAGGAGCTCAATAAAAGTCTGTTTGTTGATGAAGGTTGTACATCTCTGCCTCCTACTCCGATATCTTCTTCCTTGGGAGGGGAGAGTGGAGGTTCAGAAGATGGTAACTCTGAATTGGGACGAAAGATGAGATGAGAAGTCTGAACTTTTTCCAGCCCTGCTGATGCTGGGGGCCAAGAGGAGGTCCTTACACTTTGCTATATGGGCTCTGAACCCCTTTAAATCCCCATCCTGACTCCTACCTAGAAATTCCTAAGGTGTGTCCTAGAACCTTCCCCCTCCCATTATATAAGGGCAATAGCATTCCTTACAGCTACTGATTCAAGGGCTATATTTGGCCAAGATGTTTTTAAACACTGAGTTAATTCACTCATTTGACAAATATTTATTGAACATCTACTGTGTGCTAGGCAAGTTCTGGGCTTGTATAGAGTAGATAAGGTCTGTGCCCTTGTGGAGCTTACATTCCAGGGAGGGGAAGACAAACAATAAGCATCACAAAGAAGTAAATGATATGGTATGCTATAAGGTGACAAGTGATAAGGGGGAAATAGAGCAGGGTAAGGAGAATTAGGAATGTCATTTGGGGGGAGGCTAATATTTTTAAAGAGGATGGTCTGGGAAGGCCTCATTGAGAAGGTGACTGAGCAAAATTTTGAAGGGGGAGAGTGAGTGAGCCCCTTGGTATGAGGGAGGAGTGGTGGGGCAGAGGGAACAGACTGAGACAGAAGGTTGCTTGGTCAGCTCTAGAGGTAATGGCTGCTTGAGAGAGAGGGATAGATCCTCTGGGGCCTTGTGGCCTTTGCAGGAGCCATGTTGAGGATACTTTATAGGGCTATATGCAGAACCTTCACATGATCTGACTTATATTTTGAAAGGATGGCTCTTACTGCTGTCTTGATAATAGACTGAGTTAGCAGTTTATAAAATGGGAGATTTTGCATAAAACTCCAGATTTTTGCTTCTTTCGAGAAAATAAAAGATTTGGCTCTGCTGGACTTATTTGTTCTGAAGCTGAGTAGTGGCCACTCCATTCAGGTGGGGCATGAGTTTTCTCTTTGTCAGAGTCCCCTCTTCTCCCCATTGCTCCCAGACAATGAAACTGTTAGTAGCTATTTATCATCATGTTCACACTCTTGTTTTTATAATCAAGAGGAAAATGAAATGTTTTCTTGCACTCACATTTCCATTAAAAAGTGAGAAAATTAGAGTATCAGCTCACAGTGGCCCTGAGGGCTTCTGGGCCAGGGGCGGCCCCAAGAGTAGGAGGCTGAGGCAGAGGAAGAGCTGGTCTGCAAGTCCAAGTGTTGCTGTGGAACACTGGCGGTGGGAATCGGGAGGCAAAGGAGACAGCAAGGACAGGCCCAGGAGCAATGGCTTCCAAAGAGAAACAAGCAGTAAAAAATATCTCAATACGGAAAATGCCCAACAGAAAAATGAAGGCAGAGACCAGGCCCCCATGCAGAATGGAGAGGAACCACACCATTTGGGATGGGGTGAAGGCCAGAAGCATGGAAGAAGTGTCAGGCTGGGATGGGTTAGGCGACTTGTCCCTAATTTCCAATGGGCCATACCTAACAGGCATGTTGATCATAATGAAGTGGAAGATGTAGAAAAGATTGTAGTGCAGCAGATGGGAATCATAGGAAGGACTAGGGAGCAGCAAATGAGAAATCATATGTGTTTCTAAACTCCTGAACCTGATGATCATTATGACTTTTGCCTTATACCTTGAATTCTAAGGTTTTCTCTGAGGTTAATAATGTGGCCTCTGCTCTACAAGCA
>NW_011888817.1:9184637-9228296 GCF_000151845.1 Pteropus vampyrus
TTTTTTTTAAGAAAGTGAAAAAGAATTTGATTTTTAAAATATGCAAATGAAGTGCCTGAATCAAAGTAATATAAATAATATAAATCCACTCATTTACATCACCTGCCTGATCTCTGTTGGCATTTGAGTTTGTGATTTCTGTTCTGCATTTTATAAAATGCTGCCACACCCATTACCTGGTTTAGAGACTGCGTGCAGCCATAGTTGGTCATCTTTGTATTCTCATCCTCTCCATTTTACGAAGAGGGAAATGGAGGCCCAGAAAGGTTCCTAGCTAGGAAGCAGCAACACAGAACTGGGAATAGGATTTATTCCCTGGCCCTTTGCTGTTTCTACAATAGAACTACCTAGTCTTAGATTTCCTGTTACTTTTATAATGGCCCAAATGCAGTTCCCAAGTGAGGAGCACAAGTGCCCAAGCACTCTTTAAACTGTCAAGAGGCATAAAAATATATCTTATTGACTATAGGACCATGAGTAACTTAACTTGGCACACAGTAAGAACTCGCTAAATCTTAATATTGTTATTTTATTGGCCCATCACAGTGTTTTTCAGTCTTTTAGCTTTCAATAATGACCAGTGGATGACTGATCTAGTGCAGTGGTTCTCAAGAGTAGAGTGGGGAGGAGGAGAGGCAATTTACACTCCCTCCAATCCCCTCCCCCATGGCCCTGGAGACTGGCAGTGTCTGGAGCCGATTTTGGTTGTCTCAACTAGGGTGTGAGTAAGGCACCACTGGCATCTAATGAGTAGAGGCCAAGAATGCTGCTAAACATCCTACAGTGCACAGAATAGCCCCCTTACAATAATTAACCAGCCCAAAATGTCAATAGCTTCAACGGCTTGAGAAACTCTGCTCCAGGATCAGGAAACAATTAGTTATTTTCTGTCTAAAGGCACTCTTTAGTCCTCCTGGGCGACTACATCAGGAAGGTAGATTTGTAAGGAAGACTGGGTTCTGCCATTTCGTTAGTGTCTCTGATGCATAGTAGGCATTCAAAATATGTGGACGATTGAAAATTAAATTTAATTACTAGTTGTGTGACTCTGAGCAAGACACAGAGGTCTCAACTTCAATATATTTATCTATAAAATAAGGATAAGAAGCCCTCCTCTAAAACTGTTGTGAGGAATAACTGAGATACATTTAGTAAAGAGATTGCACAGTACCTGGTCTACAGCACTTTCATTTCCTTCAGCAGTTTATTTCTCCCTCCTCCATACATGAGTTCTAACCCAAGTTCAGCCCTTTCATTAGCTGAATGACCTTGTGCAAGTCACTCCCCCTAACCCAACTCGCTTTGGCCTCAGAGGATTCTCTGTAAAATTGTACAAAGTTGGCCTCTGATCTCCAAGCACGATCCCAACACCGAAATGGGACTGTGAAGTTTACAGACTTTTCTTCCCGCGGGGACTAATGGTACGGTCCCGGGGCAGCTGCCCCCCACCCCCTTGTTGCGGACCTTGGTACAGGCCCAGGGGGCCCTGGGCTGCCTCTCCGGGCTGCCCTTGCCCCCTGCCGAGTTCCGGGCCATCCCCGCGCAAGCTGATTGGCTGGAGCGGTGCCCGGGCTGCGCGGCTATAGGTGAGCCCGGGAGGGGACGGGCGGAGCGGGCTGGAGGCCCGCCTCCTCCCCCCCTGGGTCGGACGCTGAGCGGAGCCGCGGGCGGGAGGCCGGACGGACCGACGGACGGACGGGAGGGACTGGAGGCGAGCAAAATGGCGCAGACTCAGGGCACCAGGAGGAAAGTCTGTTACTACTACGACGGTGAGCACTGTCCTCGCGGCGGGGGCGGGGCCTGGCCGGGCCGGATCCGGGAGCGGGAGGCTGAGGCGATCTGAGAGGGGAGGCTGGGAGAGACTGAGGCGTTGGGGAAAGGCTGAGAAGAGTACGAGGCTGAGAGAGGAGGCTGAGGGGAAGGGAAGTCGGGGCTGAGGGAGGAGGATCAGAGGATGGAAGTCGGGGTCAAGGGACGAGGCTGTGAGGAATGAGGTCAGGGCTGAGGAAATAGGTAAAGACTGAGGGGAGAGGCTCAGAGGAAAGGAGATGGAGGCTGAGGGAGGAAGCTGAGAGAAGGAGGTCGGGCCTGAGGGAAGAGGCTCAGGAATGGAAAGGAGGTGGAGACTGAGGGAAGAGGCTGAGGCTGAGAGGGTCGCTCTGGAAAGCCTGAGGTAATCTTGGTGGGGAATTCTGAAGAAGTATGATGGGCAGGGTTTGAGTGGGACTTTTAGATGGGAGGCTGAGTCTGAGGGGGGAGGCAGAATCCGATGGAGAAGGTTGCAAGAGTATATTTTTCTGCTGAGCATAGGAGGGTCTTTCCTTCATCCTTTTTGGGGCGAATCCTTCAGGAATCAGCAACTAGTGGTCACCGCTAGTTGACCGCTGAGCAGGGCCTGCGGTTGCTGCTGGGAAATGGAGCCCCTGGGCTTGGAAAGAGAAGGATGCAAACTGTTAAAGCAGACTTTTTCATGTAACAAAAGTTTGTCGAGACCTTATTCTGTACTAGGAAGCATTTAGGTGTTGGGGCCATGGGGATGATCAAGTCACATCCCATCTTCATTCAGTTCAGTTTGGAGGGGAAGATAGACAATGACAGATAATTGCTTTCCAATATCTTGCTGGGATAAAAGGACACTCAGTGTTATAGGGCAGAGAAAAGGCACCCAGCCCAGTCTGAGGAGTCAGAGAAGGAGGTGCTATCTCAGTTAGGACCTGAAAAACAGGACTTATTAACCTGGCACAGAGAAGGCAAAGATAACAGCAAGTTTAGAGGTGAGAGAGGACAGCACCTTTGAAAAACAGCAGGTGTGTGTATAGTATGACTTAGGCATAGATTTGAGGGCAGAGTGTAGAAGGTAGACAGCAGGGGTGAGAGAAAGGTTGCAAGAGTCAGGAAAGTAATTGGGGACTAGATCATGAAGGGCTAGGCATACTATCCTAAGGATGTTGAACTTTATACTGAGGGCACTTGTGAATCATTGAAATTTTATGCAGATTAGTGACATCAGGTTTATACCTTAGAACTATCGCTCTGGGACAGAAGTTAAATTTATGAATGTTGGGGTTAGGAAGAAGGCAAAGATCCCAAGTTTCTGGTTTGGGCAGTTTGATGCTGAGTGTTTTGAGGACATGATGTCAGTAAATAACTTTGTTTTGTTGTGTTGTGTTTTTTAAAGAAATACTTGTTGAAATGTCTGAGGGATATCTAAGTAGAGGTTGGCCATTCTGATCTGCAGTTTAAAAGACAGAAATGAGATTTTTGACAAGAACTTTTTCCTGTGCCAGGTTTGTAACTGAAGCTAGATTGCTGTAGATTGAAGAATAAAAGGATGGGTGAAGAGGAGACTGAACTCTTTTTAAGAAAGCTTGTCCAAGGCAGACAGAAAGGATTGTTGATAAAGGGGGGATACAGTGATTGAGCATATTCAGATTCTTGTGGGAAATAGCCAAGAGAAGAGGTTGAAAATACAGGAGAGAGGGACTAGTAGTAATGATGGAGGTTCCTGAGGAGACCAGGTGAAATGGACACCAGAACACAGGTAGGGACACTAACCTTCAAGAGGAAGTTCCTTCTTGATGAGAGGGTAAGTGACAAGGAAAAATTCAAATGTAGGTAAGTTCAATGGGAGAGTTAAGGGAGTTTTCAAGGTGAAAACAAAACTCCGACCTCTCTTCCCCTCATCCTTTTCTTACCCTTTTCCTGAGAGTGGGGGAGGGCAATTGGTAGAGTAGAAATCTTGAAGTGAGATAGCTGTTAAATAGCTATTGTGAAAGAGGGAGCTAGGAAAATAAATTTGGAAGGATTGCTGGGCAGTGGTGAGGGCACATTGAGGCTGGATCCTATGACTTTGTAGCTGTATCAGTTTGCTGTTTTGTGATCTCTGTACTCTCAGTTTAAAAAGAGAAAAAGGGGAAAGACCCAGTCTTTAGAGAAGGGAGACTTCTTACTTTTTTAAGAAACTGAGTTTTGCAGATAGGTCACTACTAGCTTGGAGCTCAGATTTGGCTCTGCCTCTCCAGAGGCTTTGCTGTGTTGAGCAAGCCCACTTTACCTTTCCTGGCCTCAGGCCACTCTCCTATGAAACTAAAAAACTGTGAGAACAATGGGAAAAGCTTTTTAAAGTTTAAAAGTAGTATCTAAATAAAAAGGATTATTTCTTTTAAAGTCTCTTAGCACCTCAAAAACTGTTAAGGATGATGTCTCTGGACTCCACCCTCAGTTACTCCCTTAGACCTCTAGATAAGGTATCTCAGTTCCTCAAGTCTCTAAGTCTTGGCTGAATCTAGGCTTGATAGTCAACGGAGTTGCTAGGGATCAAGGCCAATGTCAGAGACATGGGTAAGCAGGAATCCAATTATATAAAACGATAATGGCCATGTGACTACTGACTGCCCCAAAACTGAATCTGCATCCGGATGTCTCAGCAAATTCTACCCAATCCCCGTGGTTGATTAGGTTGTCTGAGGGGCCCTGGGAACAACTTTTCTGCCTTCCTTTCTCACTGTTGTATCTCGAAGTCTGTCTGAGTGGGACTAGGGTCCCTATTGAATGCCACTACATGTTATATAGTCTGGCTTATGGTTCTGGCTGAGAGCACAGTCCCTTGCCCTCAGAGGTCTCACTAAGACCAAGAGAATAGGATAAAAAGACATTAGGTAAAAACTAAGGAAATCTGAATGAAGTATAGGCTTTTAGTTAATGATAATGTGTCAGTATTGGTTCATTCGTTATAACAGATACTTCTTATTTTACTAATGCAAAATGTTAATAATAGGGGAAACTGGGTGTGGGTCTCTGAGAACTCTGTACTATCTTTGCAGTTTTTGTATAAATCTAAAACTGATCTTTAAAAAAAAAGTCTATGTAAAAAGAGAAGAGGAATAGATCCTAAATATCCAACTGTTTAGAGGTTTTCCATTATCCCAGGCTGTGTCTGTGGCAGAGAATTGGAGTGTGGCTTGGATGCTGTTGGTGGCATTCCCCACAGTGCATTGCTCCCTGGAATGAAGCCTCTTCCTGGTGTCACCACATCACAATACCTGAGTTTGGGACCTTTTTTTCACTGGTGCTCAAAGATCTGCCTCATCCTGATAGATTCATAAGGAGAGATCTTTGGGTGTGCAGTTCATTAGATTTTGGAATATTGTCTCAGGAACTTTTTACCAAGTAGACTCACAGAGCCCTCTACATTAAGTGCAAACTGAAGTAGGTGCCTTGGAAACCCGTACAGCTTTTAGCGTAATGGATTGGAGTCAGGAGAGTTGACTTCCAGATCCCTCATTGTCTGTGAGATCTGGAGCAGGCACTTAACTTCTCTGAGTCTCAGTTCTCAATTCTCTGAATCTTTATTGAGCCTCTCTGATGTTACAGGTCATGTTCGCCCTTGTCTTGAAGGAGCATCTGGTCTAATATATATAAATAGATGTCAATAAATCAGATACAAAAATAATTAAACGCTATATACAAATTACAGAGGAAAAGGCCATTTATTCTGATCAGGAATATGTTTGGAGCTTGAGCTGGGCATTGTAGTATGAGGATCATCAGGGAAGGAAGGATGGTCTAGGTCAAAGGAACAAAGGATATTTGGTGAAGGTGAATGCCCTGTTCAGGATGCTGATAATAATCTAGTGTGTTTATAGTAGAGATTGGCAAACTTTCTGTAAAGGGCCAGGTAGTAAATATTTTACCCTTTTGTGCCATTTTGGTTGGTCTCTGTGGCAAATATTTAACTACTCAACTTGCCATTATGATGTGAAAGCAGCTATATATAAACTAATGGGCATAGCTGTGTGCCAATAAAATTTTGTTTACAAAACAGGCAGAGGATTATTTTGGCCCAAGGGCCTGTAGTAGTAGTTTGCCCACTCCCAGTCTGAGGGAGGAGGGGCTGGGGAGTTGAAGGAAGTTAGAGTTGTCAGGGAGGATGGTGGTGATAGGTAGCTGGAGATGAAGCTGGAAAGGTAGATTAAGAAAGTTGAGTGCCAGGTTACTGAAGTTGTTCTTTATTCTTCATCCTGTAGGGAATGGGGAGCCATTGAGGATTTTTGAGCAGGGGGTGATGTTATCAAAGTTGTATATTAGGGAAATAACTGGTGATAGTGTGGCAGATTGTTTGAATTGAAGACAAAGGGACCAATTAGAAGGCTAATGCTATGGTGAAGTAAGAGATAAGAGTTTAGTTTTCTTATCTATAAAATGGGGATAAAACTCCCTGTCTTAACTTTTTTACAGGGTTATTGTGAGGATCCAGTAAGAAAATGCATGTGGATATGCTTTGACACTGTAAACTATCACAATGTGCAAGAAGTGAACTGTGGCTTATAATACTAATAATTCTGAGTACTGACGGTTATTTTTCTGTTGTGGGAGTGAATTCCTTATAGATACAGTGAGTCACCTCACTGGTTGCTTTTCCCCAGTAGCTCTGGAATGAACCCGACACATTTTCTAGTAGTGCCTAAGGGTTCCAGGAAAAGAAACTGGGCTAGACTGACATCCGTAAGTGCTGACCTCACCAGAGTTCCCTGCCTTTTTTTTTTCTTCTTTTTTTTCTTTTGAGTTACCCTTCCTGAAGGTAGTTGAGAATCTTAGAGACTAGAATGAACCAGAGAGTTTGTCCAGGAGTTTGTTGTAAAAATTACTGGGTTCTCCTAGGAGTGTGTGTCTAACTATGTCACTGAAACTATCACTCTTTCTTCTTCAGGGGATGTTGGAAATTACTATTATGGACAAGGCCACCCAATGAAGCCTCACCGAATCCGCATGACTCACAATTTGCTACTTAACTATGGTCTCTACCGAAAAATGGAAATCTATGTGAGTTTCTGGGAGCTCTACCCCTTCGTAATCTCATCAGCTCTGGTTCCCCATTTGTCATTCATTATCTTATTTTCTTAACTAACTTATCAAACGTATTGAGTGGCTATTATATGGCAGATACCACTGCAAATGATAGGAGTACACACTAGTGCTAGAGATTGACATATACACAAATAAATTATACTACAGTATGTAAGTGCAACAATTTAAAAAATGTACAAGATGCAGAGATGAGGAGTGAAGGAGGAAAGGAGCCTTGGGATGTATCTAAGAGGTGATATTTGAGCAGAGTTTTAAAGATTGAATAGAATTTAGCCTGGAGTTCAGGAGGGGACTGTCATTCTAGGCCAAAGGAAGAACATATACAAAAAGACAAAGAGGTAAGAACAATATGGTGTATTTGAGGAAAATATAAGTAATTCAATGTGCAGGTATTGCTGTATTGTGAAGTTCACAGGTGTGAGTGAGGGGAGCTGGAGCCAGAGTGGTCAGCAAGGATTGGATATGCTGTGCTAAACAACTCTGAGGGGCCAGGGTCAAAAAAGTCCAATGCCTGAAAAAAATGATCATGACTGTGTTAAACTAGTGCCAAGTCTCTAGTTACTAGAGAGTATAGACTGTCTAACCTTCTTGACTCAGCTCCTGCTGACCTTTGACTCATCTTCCAGTTTTAAAGAGAAGTTAGAAATCCAGATTATTATATAAAATTCTTCAGGTTTAAAATATTGGCCCAAATTTGTTTATTTACTTTTTTAAACCTGTATAAACAAAAATCCATCAGTACATCTGTGGACCAAATTTGGTCCAGATGTTCCTAGTTTGTTCTTCTGGAGGCAGTGAAGAATAAGTGAAGGATTTTAAAAGAAAGAGAGATAGGCATGGGCATGTATTTTAGAAGCATGGAGGCCAGTTAGGAGACTGTTGCAAGGCTCCTCATGAGAAGATAAAGAGGATCTGGGGGTCCATGTTGTGTTATGGTTAGAGCATAAGAGTCTGTTGTTAAAGTCTGTACCAACAGCTTAAGTAACCTAGCAACAACAGTATCCTTCCTCACCATTCCAGAGACTGAAAAGAGATGAGTCTTTCTTCCCAGATGGCCATGTCATGTCTCTAGAGCCCATGGTGACAGCTGGGGAAGCAAGAGGGAAAGTAGACTGAGAAGCAGACAGACCTTGGGACCAGAGAGGTTTTTCAAGTATAAAAGATAGCTGGGAATGAAAAACATAAAAGGTAGCAAGGTTTTCAGAGACTCTAGAGAACAGGCCAGCATTTAAAGAGGATACCCGAATGTGCAATAGTAAGCACTAAGACCTTCCAGACAGTCTCTTGCACATGTTCACCATGCTAATCTGGCCCCAGTTTTCCTTCTCTCTTGCCTCTACCCCCTCAGCCCTCCAAGGCAGCCGGATCACATTCTGCCTCTTTCCACCCCGTCCTGACTAGGAGGATTATTTACTCTGCCCAGTCATATCTTACTCATCTTTAGGAGTCACCTTAAGCCTTATTTCTTTCTTTCATTCAACATGTTTTTAATGAATGCTTGTCATACTTCAGGGACTGTATTAATCTCCATAAGAGATATTGAGATATTGAGATATGTATTTTATCTTCAAATGAGAGGAAAAATAAACGTTTATTGATGATTGCTAGGTGCTAGGCCAGGGCTACCTGTTATTTCATGTAATCCTTATAACAACCCTAGTTTATAGATGAGAAAGCAAGCTCAGAGAGGGTAGTTAAGATGCCCAAAGTCACATAGCTAATAACAGACGAGCTAAGACTAACCCATATCTCTTCGATTCCAGAGTTTATCTGTCCATCTGTCCTTTTTTTCCTTCATAAACAGTCTCTTAAGAAGTCTAGAAATAGGTGGTCTCGGGATTTTTTTGGCTGTCATCAGGGACCCATGCTTATTCTGTCCTGCTCAGCCATCCTTAGCTTATGTGATTTTATCCTCATGTTTTTTGCCTTGAAGTTATATGCTGGCTGTCTCAGCTCCAGGTGTCATGTCTTCATACAACAGAATCCAACGAGGAAGAGAACAGGGGCAAAATGGATCACTCTCCACTGTCCCCACCCACACTCCCCTTTTTATTAAAGAGGAAAACCCTTTCCAGAAATTTCTCAATAAATTTCCTATTAAATCTCATTGAGTCATTTGCCATTCTTAGACCGTTCATAGCAATTGGCTTGACTAATCACATTTGATCGCTGGGGCTGGGTGCATTAATACCCAACCAAATTGCGATCTATTACCAAGAAAGACGGGAGAGAATGGCTCTTTGGGAAGCAACCAACAGTGGTGATCATAGTAAATAATAATACCTTATTAGAAACGATGTCATGTGTGATACTGTTGTAAACTTTTAAAATAAAACCCTAGGATAATCTGAAATCTCTAGGCCTTGTTCTCTTTAATGTGATCTTTTTTCTTCTCTGGCCCTACATTTTCACTGAGTATGAATCTTTGATTCTGTTCCCCCAACAATGTTTCTCTGCATTCATCCCTTCTATCCTCTCCTTTCTCTAGGCTGAGATCCTAGCATGCCTTGCCCAAAGCACAGATAGCCATTTTAGTGTCTGTTCTGTCTCTTGAGAGTCAGTCCTAAAAGACACTCCTTAAACTTCTTATAGAAATTGCCATATTATTTCTGTCTCTATACCTGAAGGAGACATGAAAAAGGTCTTTTTCACACAATTCACCCTCTTCTGTCTCTTCCCCAGTTCTGTATCCACACATCTAATTAATTTCTCCCAGAATTTACATCCCCGCTTTTTCATCCAGGCACCTTCCTATTTATATAATCGAAAATCCTGCTCTCTTCTTTGCCTTGGATGCTAATTTTGTGTATTCTCAGGCTTCTTATTCATCGCCTTCTGTTCTTTTGTTCTTTTTTTAAAAAATGTTTTTATAAAATATTGAGATATGAAAGAATTTTTATAAAATATATGTAAGGTATAAAGAATCACACTGTGATTAATACCACCTCATTTAAGAAAAGGAACATTTTCATGGCTGCTAGAGCCCCGGTATGCCCTTCCCTGACCCTGTCTTCTTCCCAAGATTTTACCTCTTATCTATATTTGGGGTTTATTATTTCCTTACCTTTTTTCTAATGTGACTAATTTATTAGTAATAAAAAGGTTTTTAGGCATTCAAATAAGAGAATAATAGAATGATTTGTTGCTTATGAGAATCAAAAATTTTAAGACTTTTTTTAAAATACGGGCTAGAGTTCCAATAGAACTTCAGTTAATCAGAATGCAGTAACTTATTCTTGGTGATTTAAAAAATCTGTTGAGTTTAAGTTCTTGTTGAAAACTCTTAAAGAATATGTGGTTAATTCTTTCTTGCCTGGCATACCTGTAAATAATTTCTTAGAGTAGCAGTGATACAAATCATGAACTGTGACATAAATTGGATATATATGAATCCTAAGCATAATTTTCTTATAGGGGATATAAGACAAAAAAGGGCGGTAATTATCAGATAATTGAGAGTTCCCATTCTCAGAAAAAAGCCCCTCAACATTGAATTTTATATCTAAAGGAAAAAAACTCACTGTCCCTTTTCTTGCTTTTCTTTATAATTTTACAAGTGTTTATTCTTAAACAATACAGTTTTTAATTTAATTTTAAATGTTTGAATGTTCCATAAATGGAGCCATACAGTATTTATTATGACTTGCCTTTTTTTGTTCAACATGTTCCTGAGAGTAATACATATTGGTGCATGTAGCTGTATTTATTTTTCACTGTATTTCATTGAAAGAATAAACTACAATTTGTCTATTTGTCTATTTTATTATTGGTGGGCATTTGGTTGTTTCTAGTTTAGGGCTATTATAAATACTGCTGTCGTGAACATTCTTAAACATGTTTCTTGGTGCACATATTCTAGTTTCACTAGGGGATAGATATACTAGGAATAGAATTGCTGGGTCAAGACGTGTGTACATAGTTACCATTATTAGATAATGCCAAAATGGTTTCCAGTTGCCAGCAATATAGAGAAATTGCAGTTGCCCCAAGTCCCTGTCATCACTTGATTTTGTCATATTTAATTTTTTTTTGCTAGTTTAGGTAGTGAAATGATATCTTGCTATTGTTTTAATTTATATTTTCCTAGTTATCAGTGAGGTTGAGGATCTTTTTGTATGATTACTGGCCATTCATGTTTCCCTGTTAAAGTTCTTAGTCAAGCTTTTTGCCCATTTTTCTATTTGATTGTATGGTTCATTATTTTGTTTTTGTTTTAATTGGACCTCAGATACACAGAATAGGGTTAATCATTATCCTTGGCTCATAAGCATCAAAAGAACGTCCATGTTTGGCCTTCTTTTTTAAAAATTGACTTTATTGTTTATTTATTAATTTATTTACTTAAATATTTTAATAATGCAGTGAATATACATATTCGTACAACCCAATTACTCTTCTAAATTTTGTGTTTATCTTGCTTTTTAAAAAATTTGGTAATCATATATATATATGTGCCTAAACAATATATAGTATTTATTTAGTTGTTTTTTAATTTCTTTAAAAAGGTATCATATTACGTGTAGTCTTCCAGGACTTGCTTTTATCATACAATATTATATTACCACCCTGTTGTATATAGCTATAATTCTTTCATTTTTCTCTGCTGAATATTTTATCATGTTAGTATGTTACAGTTTATTCATTCTCCCCTGTTCTTAATTTATATCTAGTTTTTTAATGTTAGGAACAGTGCTACTGGGAATATTTTTGTATGTGTCCCTTAGTGCATATATGCCAAAGTTTCTTTTGGCTGTTTCTCTAGTTGTGGAATTGCTGGACTGTAGGGTATGTGAATATTAAATGCCAAGTTGCTTTTCAATGCGGTTGAATGAATTTATACTCCCTCTGGCAATGTATAAGAAATACCTTTATTCACATCCTCTCCCACACTTGGAATTAGACTTTAAATTTTGCCAGTCAGATGGGTATAAAACAGTATGTAATTGTGGTTTTGATTTGCATTTCACTAATGATCAGTGAAGCTGAGCATCTCTTCATATGTTTATTAGCCATTTGTATGTCCTCTGTTGTGAGATGTCTTAATTTCTTTTGCCCATTTTTCTCTTGGGTTGTTTGACTTTTTTTTTCCCTTACCAATTTGTAGCAGTTCTTTATATACTCTGGAACAGTAGCCCCCCCCCTTATATGTGGAGGATACTATATCTAGAATTGGTTCTTTAATAAGATTTGAAGTAGGAATCTACTGAAATTTTTCCTCCGTATTGTCGCAGCTGATTTATTGAAAAGTCTGTCGTTTGCCCACTGATTTAAGTGCCACCTCTTCTATATAAGAAATGTTCATATTTATTCATTCATTGCACAAATACTTATTAAGGACCTACATTGTACCAGGCAGTATGTAGGGGTCTGTTTCTGGCCTCTGTATTCTGTTGACTTGTTCTGTTTATTGACCCATATGCCAGTACCACAGTCTTTTTAGTAAGTCTTGATATCTAGTAGCACAAGTCCTCCCACATTGTTGTTCTTGTAAAAGGAAAGTGATTTGCCATTTGCCCCGTGTACTTCCATATCAATTTTAGAATTAACTAATTAAGTGCTGTAAATGAATTTCATTGAATCTGTACATCATCTTAGGGGAGAATTGGTATTTCCAGACTATAAAGTCTTTGAATTCATGAACATGGTATGTCTCCATTTATTTAGGTCTTTTTAAAGGTCTCATATACAGGCTTCTTTTAGCTTCTTTATTGTGAAATATAACACATGTACAGAAAAGTACATAAAACAAATGTGCAGTTTAACAAATTGATATAAAGTAAGCATACATGTACACACCAACTGATGCCTTGCCAGGTGCTATAGGGACTTGTGGTCTGGGCTGCAGATTGGGTTGGGTTGTGGGTTGGGGCTGGGCATAGAAGCTGGGTGGTAGGTAGGGCAGGCCCCTCCCTCATCAAATAAAATTTTAAACAAAACAAAACAAAAAACTTAAAGAAATAGAACCTTGTCAGGACCTCAGAAACCTACATCGTCCCTTCCTGATCACAGCTTCTTCTCTTTCCTCAGATACAACCAGAATCCTGACTCTTCTACTAATTGCTTTCTTGCTCTTCATCATAATTTAACTACCTAAATATGCATCCCTAAACAATACAGTTAATTTTGCAAAACTAATATAAATGGAATTATATAATACACATTATTTGTGTGTAGCTGTAGCTTGTTCAGTTGCTGTGTAATATTTTATTATAGAGTATACTATAATTTATTCATTCTACTGTTGATGGGCAGTTGAGATTTTGGCTATCAATATAAAGTTTTATATTTTCTCCATAAATTTCTTTCCCAGTTCATGTTTTAAATGCTATCATAAATTATATCTTTTAAAATTTTTTATTTTTTAATTGTTTACTGGTATATAAAAATGCAGTGCAGTTTTTTATTTAAACATATCCAAAGTCTTTGTAGATCTGATTCTGCTGTTTGTTGTTTCTATGGGCTCTCATGCCTGGTGCATTGTTTCCTTTTGTGTCTTGTGATTTTTGACTGTGAGGTCATATTTCTTGGAACTTTGGCCTGGGATAAAGATGGGTTCTTAGAGTATGATTTGCTTTTACTTTGTAAAAAAGACAGCTTTAGAGATGGTCTTTGTCCTTCAGAGATTTGGGATAGGGATAAATTTAAAATTGTATGAAGAGCATGATCATAGATAACTGTGATAGGAAGCTCTATAGGTTTTGTTGAGGAAGAGCTATTTGTCTGTAGTATAATATTTGCAAATAGGACAAGTAGGGGTTAAATTGAAAAAGAACCTTGCAAAGTTTCTTGATTACCATATCAGAGTTTAGAATCTTTTCTTTTGTAATTAGGGAATCTTTTTTTTTTTTTAAGGCGAGGCAACCCTTGGTTGACTTCACAGATTGCAAGGATCTTGTCAGTTTACAATCCCTTATTTTATATTTTTTATGCCTACATCACCTGGTCTTCCTAGGTGGTCTCTAATCCAAAAACTAACCAGGCCTGACCCTGCTTAGCTTCCGAGATCAGACGGGATTGGGCTTGTTCCGAGTGGCATGGCTGTAGACCAAGGAGTCATTGAATGTTTTAGAGCAGGGCATTGACTTTTTAAGATTTTTGTGACATTATTACGAAGATGAATTGGAAGAGGATAAGGCTGGATATAAATGGGACCAATTAGGAAGCCAAAAATAATCTAAGTAAGAATTAATTTGTACTGCAACAGATGTTTACTAAGCACCTGCTAAGTGGCAGGCACCGGGCTTAGTTGCTTAGTTGCTTAGAATAAAGACCTGCTCCTGGCCTCCCATAGTGGACCAAACAAGTGCAGGTTCTGCACAGTTTGAATGTGATGATGGGAAAGTAAGGGTTCTCAGAGGAGCACTTCAGAAAGTTACTTAGCTGAGACTCTGTAGGGTCAAGGACAGCATTCTGGGGGAATTAAGTTTTCAGTTGCAACCTAAAGGTTGAGTAGAGGGAGTGAAGAAGACAGTAATCTAGGCCTTAGCATGTATTCTAAAGATGAGAGAAAATTCCCTTGGAAAATTGCAAGTGAATTGTGCTTGGCAGAATAGTATAATCAATGCATGAGATAAATTCAGCCCCTCAAATGTTTATTTAGTCCAAAAAGTACTTTTAAGAACTTTATGTTAGCCAACAAAATAAAATTTAACCCAAAAGACTCTGGCAATTGGTTTCAAATTCCTAAACGGCAGTAATCAACTAGGTTGGCCATTGGCTCACCCATTTTGTTTATTTTAAGCACCAAGCTAGCTAAACTGCCTGGCCCTTTTAAGTACTTTGAATTTGGTGTTCCCTGAGCTACAGCATAAAATATTTAAAGGGATTCTAGACAGGTGAGCAGGGACCAGATTATTTTGGTTTCCCAAGCTAGGTTAAAGAGTTCAAGCTTGTTCTTTTGAGTAATGAAGCCTCTGACACGTTTTTTAGAAGGGAGTGACATTCATTTTGAATTTCAGACAGATTACTTTGGCTGTAGGATTTGAGAATAGATTAACAATTGTTAAGATTGAGGCTGGGTTACCAATTAGGAGATTGTTGCCACAATCCAAGCCAAAAATATGGTGGCTTGGGGATAGGAGTAAACGGATTTGACAGATATATTGATGGTAGTTTCAAGAGAAGTTGAATGTAGTAGATGAGGAAAGAGGAATTAACAGTGATACTCAGGCTTCTGCCTTGTGCAAGTAGGTGAATCATGGTTAGAATAGGAAATTTAGGAAAGGGTCATATGAAATAGCATATAAAGTGCTTGAAACAGTGTCTGGCACAGAGTAAACACTCAATGTTAGCTGTATATTGAAAATGCTTTATAAACTGTATAAGTATTGGTAATTAGAAAAGAAGAGAGTCATCTTCAAAGAAGACTTACCTTGGAAGGGATGAGAGGAAGAGAAGATAATTTTTAAAAAGAGGGAAGAAGGAATCAGAATGTTGGGGTAACCAGGAAATTACCATGTCAAGTTTTAATGAGGAGGATGCGATGATGATTTATAAAGGGTTTTCTATTTCAATTATTAGTCACCCCTTTTTCTTGAACTTTTGGAGGCCTTTGGCCCATAATTATATATTGTTATCTTTAATTTTAGAAAAGGTAATGATTTGTAAAGTGCTTTACAATTTACAAAGAGATTTAACAACCTCATTCAGTTCTCACAGCTACCCTGTGAGGTAGATGTTGTCCATATTTAATAAATGAGGAAATTGAGGCCCAATAGATACTTGCCTAAGCATCAGAGCTTGAGTTGTAGTCTAGGTCTTCTGATACTGAATCTCCTTTGATAATGTTATTTGCCAATTAGATTGTAAGTTTCTTGAGGCTTAAATCTAATTAGTAATTTCTTTTTTGTCTTTTACAGCACCTAGCTCAATGTTGGGCGGATGGATATAAGTGTTCAAACTAGACTGAGTGAAGACTGGCAGTAGTCAAGAATAACCTGCCCTTTCTCCCCTCTGCCCTCTAGCGCCCTCACAAAGCCAATGCTGAGGAGATGACCAAGTACCACAGTGATGACTACATTAAATTCTTGCGCTCCATCCGCCCAGATAACATGTCTGAGTACAGCAAGCAAATGCAGAGATGTGAGTCCATTCTGTTCCCTCCCTCCTCTTAAGCCCCCAGTTGGATCTCCCTTTCAGTCGGAGAGGCCCACCCTGCTTTCCTTTGTACCTCCCATTCAACTGACATCTGATTTCTCTTGCCTCCCAAGGGTGCCACAGTGCTTCTTTGTAATCCAATCTGGTTTTCCTTGTTTTCTGACTATAAGAAATAGATTAAATTTGTCCAGTTAGGCTCGGAACATTTTGCCAAGAAAACCGTAGTTATTATAATGGAAAAAGCACTAGCCTGGGAAGGGAGAGACAGGAGTTATAGGTCCAGCTCTGACTTTTAATTGACTGGGTAAGTCACTTCCCCTCAGATTTTTCTTTTGTAAAATGGACTGAATGTCATCCCATACAACTGTAACTACTTTCAGTTTGTGAGCGTTATTTGAATATTTAGCACCCGCTTAGGACAGACTCTAGATGATGTAATCTTTGGGTTGAGGTGATTTTACCCTGCCTCCTGAGACTTGAAACTCAAAACAGGCCCCATCTCAGAAGCAACACTCAGTTTGTAGGAATTGTGGGGATTATTTTAGTTTGTAGGAATATGTGGAGGAAAAATATGTTCAAATTTGGGAAGAACTGTTACACCTAACTTCTCCCTTGTGTTATTATAGAAATTCTCTCTTAGTACCTTACATCTTGTACAATAAAACAGTGTAACAGTGTTGTCCAGAAGAAGTTTTGATTCACTTTTGACAGGTTATTTTGAAATATCAGGAATTCTCTGGCACTTGTTTGTTGCTGCTGCCACAAGGTAGTCTGATTTCCAAGGCAGAAAGTTATTTGTTACAATAATAATTTTGCCGGTGATGATGACAACCATGAAGACCTTCTTTGAAGCATTAAGCTTCACAACTCCAGGAGTTTCTGCCCCCTCTAAGTGAAGTATTTGCTCTCTGAATTAGCAGAGTCTTACTTCCTTCCAAGGCGAAACAAATTCATTCTTTTGCTCTAGATGGCTTTAGGGGTTTCCATTACCTATTTAGGCCAGCAGTCAGGCTGCACTGTCAGCAGAGACGGCTCTCATTAGAGAAGCAGCTTGGTGTTGAGGCAAGAAAATAAGCTTTGATGTCTTGGTTTGAATCCCTTAGCTCTGCCATTTAGTTATGAGTTCTTAAGTGAGTCTCCTAGCCTCTCTGAGCTTTGCTTTCCCTTCTTTATAAAGAAGACAATAGTGCCTATCATAGTGGAGGTTGGAGGGATAAGTGAGATAATGTATTAAAACAGCGACTTTCAGTGAATAGTAGTAGCTTTTGCTAGTATGACTTATGACTTTCGTTATTTTCAAACCTGTCAAAGCAGACAAAATATTAGACTCTTAGGAGTGTACACATTCAGCTGACTCCCAGTTTGCTCCAGTTTTCCCGAAATCAACATTCTAAATTTGTACATTCAGAAATTAGGTCTGGGATTTTCTTTTATTGAAGATGGGGAGTAGGAAGGACTCTCTAAGGACTCAAGGAACCTTATTGACTCAATTCATAGGGTTGTAGAGATGTCACTGAGTACAGTGCTTTATAACCAGGGAAGTCTACAGAGACAACAGGGATGTAAGAACTGAGCTCTTTTTAAATATTTACCAATGCCTAACCTAGGAAATTATATCTGTAATACCTGCACTAAGACCAAAAAAGTCAGGTTTCCTTGCTCTTAGCTGGAATGTAATAAATGCTTTGTGGTCACTTTGATACTTTTGAGAAACTTGATCAGAAGTTAAAATGGGAACATGAATAAATGCAGGGGTTTTTGTTTGTTTGTTTTGCTTTTGGCAGATAGTCTATGATTCATGAGGCTTATGGTGGAAACATAGTAAAAGGGATTTATGATGGTAAAATTTAGAGATTCTTGTTCATTTTATAGATGTATAAACTGAGGCCCAGGGAAGTGAAATGCTTTTCTTAGAGTCATACAGCAAAGTGTTGGTAAAATGGTGAATGAAATTCTAGTCTAATTCTGGAGTATTTTTAAATATGTTGCATATAAAATATTTCAGACACACAAAAGAAGTATAAAAAATAATATCATGAACATCCATGTACCCACTACCAGCCTAAAAAAGAAAACATTGCCAATACAATTGAAGGCCCCCTGGGCACCTCTCATTTATTACATACCCTTTCTCTCCTACTTCCCTCTCCACCTCATTACCACTACCACCAAGGTATAAATAAGCATTATCCTGAAGTCAGTGTTCAAGCCCATGTACTGTTTCTGCAGTATGCCTTTTATTGCCCCTCTACCTACCTCCTCTCCTCCATCTCTCAGAGTTTTTCTCACCTCAGTCTAAAGCCAGCCTAAGAATGAAAAAATATTTATAGTAGGAAGAGGGAAAACCCACAGATAAGTAAGTCCTTCCTAGCCTCACAGATTAGTCCAAGTGAGGGTCTGCTCTCCTATTTTCCCCCGTTTCATCCCTAATCACATAGCTTGTTGAGTTGGGAACAATGGTCATTTGAGTCCTGAAGGAAAATATTTTTTCCTTGTGTCTAAAACACCCATTTTCTCCCATGGAGGCTTCACATCCCGAATGAGAATACAACAAAACTTTAGAATCTCAGGCAGGCCAAACCCATTGAAGGAGGAAGCGGTATGAGACGATCAGTCGCCAATGGATAAATAGCCTGGTCCCAGGGACCAAAGTTCTTATTGACATAGCCTCCCAGTGTTTACTGGGGAAGCTGAGGAGGTTGCCACCCACTGTGTACCCCTTTATGCAGGCTATACTTTCTCAGAGCACTTGTCTTGGCAGGGCACCAGATCAGGGCACCCTCCTAATTTAGGGCAGCGCCAGAGTTGGTAACTCCTGTGATTATTGCAGACCTCGAACTTCAGCTGTGTCTCAAGAGGTTTCCACAATCCAAGCTGAGTTTTCCTACTGTCCTCATCTTAGAGCTCCTCCTCCTTACTCTAATTTGGGAACCACTGTTGATAACAGTTGGTGCAGTGGGAAGGCTGGGAATACAACAAAACTTCTAGAGTGAGGCTTTAGTTCTACCCCTGTCTCTGACTTCCTGGCTATCATTGACGTCTCAGCAGTTTCCTTTTCTGTGAGAGGAGACTTAGAGCCATAAGGTTCCTCTCTAGCTCTGTGAGCCTACAACCTTCAAGCGTGCTTCCCTTCCTGTCTTTTTCATTTCATTTGCATTATGGTTTGCACGTGTTTTATCATTATGTGTTAGTTTGTACCTTTACGCTGTTAGGCTAGAAATAACTTTATTCCAGTTGTTATTTGTAAGTATAGCAGAAAGAGCACTGGTATGGGAGTTAAGACACCTGGATTCTGATTCTGATTTTGCCACTGCCTGGTTGTATAACCTTGGGCAAGTAACTTCTCTGTATTTGTTCCTCTGCAGTGAAGTTGATATTTGTCTTGTCCAGCTCATGGGGTTGTTAGGAGAATCAAACAAGAATGTGTATGTAAAATTACTGGAAAAGGCTAAAGTATATTTTCATAGGCTTTTAGGACAGACAGACCAATACTTGACTACTGCCTCTGCCATTTACTAGCAGTTCACCTCTCTCATTCTGTTTCCCCATTTATAAAATAGGACCAAATTCTACCTCAAAAGGTTGTGTGAGGATAAATCACATCGGGTATTGAAAGCATTTAGCACAGTGTCTGGCACATTGTTAAGCATTCAGTGGATGATAGTTATATAGGTCTCTGTTCTTAACTTCCTCGTTGGTCAGCCAGAGTGAGGTCCAGGAGCAAACTCAGGCTGGAAGAAGTAGCTAAATTTTTCTCCCTCAAGGAGTGAATCAACATTTTCTAAGTACTTACTTGCTAAATGCTTCCCTGTATAAAATTTCTGTTAATCTTTTCAACAATGAAGTAAGATGGATATTATTATCACTTGTTATAGATAACGAGTCAAAGCTCAAAGAAGTTAAATGACTTGACCCAGTTACACAGCCAGTAAATAGTAGAGCCTGGACTAGAACCCAAGCTTTCTGATTCCAAATTGTATCTTTTTTCTATCAGCTCATGAATATATAAACAAAAACTAAAGGAAATTGTGGAAACTAATCTTTCTCTTATGTCTTTCAAGTCAATGTTGGTGAGGACTGTCCGGTATTTGATGGCCTGTTTGAATTCTGTCAGTTATCTACTGGTGGCTCTGTGGGTAAGGAACATACTTCCCCTCCTTGAGGGCTGTGCTTGGTTGTACTAGTGAGGTCTACACTTTAGGCCACTATGCCAACAGGGCTGATCTGTGACCATATGAAATGGTACTTGGTTTATGCCTTAGGTCTTTAAAATGTCCTGATGGTTCAGTCCCAGCCCAGGCTCAGTCTCTGACATGGTACTGACAGGTATTCTTGACTGCCCTCTGCTATCAAGACATCTGATATACAGGAATTCCCTGCAGGCCTCATGGGGTTGTTGAGATTCTGTACATAAAAGCAGTTCCTGAACTGCATAGTGCTATAAAACTGAGAAGAGTCATTAACTGTCTTACAAAAGAGCATGGTAATTATCTTTAGAGGTCAGAAATACATTCCACATATTACCCACTTCCATTAGCAACTTCTAGATTACCTCTAGGATTACTGTAAACTCTTTCTTAACAAATATTTATTAAATTGCCTATAATCACACAGTCTATGGTTAACCATTGTTACCATTTTGGTATTTGTAAATCCATTCTTTTTTCTGTGTGTATGTATTGAGACATGACATATATACATCTATATTATATATATATATAGTTATGTTGTCTGCATTTTTTTTAATTTAGTAAATCTTTAAAATTTATCTTTAGTAGACTATAGAGTGATTTTTTAGTAGCTACATGATTATTCCATGTTATGGACCTACTTCAGTTGATATAGTCGGTCCCCTCTTGTTGGATTATTTGGATTGTTCCATGTTTTTATTGCTATTAAAGTTACACTTTAACAAATGCACAATGCACAAATAACAAATGCCACAAATGCACTTGCACGCTTGAGTGTGTATTTCTCTCTCACTTCTTGGAGATATTTATACTTTGAGACTCTGCCACCTTTGGTATCTTCAAAATTTTTTGACTATGAGCCATAGTAAAAAATACATTTATACTTGCAGTCCAGGTTTTATATGTGCATAAGTGGTGCACATACACACACACATCCTCTCATTCTGAAGCCAGTTTCACAGAAGAGGGCACTTACCTTTACTGTTATTCTGATATTTTTATTCTAGTCTTATTTCATTCAAAAAATATATAGTGGTCATGACTCACAAAACCAATTTTAAGGCATACTAAGGGGTTACCACCTTCAGTTTGGAAAACAGTTTTTTAAGAGTAACTATTATCATCTATATTTCCTTTTGGAACAGGGTGAGAAGGAGAGGACTGGCTTGTGAACTGTACAATATAGCTGTTGAATAAGCAGGTCCTACCTCTCACTAGGTTCCCTGGGCTTCTTAGGGGAAGGGTGTCTTGGTAACAGGCTTATGTTCTCTCTTCCCACACCCAGCAAGTGCTGTGAAGCTTAATAAGCAGCAGACGGACATCGCTGTGAATTGGGCTGGGGGCCTGCACCATGCAAAGAAGTCCGAGGCATCTGGCTTCTGTTATGTCAATGATATCGTCTTGGCCATCCTGGAACTGCTAAAGTATGCCTGCCTCGCCTTGTCTCTTGGAGGAGCTTCTTAGGCCAGGTTCCCACTTACCTTTCCCCCTGGGCTTGCCTCCCTAGTTTGCTTTTCCTAGCGGTGTACTGGCTAGGATATGTTCGGTGAGTGTCTCTGGCCATTCTCTCCTTGACGGGGTCTTATTTAATCTGAGCCCATGGCAAGATCAGGGGTCGGTGCTGCTCAGATCGTGCCTCTAGAGTGTCCTTGTGTGGCTGGAGCTGACCCTGGCTGTAGAGTAGGAAGATTGGACTTGGCTTGGTCAGGCCTCTGGAGATACCCTGCTGCTTTTCCACCTTCCTTCAGCCAGTTTCCACGTCTCTGGTGCTTAGAGATACCTGAGGGAGGCAACCACCCTGGTAAGCTGGGACCTAGCGCCCTTGGCGCATCCCACTCCCAGAGAGTCCCCAGACCCCTGATCCCCTTCTGATCCTAGGTATCACCAGAGGGTGCTGTATATTGACATTGATATTCACCACGGCGATGGCGTGGAAGAGGCCTTCTATACCACAGACCGGGTCATGACTGTGTCCTTTCATAAATATGGAGAGTACTTCCCAGGAACTGGGGACCTACGGGTGAGAACTCCCTTCAGGGGCCAACCAGCTCACCCTCAGCTACCAGCTCTAACTCTCCTATCTTATGTCACCAAAAACCACTTCCTGCCTCTTCTGCCATTTAGAACACCATATCTCAGACTAGGACACCTGCCATAGTCTCCTTTCCTCTCTTACTGTGAAAGAAGGGAACGATGGGAAATAAAGAGTTGGGAAGGATAAGGGTCTCCTGACTTATTGTATTTCCCTCCTGACCACAATTGAATTGCATTGCACTCTTTAGATACCCTATATGGCTTGAATTTTAGGCTAGAAATATCAGGTTCTCTCACATGGGCTAGGAATTGGGAATTATGGAACATCTCGGGGGTTCTTAACATTTTTAGGTCACTTCCCTTTTGACTAACTGACTGAAAGCTATGGACTCTCTCCTCAGAAAAGTACATGAAATTTGCATCTGATACGTTAATAGACACCTCCCCTTAATGAAGTCCATTCGTGGACCTCTAGGAATCCTTGGAAGCTAATTCATTGAACTGTTCTAACTGCTATTAGCAGGAATATAGTAAAACCAGCCACTTTGTCATGCCAGTAATCCTTAGGTGACAAAGTGGCACTAATTCAGTTACTTGGTATGACAATTAGAATAACTGAGCATTTACAGTTTTGAAGAACTCTTCCTCACTCTTTGCTTCCCCTCCATACCTACCTAGAGAGGAGAGGGTTGGGGGCAGAAGAGTGTGCAGTAAAGCTCTCTGGAGAGGAAGGGGCTGTGTAGGTGAGTGTTCTGTGACCCAGCTACCAGCCAGCCCTAACCCAATCTAAAGATAGAGGTCTTGTGCTATGGGGTAGAATATTTAACCTCTGGCCCCATAAACAGTTCTCAGTCTGGGTGCAGCCTCAGTGGCGTGTCAGGAGATGTGAGCTAGACCTGCCAGTGAGGCAAACGATACTAACCAAGATATCCCTACTCTGCCCCTGTTCTACTTTACGGGCTCAGCTAGCTTGTCTCTCTTAGAACCACTGCCTCTTTCTTTATTTAGCCTTCCAGCCCCCATCCTTGAACTTCCTCCTAACTTCATTTTTCAATTGTACTTTAATGTCCCTCTTGATTAGGATATTGGAGCTGGCAAAGGCAAGTATTATGCTGTTAACTACCCGCTCCGAGATGGGATTGATGACGAGTCCTACGAGGCCATTTTCAAGCCGGTAAGTGCTCTATTCACCACCTGGGTTACAAATGGGATTAGTTTAAGGGAGGGAGTAGCAAAGCACCCCCAGCATATCTCAGGATATCTCATATCAGCATATCTCAGTTCGGGAAACGAAATTTCATCCAAATATTTGTTGGTGCATTCTGTGGTCAGGCCCTCTGTTGTTTACAAGAATAAGACATGATCTATGCCCTTGAAAACCTCACAGTCTACAGTGTGGGAGGCAGGCACATACCCAACAGTGTGGTCAGTACTGTTTTTTAGGGATGAGCAGAGGAGTGGAGAGTCAAACTGCTGCCTGGGCTGGGAAGAGGGTAGTCAGAGATGATTTCACAGAGGTAGTGACATTTTGAGCTAGACTTTGAAAAAATGAGTTACCCATGTGAAAGAGATGGGGGCTGGATGGGAGGGGTGGCATTCGGCAGAGGGAACAGCACCAGCAGAAGCACAGAGGTGCCAATTTGTAGCTGTATGTAGGCCATTATGATGTGTGGGAGGAGTGTTGAAGGATGTGGGAAATGTATGTTCGGGTCAGTATTTCAAAGGGAGCCTTGAATGTCACACTGAGGAGTTAAATCTTCACCTGTAAGCAACAGGGAGCCATTAATAGTAACATAAGATCAGGTAGTCATTCAGCAAACAGGAAATGCCTACTGTTATGTCTTGTAGTAAGAGTGACAGAGAAGCCTGAGTTATGGTCTTTGTCCTCAGTAATGTTAGATTCTAGTTGTGAGAATGAGATATACAAAAGTGAAGTGCTTCCTCACAATATCAGGTGCAAAGTTTGTAGGCCCAGATGAGTAGAGCAGATGTAACTTAGGGTCAGAAAGACTTCTAGAGGAAGTGGCACTGGAGCTTGGGCAGTAAAAGAACAGAAAGACACAGTGAGTTGATAAGGAGGCCATTCTAGGTTCAGTATTAGTAGAGCTAGGAGGCTCTTCAATCCTTTCAGATTGAAAAACAAATCCAAAGTCAGGAACGAAGAACCCCAGGCTGATACTCCCTGTTCTCTATCACCTAGCATGTGGGAGAGTGGGTGATAAGATACAGAAGGAAGTGCTGCACCCACTGTCTTCAGCCCCAAACCTCCCATAGCTTTTCTTGAGGCTGGCAGTGACCAGGATATATCCTTTTAGGTCATATCCAAAGTAATGGAGATGTTCCAGCCCAGTGCAGTCGTCTTACAGTGTGGCTCTGACTCCCTATCTGGGGATCGGTTAGGTTGCTTCAATCTGACCATCAAAGGTGAGATCAGGTAGCATAGGGCTGGGTGGGTAGGGTCTTGGGTGCCTCTTTAACCCAGCACCACCTTCTCCCACCAAAGGGCATGCCAAGTGTGTGGAATTTGTGAAGAGCTTTAACCTGCCTATGCTGATGCTGGGAGGAGGTGGCTACACCATTCGTAATGTTGCCCGGTGCTGGACTTATGAAACAGCTGTAGCCCTGGACACAGAGATCCCTAATGGTAATACCTCCAGGGCCAGGTTGGGTTGGATAGAGCTGGAGCTCATGTGTCCTCAGGTTCACAATCCCTTTCCCACTGGCCATATGACCACTTCTGATACTAGCCATTGATTCTCCTGTCTATTCTCTTGATTGTCAGACCATAGCCATTAGTTTTTCCTGAGTCTTTTTTGACCCTGTCCCCTCTTCCTCCTGCTTTTAGTCTGGACAGAATTATCAGTGGTTATCTATAGCTTTGGAATTTCTACTCTATAGGGTAACTGGGATAGTGAGTGAGGAAGTGTTCCCAATGAGCATTGCCTAAATTTTTCTAAACCAGGGGCTAGGGCCTTCTCATAGTGAAATAGATAGATACACCCCCCCACCGCCCACTGGTATGGACGCTGGCATTAAATGACATTAAAAAGATTAACATCCTATAGGCACCCATCTCACCCTATCTTGGATCCATCCTTTGTTTGGTAGTTGGGCTAACAGGTCTAGATAAACCTACAAATACTTTTCTCACAGTCCCATGGTTTGGCCAGGTTGACTCTCTGTTGACTCTCATATCTCCTTCCCCAATTAGAGCTTCCATACAACGACTACTTCGAATACTTTGGACCAGATTTCAAACTTCACATCAGTCCTTCTAATATGACTAACCAAAACACGAATGAGTACTTGGAGAAGATCAAGTGAGTATATCTCCAGAAACCCCTCGATTGAACATTCCAGGCTCTGGTTTGTCCTTAACTAGAGCCCAGCCACCCTCTCTACCATTGGCCATAGACAGCGACTATTTGAGAACCTGAGAATGCTGCCCCACGCACCTGGGGTTCAAATGCAGGCGATTCCTGAGGATGCCATTCCAGAGGAGAGTGGTGATGAAGATGAAGAAGACCCTGACAAACGCATCTCGAGTAAGACCCAGACCCAGGGGCCTGTACTTCCCACTCAGTAGGCAGCTCTGACTTCCCTCCGCTGTTCTTGGTTCCACATTCCCCCCATACTACCCATCTGTTGAAAAACCCAAGTTCCAAGTTCCAGTGCTTGTAGGAAGCATGAATTCCCTTTCCCGCTTCTATTGGTCTCCTTCCCTTGGTGTGTCTTGGACACGCAGGGAAGCACTGGGCACAGACTTAGAGATCAAGAGTCTCCTGCCCTCGATATTTTTCATTGCTTCCTAGTCTGTTCTTCTGACAAACGAATTGCCTGTGAGGAAGAGTTCTCTGACTCTGATGAGGAAGGAGAAGGTGGTCGTAAGAACTCTTCCAATTTCAAAAAAGCGAAGAGAGTCAAAACAGAGGATGAAAAAGAGAAAGAGCCAGAAGAGAAGAAAGGTAGGTTTGGGTTGGGCCAGGACTTGGGTCTTGAGTCCCAGGCTCTGGAGGATGGTGAATCTATGTAGGGCACTGGGAGGAGGAACTGACAGCTTTCCTTTGGGGCTCTTCCTCAGCTCCTTGGGCCTTTCAGTGGCTCCCAGAAGTGGCAGGGCTCACAAAAGAATGAAACTCTATTCATCATCTCTCTGCTGACTGATTGAGCCTTGCCAGGCTCCAGGCCAGGGGCATGCCTGGGCGCTCTGTGGTCAGGAGCATGGCTCTCACATACCACCCAAGCCCTTTTCCTGGCACTTCACCCGTTTCCCAGGGGGCTGCCTCCGCCCACCAGGTTCAGGCTATAGCAGGCCGTGAAACCGGTCTGACTTGTTTGTTCTCAACAGGGCTCACTGGGTGTACCTGGGATGGGCTTTTCTCTTTTGTATGTCCAGTGAGCTGTAGTGTGGGGAAGGGGTTCCTGGGTAAGTGAAGACCCCATGGGTCTTTCCAGAGGGGCTGTTCTTGGCCATTCCTGCACTTTTGTGTTCTAGAAATCACAGAAGAAGAGAAAACCAAGGAAGACAAGCAAGAAGCCAAAGGGTGAGAAAGGATCTTGTCGGCAATCTCCCTGGCATTGGTGCACCAGCCCCTTTGTCCCACCACACTGAGGGAAAGCACAGGGACAGCTGGTCCAGCTTACAAAGGCCTCTTTCAGGGACCAGTCTGTCCATCTCTGCCGTTCTAGGCAGAGCTAGAAAGCCCCAGCCCTCAGCTGTCACCTAGGGTCCTGTGGAAATCATACTACACTTTTGCCTCGAGGCCCTAGGGGTGGGTTATCTCATACCAGTCTCTGCTCTCTCCACAGGGTCAAGGAGGAGGTCAAGTTGGCCTGAGCAGACCTCTCCAGTTCTGGCTTCTTGCCAAGTCCCCCACCTTTCTCCTGCAACACCTCAGATTTTATATTTTCTATTTCTGTGTATTTATATAAAAAATATATTAAATATAAATATCCCCAGGGACTAAACAGGAACCAGGGCCCTGAGCCCAGGACACACATGCTGGGTGAGCTCTTCTAATAGCTGCCTTGCCACCTAGTCTTCCCTAATTCTTAATTTCGAACCATAAAGGGTACTGAGTCTGGGTAAAAGGGATTATCTTAAGCAGCCATAGGACAAAATCTTGAAATGACAAATGCTTGCTTAGTAGCTTTGGAAAGGTACCCTTATTGAGCATTCTAGAAGGGGTGGCTGGGTCTTCAAGGACCTGGTTCTTTTCAGGTTCCTTAAGGTGACATCAGCCATCTTTAGATTGGTTCTGTTCTCATACTTTCCCACTGGCCCCAAGTAAGCCAAGAAACACACTGCCTGCCCTCTCCTCCCCCAGCCCCCGCCCCGTTCTGCAGGTGGAGATGGGTAGTTTCCTTTTTGAGATACTATTTTCATTTTTGTGAAAATCTTTGTAATAAAATGGTACATTTCTATGCCCTCCTGAGCTTGTCTCTTAGCAGTATCCCTGGGTTGATTGACTCCACTTCTCTGCCCTTCTGGGTCCATGAGGATCTGGGCAACCCCCCAACAACAAAAGAACCCCACAGGATTAAGATTAACCAGTCTTCTCACCCTTCCCCCATAAGACCACTCATTTAAAGGCATCATTAAAGGGACAACATTTATTCCTTTTCCAAATGTTACAGTAAAACCAGGTGGAAGAGAATGGTTTTAGCAGTTAGGAAAAAAGTACAAATCTGGGGTTTGGCCATTAAAAGTTATTTACAACAATGGGAGGGGGGAAAAAAAACCAAGTTGTTTCACATTACAGACCTCCCCCCCACCCCAAAGCCTAATACTTGCTTACCAAGTCAAAAAAAGAGGACACAGTTGATTCACAAGTTGGAGGTTTGAACTTGAGTAAGACATTTATAAAAACCTAGACAGGGGAATTGTCCTCCCCCAGCCCAGGTGCCACTAGGCACAGCACAAGAGACTAAAAATTCAACAGAGGGAAGGCTGGACACTCAGGATTTGAAGTATAGGCACCCCACATCTGGCTCAGAGATTTGGGGAGTAAACAAAACCTACTTGGAAAAGAATTGGGGGAGAAAACCAGCAATTTGCCTTCTGCAGGGTAGGAATAGGGAAAGAGGTAGGGCCAGGGGCAGGAGCATTTCACGTCACTAACCTAACTTGGGAAACTGCAAGGGACCATCTTCAACTGGCCTTAAGAGGAAGGCCAAGTGGATGATGGGAGAATCCACAGGCCAGAAAGGAGAGGAGGAAAGGGAATGTGGCTGGGAGAGGGCAACAGCCCCTTCCCTTTCTGGGCACAGGAAGGCAGCCAGGGCACCACGTCCAGGCAGTGACCTCACAAGGACAGCACAGTTTTTGCAGCTTAAGAGATCACCTACCTGCCCCCCACCCAGCTACTCATTCTGCTCGCTGGCAGGTGTAGGGCCACTCTCCATCCCTGAGGGAGTGGACAGCTCTGCAGCCTGGGGCCCTGCCTCCTCTTCTGTGTCTCCTCCCTTGGAGGCAGCACTAGCCTCTGCCCCCTTGGCCTGGGGCTCCTGGCTCTCAGGGGTGGCAGCCTTCCCTTCCTGGGCAGTGCCTTCCTGGATGCAGGCACCGATCTCTCCCTGCTCCTGCTCTTCCTCTGTGGGTGAGGAGGCAGACGAATCACCCCCACCCTCCTTTCGATTTCTCTTGAAGGACAGGGCACTCAATTTGAAAGGCTTCTTGAATGAGAATTTCTTCTTCTTCTTGGGGGTCTCCTTGGTGGGGGCGTCCCCCTTGGCCTCAGCGCCCTGGCTAGGAGGTGCTGGCTCGATGGCATCGCCAGTAGCCCCGGCTGCCTCCTCTGTTCCGTTCATGGGTGGTGACTCCCCTTCACCCTTGGGGGATAAGTCTCCATTGCTTTTCACGTGGCCATTCTCCTGCAGAGCAGAGGAGGCAGCAGTAAGGGCCAGGGCTCTACTACCCCCCTCACCCCAGCCCGCCTCTGACCCCTTCCAGACAACGGGGACCCGAGTCACTCTACTGCAACCCGAGAGTCTGGCTGTAGCCTCAACCCACACCCAGGATCCCGTCAAACATTATCCTGCCCTTCCAGGCGCGCTGGAGCCGAGCGCTGAAGCCACGGCCGGCAGGAGGCGCTGAGGTCCCGTGGCCCCCACCCACCTCCCCCGGGGCGCGCTCTCTAATCCGCGCAGACCCGCTGACTGCTGCGGAGTCCCGGCCGGCAGGCCAGCCAGCGGGCGGGTGAATCGTACCAGCCGAGATTGGGCGGGAAGCCGCCCAGGGGCGCTGTTCTCCGCACCTGGACGGCTTATTTCCCCGGCCTGCTGCTTTGTGTAAACTGCCCCCCACCCACCGCAGGCTCCCCACATCTCGACTCCCCCCTGGAAAAAGGCCGTGGTCCACCGAGGTCGGGGCTGCGGATGGAGTGCCCCGAGGGGAGGGCACCCGCCCCGCGGCCCCTGGGCGGCCCCCTTGGCGCGGCCCTTTGTTCCCTGCGCGGCACTCGGGACGGCCGGGGGGCAGCGCCGGGGGCTGGGGCGGCAAACAAAGAAGGCGGTGGGGCCCGGCCGGCGCCCCCTCCCCGCCCCTCCTCTCGCTTCACCCGCGGGGGCTGCGGCGCCGAGAACAAAGGGACCGGGCGGGGGAGGGGGCGCCGCGTGTCCCGGGCCGGACAAAGCGCGCGGCCCCGGCCCAGGGCCCTAGAGGGGGCGAGGTGTGGAGGAGAGGGCCAGGGCAGGCCGTGCCCAGCGCACCCACCTGTCCGTTGGCCTTAGCGGGGGAAGTGCCTGCTGCCTCCTCGGCGGTCACGTCGCCCCGGGGAGCCTTGGAGCTCTGGCTGCCCATGATGGGGGGGGTTCTGCTGGGGGGCGCCCGGAGCCGCCCCGGGCTCGCGCCGCAGGGGGATAGTTCGTCTGGGTCGGCTTGGCCGGCTGAGGGGTGGGGCTCGCGCCTGAGGGGGAGGGGTATCGGGGGGAAACCGTGCTGCACCCCCGCTCCGCGCCCGACCCGCTAGTTGCGCCCGCCGCCGCTCTGCTCCGCGCCAGAATGCTGCCCGCCGCCCGCGGAGCCGCCTATATATATGCGCCCTGAGCTCGGGGCGGGGCCGGGCATTTAAATGAGCGCCCAATCGAGGGGTGGAGGCGGGCTCAGGTCTCCGGGCCCCACTTGCGCAGTGGGCGATGCTGGCAGTCTGGGCCCCCTAACCCACACGACTACCAGGGCAGGTGGGGTCCGGTGTGGGAAGGAAAGAGGCGGGTTCTTCGGCGAGTTGGGCGAGGGGTGCCTAGAGGAAAGAGTAGAGAGCAGTCATTCCTTCTCACCGCCAACCTCTCTGCGCGACCGCCCAGCACCTGCAATGGCCCCTATCGCCTTGGTCCTGCACTGGCAGTCCCTGGCAGTCTCTTCCTAGAACTCTGGGAAGGGCTCACATGCCCAGACTCGTCCGACGGTTGGTCCTGAGTTATGCTACAGAGAATGTGGTCATCGAAGCCGTAGGGCCCCTCACTGGGATCTACGCCCCCTCAGGCCCCAAGACAGAGCAGAAGTTCCATCCACTCCCCTGCCTGCCTGCTCTGGCCAGCCTGGATGAGCAGTCTGACCCGCCACGAGGCCACTCTGGTCAGACTAATAAGGTCCATTCCTCATCCCTCCTCTCAGTCCCTGGTGGCCATTCATACTGAGCTCCCAGACATGCTCATCCTTGGTCCCTCAGCCTGGACCCCAGCTGAGGTGGTCTTGTGATCTCAAAGGGCATATTTATTTCCATTTGAAAGCTGAGAAGCCTGGGGTTCAGAGATGTTGACAGAACCTGTCTGACTTGTCTGGTGCTCTTCCCCCACATCTGCTCCCCTACATCAGGGCTTCCCACCGAGCAGACAGAGGAACCCCAGGAGGGGGCTCAACAAACCTTAAAACACTCCAGTTTCTGAAGAGGAGAGGAGGGATGTCACCAAGGCTCCCTCCACGCCAGAAGTAGGCCCTTGAGGGACAGCCCCCAAGGCTGCCCATCCCAGCCTCCTGACCTGCCTGAGAGTGAGGGAGCCTGGACGCAGGGGCAGTGTTGGGGTGGCTGGAGACTCCAGTTCTAGTCCTTTGCCACTTCCCCTTCCCCTGGCCTGGATAGGTCACTGGGAATCCCAGAGACCCAGTTGGCTCCAGAAGCATGTGTCCGGTTGCCTACCCTTAGCCCCTAGGAGGAAGGGGGTGGGGGCTTGGAGGAAACAGTTGCAAAAGCAAGGCTGTATCCTGGACAGCTAGCTCAGCATGTCCCTCCTTCCCGTTTCCCTACAATGGGTAAAGCCTCCTGGGAGGCCTGAGGCTGTCAGGTGTGGAGACACACCCAGGCCTGAGAAATCAGGAACTCCCCACAGATCTGACTACGAGGAGCAGGGAAGGGCTGAGGTGGCTTCTACATTCAGCACTCTCTCCTGTATCCTCCATCCTCACCCCCATTTGGAGACTACAAAATACTTTCAGCTTCATTAGGGACACCCCCCCCCCCCATTTTACAGACTGGGACACTTTCAGAAAGGGAAAGTGACATGTCCAAGGGCACACAACAGATACCAGTAGCTGAAGGTGAGAAAGAGCAGAGAGACCTGCTAAAATGGGCTGGGAGCTGTAAGGAAACCCCTGAAAGAATTCTCTGTTGAGATCTGGGGCTGCCTGGTCAGAGTGGGAGGCAAGAAGAGGTAGCTTTGGGACAGAAAGGGCGCCATGCCTCACTGCAGCTCAGTGACAGGACAGTGACTTCTCCACTAAGGGATGGGTGTTGTGACCTGCATCTCTGTCTCGGCTACAATAGGGAACCCACAATGCTACCAGGCACTGCCCGCACCAGCTGGCAGGCTGGCAGGGCTCAGACGGAGGGTATATGAGTCTTGGAGGGGTTGAGTCAGAGGTTAAGAGCAGATCTCAAGGCTGCCGATTTCCAGGTGCTGCTCTGTGGGGATGGGAGGCAAAATGCCTGGATGATCCCAGGAGGAGGGTGGAGCATCAGGGCTGAAGGACCCTGAATTCCCAGAGCCTCAAAGGGAGCCTGGTACACAGGGGAGCCCCTGCATCCCCCACCAGACATCCGACGGGGCTGGGCAGGGGCTGCCTGGGAGCATAATCCGTCAGCAAATCCAGGTCCCAGCAGAAGCTGGCTTCTGGAAGAGGGAAACGGTTTAGGATGCTGTGGGGGTGAAGGGGGTGGGTACAGCAGCCCCCACGGCCTCCTCAGTCCACACTGCAGCTCCTTCCTCCCCAGCTGCTGCCAGCCCAGACAATGCGCCCATTGTTCTGTGTCTCCAGGGGCCTGTGTGCAACTGTGTGTGTCTGTTTCTCTCTGTGTGTGACTGTATTGCTCTGTGTCTGTCTGTGTGAGAGACTTTGACTGTGTGTGTGTGTGTGACCAGGTGTGTACAGTTGTGGTTGTGTGAATCTGCATTATTGTTTGACTTTGTATATTTAGGGTGAGAGAAAGGCTTGGTGACTCTTGGTGACTTTGGGACTTTCTAGGTGTGTGCCTGTCTGTCCTTGAGATTGTGTGTTGGTGACTGTTGTCTGACTGTGACTGTGTGTATAACTATGAGTGTGTGTGGCTGTGTGAGAGAATGTCTATGAGTGTTTGGATGACAGAGTGAATACTTTTTTTTGTATCAATGTCCCCATGGGTAGCTGTGTGTGCCTCAGTGGGTCACTGAGGCTGTGGTGGCGGTCAGAACCTTTGAGGTGTGAGCTTTAGCCAGGAAGAGTGGCAGCAAAAGGAGGAATGGAAAGGACAGGGTGACTCTGGAAGGGACAGGGGGAAGGAAAGCTGCCAAGACTAGAAACCCCATGTTTCCACACATCCCCCATCTGTCCCAGCTCTCTGGTAAGGACTCCCACCCTGACCCTGCCCTGAGATGCTCCTGGCCCCCATGAACAAAGGGAACGAATTTCCTGAGACCTCAGAGGGACACAGGGTGGGGCTGAAGGTAGAGGATGGCAGCAGAGAATATTGCCCCATAAAGGAGGTTGGGGGCATTCTGAGATCTCTGGAGGAATCAGATCAGATGCCGGGTGAGATGTGAGCGGGCATTATCTAGTCAGAGATGGAGGATGGGCCTTGCTAGTGGAGGGAAAGTCTCAGAGTTGGGAAGAGATATCAGAGAATGCCTAGGTCCCAAGAGAGGCCTCAGGAATGGTGACTTGGCACAGCCCAGTTCTCAGCCCCAGGGTCCCCATCTCCTTCCAAGGAGCATCAACTGTACACAGACACCTTAGTTCTAGCCCCAGGTCTGCCTCGTCCTGCTCTATAACCACGAGCCAGTCCTCGCTCCTCTTGGGCCTCGGTTTGCTCATCTGTCCTGTGAGAGGTTGAGCTCTGTGATTCACACTCAAACCGGAGTTCCTCCTCTTGCTCCCACCAAGGCAGAGCGTTAGCTGTGAGTCACACAGGGCCCTGCCTTCAGGGGTTTCCCACTGAAGGAAGAGACAGTCAGCATCTTAAGGGGAGAAGACCAGACCAGGGTCACGTGAGGGGTCTGTGGGCTGCATGGAGAGGGGGCATGTGGGTGGGCCAGGGCATGGAGGAAGAGCTTAGAGCAGGACAAACTGCAAACAGTAAATGGTTCGCATGAGGGTGGGGATGGAAGGAGAGGCCTAATCTGGAGCAAAGTTTAGGAGACAGACTTCCCAGGATTCAGTGACTGACTGGGTGCAGGGGGGCAGTAGAGAGAAGGGAAAGTTGAAGTTGTTGCCCACATTTCCGTTGGGGATAACAGCTGGCAAAGTGGATCCATTGACTTTGACAGGGCATCACAGGAAAAATGAATTGGGAGGGAGTTACTGAATCTAGCCATGTTGATGAATTTGAGGTGCTCAGAAAACCTCTGATGGGATAACCAGGAGGCAGCCTGAGGTCTAGGAGCTTCGGCACATAGACATGTGACATAGACAAAGACCTGGGCCTGGCCTGGCTAGTGACCATACAGGGACAACAGACAGAAGGTTTTAAGTCAGAAGTGACTCCACAAAATTTGGGCCTCTGGTTGCTACTTGTAAGAGGGTAACTGAAGCCATGCAGTACATGATGTCACCCAGGAAGTCCCGGGGGCAGTGGGGAGCACTACCATTGGAGGAGCAGATAGTGGGAGAGTGCCTGGGAGGGAGCCAGCAAAGAAGGGAGGAAAAAACCCAGAGAACAGAATCATGGAGATCCTTCCCACTGGGGAGAGTTTTAACAAGGCAGGAATGACCAACAGTAAAAATAATCATAGCTGCTAGCATTGATTACATGCCACTTCATATATTACCTCCTTTGGGTGAGATGTATACCCCTCACAGTTCCCATTTATAGAGGAGGAAACTGAAGCCCAGAGGCAGAGAGTCTATGTGAGCAGAAGAAGACAGGACTAGCAGAAAGGGGTTTTCAGGAGCTCTGAGGAACACAGCAGTGTTAGGTTGTTGGAGTCATCCACAAAGAGTTCTGATGTTTTGGGTTTGGGAGGAACGGATAGGGATGTCAGTAAAGAGGCAAGGCAGCCGCAGGGCTGGGGCCCCAGGGACTTGACACGCCAGCACCTTGGGTATGCTGGGTTCTGGCTTGGTTGTCAGCAGAACCCAGGTCTGCAGCCACCCTGCCAATCGCCAGGCCTTGAACCTGGGCCTGGACACTGAGGCACCTGAAAGGCCCTTCCCTGGAACCCACCATCCAACCAGTCACCAAATCACAGGAACAGGGATTCTGAAGTTCCCTTTTAGAATTTTAGACTGCCCAGACCTTTTATTTCTCCTTCCCCCTCCTTTTTCCCCTGGTCTCTAAGTGTACATATGTATGTGTCTGTTTGGAGGGAGTGGCTACATAAACTGGACAGGGCCCAGCTACTATCCAATAGAACTGTCTCTCTGGCTCATTTTCTCCAATAGCCAAGAGATGTGTAATCCCAGCTCGCCGATCTCCCCCGGCTTGATGAGGTCACCAGAAATTCAACCCAGTTATTCTGGGCTGCCCTGAGCCTCTCTCTTTCCCCTTCTCTCCCCTTTTCCCAACTTTCGGTTTCTTTTCAGATCCTGGGTGCCTTTGGGGAAGACGGGTAATGTGGATTGTTTTCAACTTTCCAGCCAAAATCCCCTACTTAGGGGAAGTCCCTTTAAAAGAGAAATTGAAATTCTCTTCTAGCCCAGTCGTCAGTCCTCCCCTCTTCTCTCTGCACTGCTCAGACCTCATATCATCATCTCTCCCAATCAGCCTCTTCTCCCAAATAATCTGGACCCGAACCACTATTACCTTCTAGCTTTGTGACCCCGACAAATCCCTTCCTCTTGCTGAGTATCATCATGCCAACGTAAAACAAGGACACCGGGTGCCACTTCAGGTTGTGGTAAGGGTTCAGTGTTGTTGTGTTGAGACAATCGCAGCAGTGAAGAGCTGGCTCCATCACCTCTTAGCTGTATGGCTTTAGGCCCTCTCTAAACCTCAGTATTATCTGTAAAATGGGAATGGTAATAGAACCCATTACTTAGGGTTATTGTGAGATAAATGAGCTAGTGCTAGTGAGTAAGGCCCTTAAAACAGAGCACTGAGACACAGAGTACCTGGGAAGCAGTCGACAGTGTTCCTAGGTGCGAAGATGTGACACTCTGGACAAGGGCTTGACACAAAGTTAGCTCTCAACAGTGTGCCCATTCTCTTCCTTTTTCTTCCTTTCCTTCCCTTGGGAGAAGAGGTAGGAGTCTAGGACCATCCTGAGATAACCTTGCAGCCCCTCCATTAACATTTTTCTGGGGCAGGAAGTGGAAGGATTGACCAGGCAGATTTAGACCAACCAGATGCTGAATTGTTCAGAGGGGAATTTGTTTGGCTCAATCAATTCCTTAAACGGTAAAGGAATCTACCTCTCTCCAGAACCCTGAGGCTTCTCGCCCTCTCCTCTTGCACCCCAGAAGTGTCCACCTGGGACCTCCTTTTAGTGACTTTTTTCATAAAGACATACTCTGGAGCCCCCTACCAACACACACTTCATCTGTCTGTCCCCTTCCAGTCCATCCACAAATCCTCCTTGTCTCCCATCTGCATAGGGGGCCTGACATCCCGGGGTTTTTTTCCCTGGTGTGTCCGGTCTCAGTTCCTTCCTTTTCTCCTCAGTTCACTGAACTTCAACTCTATTGACGTTCTAGTTCTTCAGAGCGCTAAGCTTCTCCCACCTCAGGGCCTCTGAATATGCTTGTCCCCTCCCCCTACAATGTCTCTCTCTGCTTTTCTACTTGCTGAATTTCTACTCTCCTCTTAAATCTAGATCAAACCACTCCCGAGGACTTTCCAGATTACCCAGGAGAAAGGTATGGTTTTCCCCACCACATCCATCATATCTCTGGGCTTAGGGTTCCCACTCAGCACCTGTGACATTGTATCTATGCAGCACTGAGGATTATAAGTGCAGCCTTGAAGTTTCAGATGCCTATTAGAATCCAAGTGGAGATATCAAGCTGGCAGTTAACCCGATCTATAAGCTTGGACTGAAGTGGAGTTTGGGGGGGTGTCCCAAATTTGAAGACACAAGATTGGATGGAATCCACTAGAGAGAAGGAATGGCTCAAGAAGATAGCGCTGGGAGTTCTCCAACATTTACTCTGACAGGGGAGCCCCCGTGGGAGGATTCAGCTGATGACCAGCGAGAGAGGAAGAGATCAGGAGCAGGGGTATCCTGAAGGCTGAGGCAAGAAACGGTTTCCAGAAGGAATGAGTGATGCTCCATGTCAAATGCTGCTAAAGGATAGAGGAAGACAGAGGGAGAGTGGTATGAGAGGTGTTCAGGGGGCAGAAGTGACAGAACTTAGGAAAGGACTAAGGATGTTGGGAATGAGGAGGAAGGACTGAGGATGGTGCCCAAGCGTCTGGTTTGGACAAATGGGTGGAAAGAGACACCAAGAGCACACAGGAAGTCTAAAGAAGGAGCAGCAGGGTACGCATGGAAATGGAGAGGTCAGTTTGGGACAGGTTGGGGTGAGGTGCCTTTGGAATAGCATTAGGATCACATGATGTCAGTATCATCAAATGAGGTCTGTGGGTCTGGAGCAAAATCTGTGTTAGAGACAAAGAGAAAAAAAATCTCTCTCGACACCTCTCCCCACCTTCCCCTCCTCCTTTACGTGTATCTATGAGAGAATCTATATGCTGATGACTCTGAAATCGCTATCTCCAGCCCAGATCTCTCCAGAGCTCCAGATGCCCTTGGAGATCGTCCTTGTAGATCACAGGGATCTACAAGGCACAGAAAAACAGGCCCAGGTAGACACAAGTTAGAGAGGACAGAGTTAGAGGCAAGGGAACCAGGGAAGAGTCAATCAGACTGGTCCAGACAAGGCAACAGTGGCCTGAACTAGGCAAGGCCAGAGGGCAGAGGAGGAGAAGATCAAGTCTAGAGACATTCAGGGAGCCGAGAGCACCAGAGATGGGGCCTGGGTTCCTTGTGGAGGGAGATGGGGGTAGAGGAGGAAGGGAGACAGCTCCAGGAGTCCGTTGGGTGTGGGGAGCTGGGGTGGGGCTGCCCCGCAGTTACCTGTTCATGTGACTGAGATCCCACAAAGGGCAGAAGATGGCTCATAAGTGGGTCTTACGGGATGAGAAAGCAGGGCTGCTGTTGACCTCTGAGCAGATGAGTCCAGGTAAAAGTCCAAAGACTCCTACCTTAGCCATCAGTGCCCTCTGCCCAGCCTTTGCAGAGAAGCTTGTGCGGGAGCCACTCTTAGTGTCAGTCCTGAGTAGGACTGGAAGAGTGTGAAAGGGAGAGCACAGGGACACAGCGACTTGTGCCAGAGGCCTTGGGCCTAGCTGAGGGCTGGAAATGACTCGTTACCCACCAGAGTGGATCTGAGATGCCAGGAGGACTTGAGGCCTGGAGATGCCATGATGGCACCATGTCCCTCCCCTGCTTTAAACTTGTTCATGGCTCCCTACCTCCTCCTGGAGAATGTCTAACTCCCTAGTTTGACCTTCAAGGTCTCTGAAGTTCCAGGCCCAGCTAGCCTCATTTTAGGTGGACCCCAACTGGCTGCCAGTCTCACCATTCCCTCAGTGGGATGACCATTTCAGCCTGCAAATCACCAAATCTTTCTCCATGTTGCCGATTCTGCCTGGAGTGCTATGCCACTTGTATGCTTTCTTGGTGCCTGCCCACCCATCAAGATTTAGCTCAAGGGACTCCACTTGAAGGCTTGTCCGACCCACCAGAGGTCCCACTGTGTCTTACAAAAACTAATGTCACCCTCCTGTGGCATTTGACTGAGCTGGAGTATATCTCTGCCTTTCTCTTTCTATGGCACTGTGAGAGTCTGGAGAGCAGAAGCCAGGTCTGGTTCATCCAGCCTGCCCCTCCGGGGGGGTTTATGGGTGGGGATGGGTGCAGCAGAAGGATCAGAAGTGGCAACAGATACCCCCGTCCCTGGGCTCAGTCTAACTCAGTGTGTGAGAATGGGGAGAACTGAGATCATCATTCCCCAAAGTGGAGAGAGCCAGAGAGAGATGAAAGTGGATTTATTTGAGCAGAGAAGTGCAGACACACAGAGAGTCCATGAAAGAAGGCAGAGGTGGGTAATCTTCACCCTCAGAGAGGGGACATGAAATTGTCCAGTGCTCCTAGGTCATCTTCCTGTTCATCCTGGCTTGGCACAAGTAGGCTTTGGGACCATCTGAAGTTTCTCCCCAAATCCCTGGAAAACAGACATCTGTAACACTCTGGAATCTCAGGACACAGGGTGTATAGCTGAGCAGCCAGACTGCCTGGCCTCACATGTAGCTCTGCCATGAACTAGCTGGTGTCCTTGGGAAAGTAATTTAATGGTTCTGAGCCCCAGTCTCCTCATCCGAGGATAACAGGAATAAGGATGGTACCCACCTCATAGGGTTGTGATGAGGCTTAAGAAAGAAAATTGCATACAAAGTTTAATCATTGTACCTGGTAGAGAGTCAATGTGCAATAAATATTAGTTGTTGATTATGATTATTATTATTTCATCAAAAGACCTGGGTTCTGGTCCCAGTTCTGCCATGTTTTCCTCTCTGGGTTTGCCTGAGTTTCCATCTGTAAAATGGGGTGTTGACGGTTAAATGAGACAATGGATGTGGCAGAGGCTTCTAAGGTGAATTATTTTCTCTGCCCCTCTGAGTTTTATCTCCCGGAAGCTGTAGGGGGGCTGTCACCTCCACTCTGTCAGGCCTTCAGTGGGCTCTCTGTCCAGGTGGGACCTGCTGCCACAGGGTCAGCCCATCTCCTGCCCGCTGCCCACAAGGCAGAATGAGAGGAAAGGGCTGGGATTGCCCCAGCAGGGACTGTGGTTAGACAGGATGAAGGACTTCCTTCCGGGTTGCAGGACACTACTCTGGGAAGGAGACAGAGGTCATGGGACTGAGGCTGCTGTGGTGTGGGGTTGCTTTCAGGAGAATGGCCACGCCAGACTGGTCAGGCCATAATGCGCCAGTGGGGTGAATCGGCTCGGCAGTGACCTCGATTCCAGAGACCCTGGAGGGGCCCTGTATAAACCTACTCTATGGCTCCCAAGATCACAAAAACAACAGACAGGAACAGAGACACAGTAATAGGAATAATTCAGACAGAGAGCCAGAGGCAAGAGGCCACCCATTAGACATATGCCGTTCCCTATGTCCAGAACACTCTTCCCAGAGTCTGGAGTGGCTGACCCCTCATCCTTCAGGCCCTGTCCAATAGTTATTGCCTCAGGCAGGATCTCCTGACCAACAAATGCATTCATCAACATTTAACGAGCCCCAATTATGAGTCAGATACTGTTCTAGATTTGTGAACAAGACAAAGTCTCTGCCCACTCCATATAAAGTAGCACCTGGCCCACCTTGTTCTTCTCAAACACAGAACACTTTATTTCTGACCTCTTTTTATGGTCTGTCTCCCCAATCAGAATGTAAGCTCCATGAGGGCAGGGACTTCAACTCTTTGTTTCACCAGTGTGAACCCTGTCACTGAGTATAAACCTGGCCCAAATCACTAAAATGAGCCCTTGGCAGGGTCTAGCCTGGTTAGTACTTGGATGAGAGACCACATAGGAAGACTGGGTGCTGTAGGTGTAAAAATAAAATAAAAAAAAATAAAATAAAATAAAATAAAATAAAAAATAAAATAAAACAAATAAAATAAAATAAAATAAGCCCTTGATAAATATTTGTTGAATAAATGGACACGAAGACCAGAGATAGATAGATACACAGAGAAACAAGAGCCATGCTGAGAAGTGGATGCAGACATTGGGAGATGCACAAAAACGTAAACACATACAGACACTCACAGGATGATCACAGGATGATCACAACAGTGCTCCTCAAGTTGTCCCTGAGCCTGCCTTCCTTCCCTTAGGTTATTCAGCTTGGTCACCAAGCCTTGGGCTGGAGCCATTCCTGCCCTGGGGCTGATTTAACTGGTGCCCAAAGTCACCACCTATTCTGGTTCCCACACTGCCCGAGTAGGGCACAAAGTTGGTATTGTTTGAGGAGCCCTATTTGGAAGTCTATTTTATTCTTTTAGGCGTCTTGTGATGAACAGAAATTTTACTAATTTTACAAATCTGTCAATCTTTTAAAAAGTGTTTGTGGTAGTCGGAGAAGGGCAGGGATAAATAACCCCGCAGAGACCCTCGCCCGGCCTAACGGGGTCCTTCCCACGTCGGGTCCTCAAGCCTGCAAGGCAGCGGATGCCGCAGAAGGACCTCGTGCTCAGGCCTCGCCCTTTCCCAGCCCTCTTCATTAGGTACCGTCTCTATACCCGTCCTAGGTCGCGCCCTCTTCGGGCCCCATCCCTCACCAGTTCTCACGGGCGCAAGGGAACTAGATGTCTCTTCCTCTTGCCCAGGAATTGGTAGTTAATATTCTGCCACCGGTGCTGCCACCTAGAAGGAGGGAAAATTGAGCAGACGGGATGGGGACAAGGCTTTCCGTTCCCTCCGAGTCCACGGCCACTCCGCCTAGCCCCGCCCCTTTTCCGCGCTCAGTCGCTTCAGGCCCCACCCTTCACACCCAGTTCTGACCCCTCCTTCCGCTCCCAGGAACCGTCAAGCCCAGTCTATCCAACCCCTTGACCGGCCCTCAGCTCTGGGGATCCGCCCCTTCCCGCAGGCCCCGCCCCTGGCAATAGGCCACGCCCCTTCCCGATTCTCCGCTCGGTCTCGCACGCTCACGTGAGGCGCGGGCGCACGCCGTAGCAGCTGGGCCAGCGCGCCGAGGGCACGTCGGCCAGGCCGGTGGCCCCCGGCAGCAGCAGCAATTTGCGCGCCGGCCAGCGCCAGGCGGCGCCCGGCGGGCGGCGGCGCTGCGGACTCAGCCAGTAGTCGCCCAGGCTGCGGTGGGTGGCGGGCGCTGGCAAGGCCGGGCCCCGGCAGCCCCAGAAACACAACTCCTGGTCCAGGCGGTGTGGGGGCGTGGCCCGGGGCCGCCTGCGGGGAGATGGGGCAGCAGACACCCATGGAGGGCACGATGAGCGGGTAGGAAGGGGCCACCTTGGATTAGAAGCGGCAAGGCGAGGGCCAGAGCCACTTCTGGTCGATTTAGAGGGACAGGGAGGGGGATTGGAGGCCCCCATCGGGGCCTTCTCAAGGACCTGGGTATCTTTTCCCTCCCCACCAGACCAGGGCCCTTGATTCTACCCCACCCCCAGCGCCTCCTCCCGTGTCCCCTCACCGGGACAGAAGAAAGTTCATCACGAAGTGGGCTGTCTCAGGGAATAGCATGGTGTCCAGGCTGCCTGGTCCGGTTTTGGCCTCTTTATACTACCCAGGCGTGGAGGGGGAGGCCTGAAAGCCCATAGTCCCCTCGGGCCCGGCTGTTTTTAGCAGGAGACCTCAGCTGGCAGAGCGAGGTGGGGCAGCGCCAGCCCCTCTGGTGGGGTCTAGTCCAGCTGTCTGCTTTCACCAGCAGCTTCGATGGGAGGGGCTGGTCACCTGATCTTGAGGAGACCCTGAGACACTTCCCCCAGGATCAAAGACAGAAGAAGGGCAAGGACAGGCAGAGGCAGGAAGACGGGGCTGAGGGCAGGAAGGTCAGTTGAGGATTGGATAAACTCCCGTATTCCACCCAGGGGCCTCCATGCCTTCACTCACACAATCTGATGGTGTGCTCAGGTAGGACCCACACCTCAAAAGGCCTCCCTGCTCCCAGGCTTAGGAGACATGGACCTCTGCCCTGCATAGCCCTTGTAAGAGCCTTTTCCCTTGCTCCAGGGCACTCTTAAATGTCAGGCATAAGGCTTTTTAGCCAGCTCCAGTTCAGAAGTTCTTATCTGGAGGCCAGGAACGAGTTTCTAGTAGCTTCAGGTCCCCCTAAACGGCATAGTTCCAAACACACATATATTTCCGGAAAGAATCTAGAAAGGGTTCCTGACACCTATCCTCCCCTCTCCCCGCCAAAAGAAGTTCTTGATCTGGTCTAACCTGCTCTTTTTGCAGAAAGAGAAACTGAGGTTCAGAGAGGGGCAAAGAAAAGCCGAATAAAACCCAGGCTTCCTACTACTCTGCCTACCCCACACAAAGGGTATGACAACCCCTCTGTGCCCTTGATCTGCTCAGAGCATGGAGTTCAGGGCTCAGGTCTCAGAGCCCAGGCTGGGCCCTGCTCCCTGACCCCTTGGGATTCTGAGGACTGTGCTGGCCTAGCTCCCTTTCCCACATTGCCAGTTTGGGCTATTTCCCCCCTAGTGACTCACACTGGCTGCTGGGGAGAGTGGGCAGCTGTTCTGAGCCCCCAGAGTCCAGTACGGGTCCCGACTTGCCCCTAGTTGTGTAGTCATATTTGAGGATTTAATCTGCTCTTTTCTATCCTTGGGGAATTTCCCTCTTCTTATCACTTCCCCTTTTCCCTGTCTCCAACCTCTCCCTCCCTGATTCCTCTAACCCAAACAAATAGGCTCTAGTCTTTCCTATCTTTGCAAAAGAAGAAAGCCCTTCTTCAGCCCCGTGTCCTTCCAGCTCCCCTTCACAGCCAACATTCCTGAAAGAGTTGTGTACACATGCTGTTTCTACTTACTCACTCAACCCCTGCAAGCGGGCTTCCTCCCCCACCATTCCATAGGAATGGTCAAGGTCACCACTGACCTTGTTGCTAAATCCAAGGGATGCTCTCAAGGCTTTATCTGACTTGACCCCTTAGCAGTGGCAACTTTGACACAGTCACATACTCCCTCCTATTTGAAGTACTTTTGTGCCCTTGTTTTTCTGGACACTGTGCACTCTTGATTTTCTTGCTATCTTTCTGATTGCTGCCACATGGCAAATTTCTGATCCTTTGCTCACTACCTAAACATGGGTGTTCTTGGGCTCTTTACAGTCTGTCCCAGGGGAATCTCATTGGTTCTCATGCCTTTGGTGTCCAGGTGTGTCAGAGACTCACTTCTCTATTTCAGGCCTGACCTCTTCCCTGCCCCATACCTGTCTCTTGTACTCCTCCCTCCTGGATGTTCCACCTCACAGGAGGCATACCCCACACCTGCCCTTCCTCTCATGTTCCCCAGCTTGGCTGTTTTTTCAGTTGCC
>NW_011888817.1:9228866-9260438 GCF_000151845.1 Pteropus vampyrus
CCACCCCCCATATCTTGGCCTGGGTAACTGCTTCTCATCTCAGTTCAAGTGTCAGTTCCTTAGAGAAGCCATTCCAGACCCTCCCAGCTCGCTCTGCTTTTCCTTCTCCTCACAGCACTGTGGCCTCTCCTCTGTGGATTTATCAAGCAGTCATTCACTAGCAAGTTTAATTTGCAGACATTCACAGACTCCTGAGCCCTCCCATTCTTGGCCCTGGAGATGTCAGGATGAATATGACACAGGCCCCTGCCCTCAGTGAGTCCATAGTGTAATGGGGCAGGCAGCCATTCAACAGGGTTAAAGGAGTAGGTAAGTACATGGTGGGGCAAGTAGGTCCCATGGGAGGGGAAGGACAGATAGTCAGAGGAGCCTTCTTTGAGAAATGACAATTGGTGAAGGTCTGAAGGGTAAGATTGGGAGGCAGGCTATTCCGGGCAGAAGGAACAGCATGCTTAAAAGTGGGAAGAATGTTTTATGAAGAGCTGAGGGGTGTCCAGGTGGCTGGACAAGTGATGTAAAGAAGCCATTGATGAGATTTAAATAAGAGAATGACATGGCTGGGTTTGCAGTCTTTATACAATAATTCTGGACTGGAGGAATCAAATGAGGAAGGAATCAGGGAGACTGGTTAGGGGCCTGCTGGAGTAATCCAGATGAGTAGTGATGGAGGCCTGATTCAGGGAGGTGGCAGTAGAATTAGAGTAGAATGGACTGTGGTCACCTGGATTGGGAGCTGGGGAAGAGAGAGGGAATGAGAACGATTCTGGTGCACTTACCCCAAGAATGGGCAGGGAGAAGCCAGTGGGAGCTGGGACACCAACATCCCTGTGGTGTCCAACCCACTGGTCTACCTGGCGTTGCATAACCTGATGTCTTCTCCAGTGTCCTCATCCACACTTTTTCCTAGAAAAGCAGATGGAGGCCCAAGAGGTAGAAGGCTGCTAAGAAGGCCTAGGAGGAGGCAGAGGGGAGGAGAAAGAGGAAGTTGAGTCAGAGTCCGGATATGACATCTGGGGTTTCCTCAGAGTCTGGAAATTCCACTGTCTCTGGTTTCAACCTAAGACCCCCACATTCTGAGATGGTCAATCTTAGAGGCCTAATCCTTAGCAGTCTCGGGAGCCTTCTAGAGGCTATGAGTCTATATCTGAAGTACCACAATTTCCTGACAGGTCCCAGGACTCTTGACAGTCCCTAATGTCAGTGCACGTTTCCCACAAGCTGGTCCAGTGCCTAACTACCTGCATGACCCCCCGAGATCCTCACACTAACTCTTGGAAGCCCACAACTTATGTACCCATGTTGTACATAGGAGACTTCCAGGGGTTAAGGAACTTGTTCAAATTCACACAGCTACGATGAGGCCAAAGGAGGATTGGAACCAAGGTATGAGTGACATCAGAGTCTGTGCCTTTTAACTCCTGCACTATATTAAGCCTCTAGACCCCCTGGTTGATTGGCTCAGTAAGGGGAAGAGGCTTTGTGGGGCACTTGCCCATGGTTGGGGTGGCTCTCCCCCATCATATCAAGCAGTGGGAAAGGGTAGCACTGATATCAATTGTTGCCATGGCGATACAGTACACACACCCTTTTCCTGCCATCTCCATGGTAACCTGGGGGGTCCATTTGTACTTTGCCCCACCTTCTAAAAAGGGCCCCTTGGGGAGGGGCTGGTTAATAAGATGTCTGAGAGAGAAGTCAGGGAAGGCAGTGATCTGAGCATCCTCCTTTTCCTGGGCTGCTCCCCGTTCCTCAGGCTCAGAGAATAAGACTGGGATCTGTGGGTCCAACTTTGGGGTCTGGGAACAGCTTTACCCTCTAGGGTGAGGGAGGCAGCTCTGCTTTTATCACCTGGGGATTCCCCTGGACATGCCCCCCTATCAAGTTCCTAGGCTTCTAAGCAGAACTGATGGGAAGTTGGCAGAGGGAGGCAAGAGGGATTCCCCAATGCTCTCCAAGGCTGGGCAGCACCCAGCCCCTGGGGACATGACTAGCTGGCTCTCTGCTGCCCCTGGAAGCCAAAGGTAGGAGCAGCAGCAGCAGCAACAGCAACAGCAGCCTCTCTTGCTCATCAAATGCTAGCTGTTCCAGAGATTCCTACCTGGTGCTGTACTCAGGACTTTACTGAAACCTTCCACCAGATGTCATTAATCTCATGTTTCAGATTTGGAAGTGGAGACTCAGGGAAGTTAAGTAACTAGCCCCAAATTGCACAGCTAGTAAATAGCAGTCAGGACTCAAACCCAAGACTAGAGTTTAAGCCAGTAATTTTTCCAGGGGGAAAGAGGAAGAAGCAAAAGAGAACAGAATGGAAAAGGAGATGAGAGAGAAATGACCCAGGTTGAAGCCTGTTACGCTCTCTGTCACCTACAGAACAAAGTAGAAACTCAAGGCCTCCTTGATCTAGCTTCTCTTCTGTGAACTCATCCCTAGATCCCCCGAGTTCTGAGCTCTCAAGGGCAAGGGATCTATCTGTCAGATTCAGGCCTGGGCTCTCAACACCTGGTGTGGCCCAGGTAAGTATTTGGTGAAGTTGATTGAATTCCTTAAATTTGCCCTCCACTTTCCTGCCTCCATATCTTCGCCCACAGTATTCTTTCCACCTGAAATGCCCTTTCCCCTGCTCATGGACATTCTTGAGCTAACTAACTCCAGGGTCTGGCACATTGACAATGTGTATGTCTGGAATTTTTGCATCCCTCACCACCCAAGCACATGGGAGATGGCAATAAATCTTTTTTAAAGGAAAGGAGAGTTGAGAAGATGAAACAAAGAAAGTGAGGGAGAGAAAGGAAGAATGGGAAAGAACATTTTGAGGCTAGCAAGGTCGGGAGAGATCAGCTGGTGCCTTTTTATTTTTTTATTACCAATGAGGAAAATGGACCCTGAAGGAAGAGTCTTGCCGGAGTGAGGCCTCCCAGTAGGTCATTGCTAGGCCTTGTGAGTTCTATGAGCACCAGTGCCCATGGCAGTCAAGTTCACCACTGAATCCCCAATGCCCTGCATAGGCCTGGCAGACCTATATTGTCTGAGTCAGGGACAAAGCTTGTACTAGAACCCACAGGACTGACACCTGGTCACACTGCCAAGGCTCCTTATTGATATGGAACAGAGTCGACAACCTGGTACCTGCTGCTCTCTACCCCTTCTTTTTAGGCTTCTTTTTCTCTCAGGCATACCCAGGCTTCCAACCTTTGCATAAGCTGTCTCTGCTTCTGGAATATTTTTTTTCCATCTTTACCCATTATTTTCCGGTGATTCTGTCAATCACTTGGCTGTGCTTGCACCTCAAGGGAAGGCTTACGTGTGGCCCAGTCTGGTCAATCATAGTCTCCCATCTCCCTGACAATGGTAACTGGCCCAAGGAGTGTGCATGTGATTTGAGAAGGGCCCATTAATGTCCCTCCAGAGGAAGGTATACAGAGACTGGAAGAAAACACCTCTCCCTTCTTGGAACATGCTGCAGCCGTGTTCCCTGCCCAGGAGATAATCACGGTTGAGAGGGGGGCAATGGGGCAGTCCTTGTGGGGTTGAATCCTTGGTTCCAGACTGACAGATGTCCTAGTTCCTACAGGTCTTCTTTTAATCACTAGCTTATATCCTTCCCAGCCACTTAAACAATTGCTTTTTTTTTTGCTTAAGCTAACCAGTTGCTTGCAATAGAGAGATCCTATCAATATAGAGCCCAGTAATTTTCTTCTCTCTAAAATGACAATGGCCTCCTGAAGACGGTGAGTACTATTTACGGGGAAGGAGGCCCTTTTTCTGCAGAGCAGTAGCATGAGTTGTTAGGCTGAGTAGGGCCTGCATGGAGTTTGGTGGGGATGGAAACAGCTGAATTATTTCACTTAATAGAAGAACTGAGAATCTCTGAGGTGTTCTCTAGGAGGTAAGGGTGAGGGAGGAGAGAGAAGCCAGCACTAGGGCCTGAAGCCAGAGATTATTTTGGTGAATGGGAAAGATGAGCATGGAGGGGCTTTCAAGAGCCAGGATGTTTAAAGGACCAGGAGCTGAATGGTCAAGTCTAAAGTCTTCACTTCAAAGTAGACTCTTTTTGGCAAACATCCTCTCCTTCAATAAGCCTCCTACATTTGGCACTGCCTGAGAGAGCATTTTATGTGGAAGTCAAGAAGTCACCTTTCGAGTGAACGTGGGATTCTGAAGTGCTCTTGGAATGTCTTGGGCTTCTACCCAGTGTGGATTAGGAAAGGGGTATTATTATTATTTTTTATTATTATTTATTTTTTTTTGAAAGATACCGAGTGAATTGTACTTAAGTCTCAGGGGACAGGAGCCTGAACCTGATCTTTGTGTTACATATATTTCAATATTGAAATAACATAGGTTCATTAAATCAAAATTAGAAAGTGGAAAATACTCATTCAACTTAAATATTACATTTCCAGTCAGCTTCGTGTCTTGAGCCCCTCCTACGGTTGGCTTTTAGGGCATTAAGTCTGAGAACACAGGAGTGTGCTAGCATCACCTATCAGCTGTAGAACCCCCAGCAAGTCTCTCAAGGCTCAGTTCCCTCACCTGTAAAATAGGAATAGGAAATAAGTTTTCAAACTTCTTCCCCAATCTTTTTATGGTGCCACCAGTGCTAGGAAGAAACAAGGCTCAGGATGGACAGGGCAGCCCCTAAACTGTTCTAACAAAACCAGTGGTGTCCAGGGTCACAAAACAGTAGGTAGCAAAACCTAATTCCATCTTGGGAGAATTAAATGAACCTGGTGTGTAGTGTGGTCATTCTCTTTATTCTAAGTTGTCTGCCCACTCTCCAATCCCGAGCTTCTCTGGGCCCCCAGAGTCCAGAAAGAAATACGATTTCCACAGGAGAACTAAGGAGAGGGAGTGGGCGGGTGGGGAATGATGAAGGCAGGGCCCTGCGGGAGCAGTCCCGGAAGGGGTCATGACCAGCAAGAAATGGGGGAAAGGGATTGGCGCCTGGCTAGAAGAAATCGGACCAGGAAGGGCTGGCACTGGGGCTGGATCCAAGTGAGGAGGCAGAAGGGAAGGTACTATAGGATGGGATGGAGCAGTCAGAGGGCCTGATCCGACGGGACAGACACACACGGCCAGGCCGGAGTGGAAAGAACAGTTTATGCTGTGCTTTATTAAAATGTGCATCATTCTTTTATTTTAAAATGTGCATCATTGTCTCGTGCTCGGCGCGCGCGACCTCAGCGTGGTGGCCCGCAGCGGGCCTCGCCCCCGCCCGGCTCCCGCGGAGCCGCCGTGCGCAGGCGCACTCAGGTGGCGCGGGCCCGGGGGCTCCCGCCCATGGCCAGGTAGACGTCGATGGGCACGTGCAGCAGCGTCAGGCAGTGGCAGCCGGGGCAGCGTCGAAGCGGCCTGGAGAAAGTGGCGCGACAGGGGGCTCTGAGGAGGGCACCGGCCCATCCTGTTGGGGACGCATGCGGGGAATGCACCGGGAGTCCCCAAAGTTCGGGCGTGGAAGTGGGGCCCTCCCCGGGGGCAGGGTAGGGGGCAGTCTGGGGATGGAAAGTGGGATGGGGAGCAGGCTGAGAGCTGTCCAGGACACCGGAGTGGCCGTGAGAAGGGCGCTGGCTCACCTGACTGGGTTGTGCTCGGTAGCTACCGGCTCCGGGCTGTCCTGGGACTCAGGGGCGGCGGCAAGGCCAGGGGAGTCTCCGGCCTCAATGGGGAATCTCCGACCCTGCGGGGGCTCCTGGGCACTCATGTCCAGGCCCCGGGGCACTCTGCGTAGGGATGGGCAGTCAGGCAGCTCCTGGGCCGCCGGGTGCCCACACCCAGTACCACCCCCTGGGTCGTTGCTCACTTGCCGGAGGCCAAGGCCGGTCCCAGGCTGGAAGCAGCTGCCTGAGCCCTGGCCGCGGGAGGATGCTTCGGTCCAGGCGGGGCCGGGCAGGTGTCTGCGGCGCGCGGGCCCGGGCCTCGAGGGGGAGGGGTGCATTGTGACCGGAGCCTCGGCGCGCTGACCTCACAGAACCCGTTCCTCTCGCCAGGGAACTCCCCCACGCCGCCCCAGCACTTAGCGCGGCTGCAAGCGGGAAGCTGGAGGGCTCTCGCCATGGCGCCTTAAGACCGGGTGGTGCAGACCCCCAGCTGCTGATAGGGGCACAGGTGACGGCGACAACCAGGCGGTGTCCATAAAAAGGAAGCTGGCATCCTGGGCAGCGCCAACACCCGGAGTGCTCCCCCCACCCCAGGTGGAGCCGCAAACCTCTGCCTGGCGTGGGGGCGGGGGTGCGGCAGTGACTTAACTAGTGCTGGTTTTGGTGGTGGTGCTGGTGAGGACAGGTAGGGGTACCCATTTTGGACAAGGGTCACACAACATTTACATCACAATTGGGCCAGAGTTTTAAAATGTCTGGCCCTCTCACTCTCCACCACCTGCGGCTGCTGTGTCCAGACGGAGAATGTTCTAGCGCTGGGGGCCGCTGCGGATGAAGTCCTTGGGGGGAAAAGGACCGGGCCAAGGGCGATGGTGGAGTAGAGCTGCCTCACAGAGGCAGCATGAGCTGAGAGGGTGATAGGAAGGAAGGAGGCGCTAGACAGCATGGAGGACTTTCTGCTCTCCAATGGGTACCAGCTGGGCAAGACCATTGGGGAAGGGACCTACTCAAAAGTCAAAGAAGCATTTTCCAAAAAACACCAAAGAAAGGTGGCAATTAAAATTATAGACAAGATGGGAGGGCCAGAAGGTGAGCTGGGTCCCCTCTGGAGGAGGGGTGGGCTGGCTAAGGTGGGTGGGCACTTCCTTTGGTCAGAAGGATCATTCCCTCCTCCCCTTGAGTCTGGAACCAAGGAAAGCAAGACTGTGGCTCTAGAGTAGATCAGCGGGGAACAGAGGGATGCTGGGAGTCCAGAAATACCATATTCTCCAAAATCCAAGATTAAAAAAATGCCAGGTGGTGAAGGAACCTCAGAGGCAGAACCTGAGTCTGCCACAGGAACAGATTGTCAGAGGCCATGGCCAGGGCTACCAGAGGGCAGGAACTAGTGTGGAGACAGGAAGGTAGAAATGGGACTGGACTTATGGAAAGAACTGTGGGTCAGGAGGCAGGGGTGAAAGGAACTGGCTCATCAAGCTGTGGGAAAATCAGGCCTCATAACTGAGATTCGATGGTTTTGTCTAAAACTCCCACAGTGACTTGGATGTCCGTGGTCTTACAGGCTACTCACAACAGTCCCTGAGGTTGGCAAGGAGTATTTCCTTTGAATAATACATTAACTACAGAAATAACAGAACCAAGATACTAGACCCAGACATGGTGGGCCTGCAGGCAGGCAGATGCTGGAAGGCAGGAGACAGCAGGGAGGAGTTAGGCCTCTCTGGACTTGATACTCCATCTCTTTTTCCCTTGTCTCCTCAGAGTTTATCCAGAGATTCCTGCCTCGGGAGCTCCAAATTGTCCGTACCCTGGACCACAAGAACATCATCCAGGTGTATGAGATGCTGGAGTCTGCCGACGGGAAAATCTACCTGGTGATGGAGCTGGCTGAAGGAGGGGATGTCTTTGACTGCGTGCTGAATGGGGGACCACTGCCTGAGAGCCAGGCCAAGGCCCTCTTCCGTCAGATGGTTGAGGCCATCCGCTACTGCCATAGTTGCGGTGTGGCCCACCGGGATCTCAAGTGTGAGAACGCCTTGTTGCAGGGCTTCAACCTGAAACTGACTGACTTTGGCTTCGCCAAGGTGTTGCCCAAGTCACGCCGGGAGCTGAGCCAGACCTTCTGTGGCAGCACGGCCTATGCCGCCCCTGAGGTGCTACAGGGTATTCCCCACGACAGCAAGAAGGGTGACGTCTGGAGCATGGGTGTCGTCCTCTACGTGATGCTCTGTGCCAGCCTACCTTTTGATGACACAGACATCCCCAAGATGCTGTGGCAGCAGCAGAAGGGGGTGTCCTTACCCACTCATCTGGGCATCTCGGCCGAATGCCAGGACTTGCTCAAGCAGCTCCTGGAACCAGACATGATCCTCCGGCCTTCAATTGAAGAAGTTAGTTGGCATCCATGGCTAGCAAGCACTTCATAAAAGCAATGGCAAGTCCTCCCCAATAAAGCAGGGGAGAAAGCAAACCCAAAACCCGCTTCTAAAATGGTTATATATATTTTACACTTTAAGTTTACTTATCCTAAAACTTACCTACACCCTCCCAAGCCTTACTTCTCTTTCCCTTTAAAGATCTTCATGGAACCAGAGGGCCTCATTAGACTACCCTTTTATTATGGCTGATGAGTGATTTTCATACAGGTGTTTAAAGTTAATTAAAATAGACCCCAAATTTACACATACAGGGGGAGGAGAGGAGAACAATGAGCGAGAGCAACTGGAGCCACTGTTGTTGCAACTTCCTTTCCAAATAAAAGCAGAAGCGTTGGGAATGCAGAATCAGCCTCTTGACTCCTTGTCTTGGTGAGAGGCCTGTTGGGGGCCCTGTCCATTCCTCATCCCAAAAGCCAAGCTGAGTCTGGGATGAGGACAAGGGACTTCGTTGGGACCCAAGCTATCCCCCATCCCTTCCCATCCCCCACGCTCCAAGCAGGAAGCCACTCTGCACATTGTGTGCATGCTACCCTGACTCCAGGGCAGCTGCCCCGGGGGACAAGAACAGACCCCTAGACACCTTCCAGCTTCTGCTTAATCTCTTTAATGCTGTTAATGGCAAGTCTGGAAAAGGTTCAGGACAAAGTTCTTTTTTCTTTCTTTTTTAATTACAAAACTAACAGCTGTTAGAATCTTTTTTTTTTTTTTCCTTTTTTCTTTTCCTGGCTACAAAATACTCTGGGGAGATGCATTATAATTTAAAATATATAATATTGCACAAACAACCAAAAGATTAATTAAACTAAAGAAATAATCACAAAGAGAAAAGCCCCATCACATCAAAAAGATTCAGCATTCTTTCCATCCCACCCCCTCATCGAAGGTTTGAAGTGGAAGTGACCACCACTCTCTTGGCATCCCTGACCACGATCCCATTAAATCATTGGTAAATACACCAGACTATGTACAAGAATCACCAGAGCAGCATCGTGAAGCACCAGGGTCTCCAGGGATTCCTGCAGCCCCTCATTCCCCCAAGAGAGGTGCAGCTTTACCAGAGTGGAGGGTGAGAGCCACAAAGATTGGTTCTGTCTTCAGGAAGAAGGGCTTTGCAGAAGCCTGATAAGAGTCACAGGAAGTTAACCCCCGCATATCCCTTAAAGAAGCAGAAGGGCTGAGGTGGAGAAATTGGGCTTACCAGAGTTGTAAGTACTAGGCTTTGATCACTGCTCCGTACCACTGGGAGCTGGCTTGTGTCCTAAGCTCCAGGGTAGTCGAGGTGGGTAGCTGGCTGGGAGGTACCCTGCCAGGCAATGCACAGAAGGGCCTGAAGTGGCCCCTCTCTTCTTGGGGAGAAGAAGAAAAGCAAGAGCAGAGTCTTGCAGGTGGCACAACTGGGCTAAGGACTTGGGTGCATCTGACATGAAGAAGCCCTGGGAAAGTCATTGGGGACATACCAGCCTGGACTGGATGAAAGGAGGTGGGAACTCAGGGTTTGGTCACTAGATTCTGAACCACGAAGAACCTTTCCAGGAATGGAAAATGCCTGGGAAGGGGAGATTTGCCAAGAGAGGCAAATTTCCCAGAATCAAATGTCTCTTACCCACTGGGATAGGAATCAAACTGTTTGCCATCTCTGCCTAGCCAAGGGCAGGTGGCATAGCCTTCCCTGCCTGCTCATGGGTGGACAGTGTGTTGACTCGGCTTCCTCCAAGACACTGGTGGGTTTAGCTTCTGTCCACACAGGCAGAAGGGATGGAACTATCCCTTGGGATTCCCCAGCAAGAGTCCCCAGGAACAGTGGGTACTTAGCAAAGAAATGTAGGCTCTTCTGGTGAGGGGTAGGTTTCCTCCCCCTTGGGTCATCCTATGGTTGGCACGAGTCAGAGTTCTTGGTTTGGATTTTGTGAGCCCCTTCCCAGATGTGAGCAGAAGCCCCAAGGGCCAGCAAGGAGTAACCCAGAATCTGGGCCCAGAGCTCTGGTTGACAGAGGCCATTTGGGGAACATTCTTGGTCAGTGTCTTCCAGGGCCGGGCTGAGACGAGCGAGGGAAGTGGGAGGTGCTGTGGGAGGGGGAGCTGATTGCACTGGCTCCCCTCATTCCCAGTCCTCCCACTCTACATCTTCCAGCTGCAAAAGGGAGGGAATAATGGAGAGCACAAACATACATTTACTCCTCTGAGTCAAGCCCAGACCCACGCTCCTCTTGCTGCCTCCATTTCCAGATAGCCATCCCCCAAACCCCACCATCTCCCTGGGCCATACCCTGCCCCCGTATGAGCATATACCACTAGTCCTAAGGAACATGTCAGGGGAGCAGAGCTGCCCTCTGCCTCAGGGGTGACTTTGCTGCTCGGACTATTCTAGACCCAAAGGAAATGCTTCCACCAACTAACACTGGACTCTATAAGGGGACGTCCTTTAAGGAACCAAGTCAGTCAGTCCCTTAAGAAAAACTCGTCTCCTGCTGAGCACAAAAGAACATGAGTCTGAGAGGCAGAGAACTTAAGAGTGGTACTCTAGTTAGAAGCTAGCATGGTCCTGGACTACAGGTGCTCACAGGGACTTCACTAGGGACTCCAGCACCCTAGTCCCCGGCTGAAGGCTCCTCAGGCAACCTTCCCATGACCTGCTGTTAGCTGATCCCTGGAATGACAGGTTATGGAATGACTCTGCTCAGGTATACTATATGTCAGGTTTTAAAAGAGGGCTGCAAAGACACAAAAGCTCCCATGGCATGACAGGGCACCAAGGGCCTGCTCTGCCTTGGGTATAGTGAGGTCACAGGTGCAATATGCTTTTGCATAGGTCACTACCTGCCCTCAGGCTTCGGTTTCTTAATATGAAAAACAAGGCCCTTACTGTGCCTCTTCAATAGGTTTGTGAGCTACATGATAAAAGAAATTATGTGGTTCTTGTGTGACAGTGGAAGTAACACTGACTTGAACCAGATGTCTGGGCTGTAACCTCAGTCCTTTCACTTGGCTGTGAGAGCTTTTTTCCCAGCCTTTCATTCAAAATGACCCATTCTCGATTTTGAGGTAGTAACTTACAACTGGACTGGGTCTTGTGCACTGGTACAGTAACATGTACTAGTGCTCCCATGTCCCACAAGCTATACCTAATGTGTACATGCATTGTCTATCACAGCTTATATGTTAATAATGATCTATTCCACGTTTTAGATGAGAAAACAGAAGCTCGGGTTAAGTGATTAGCTCTAGATCACACTGTCTTTTGTTTTTAAGGTTAGGAATCTGCTCAGGTCCCACCAGGGGACCGTGAGTCAGAAGATTTAGGGCAGGGTTTGGTGTCTGTACTTTTTAGAAGTTCCTCGGGTGATTTTGACACAGAGCTAGTGTCAAGATCTCTCCCATCCATCCACCCTGAACTGAGGCAAAGCAGAACCTACTGATGACAACTGCTCAGGGCCTGAGTGGGAGGTCCGAGCTCTCTTTCCCACAGCCTGCTACCTCAGACAGGCACAGGGATCAACCCTGAGAGGACAGCTGGGCTTCGTGGGGAGAGTCCTCAGACCCTGGGATTGCTGGGCTTGCTTCCATAGCCAACCAGGTCCACTTACCTCCCCGGAGGCATCCACTTTGGAAAGTGCCATCTGCACTTCTTCTTCAGTCATGTCCAAGTCAAAGTCCTTTTCCCAGTCCTCGCTGATGTCGGTGCTTGAGCCTGGAACCATGATCCACAGTGTGAAAGGCAGGAAGGGGTATTTGAAGGTCGTAGCTGGAGGTGATGGCACTCTTTAAAAGGGCCTGACAGATACACACCAATTTTGCATTCTACTGTCACTGTGGCTCACTTCTCACTTTTAAGAATGTAAGGAAAAATCCTGGATTCAAAAATTTAGCCCAAAGGATGTTATTGTAGTGCTGCTATAGTGATGAAAAGTTAAAACTACTTGAAAGTCCACTGATAGGGAATTATAAAAATAATGTAAAACATTTATATACATGACAAATAATATTAAACTATTAAATGAGAAAAACACTTTGGTCCAGAGGTTCCCTGGGAGCCACAGAAATCCTCCAGAAGAAATTAACAATGAATTTCTTCCTCTTTATTCACTCCATTCTACCTACACTGATCTTGCTACTCCTGAAACACACCAGGCACATTCCCACTTTAGGGTCTTTGCATAGGCAAAGATATTTGTGGATATCTCTTCCTCAGATATCCACAGGCCAACTTTCTGGCTTCCGTCATACCTTGGCTCAAATCTCACCATCTAAATGTGGCTTACCCTAACCGGCCTTTTAAACTGCAACCCATCCTCCTCACTCTGCTCTAGTTGTTTTTTATTCCTACTGTTTTATTACTTTCTAGCCTATTTCATCATCAGATTTAATATGTTTAGTGTCTAAGAACAGAGGAGCTAGAATGAAAGCTCCCCAAGGGCAGATGAGATTTTCGTTTTGATTTTTTTATATATTCCAAATGACCAGAACACATAGCTTGTACTCAGTAAATATTCATGGACCCTTTCTCTAAACCAAGATTTCACAAACTATGGCCCGTGGACCAAATCCACCCTACCACCTGTTTTTGGAAATAAAATTGTGGCACACAGCCATGGCCATTTGTGTACATATTATCTATGGCTGCTTTCAGGCTACAATAGCAGAGCTGAGTATTTGGGACAGACTGTATTTCCCCCCCACAAAGTCTAAAATATTTGTGATCTGACTTTATAAAGTTTACTCATCCCTGCTCTAGGTGATTCTGATGCCTGCTGAAGTTCGACAACCACTGCTCTAAACATTTATATTTGGGTATGACTTCTTATAGGCAATATTAAAGAATGTAAATGTGAAATTATTACTAATAAGAAAACACAAAAATAGCTCCTGTAAAAAAAAAAAGTATATGTAGTATAATTCCATTTAAAAAATATGTTCATAGATGCATGCACACAGACAGAAAAGATGAGCAAGATACCCACAAAAATACTAACAATAGTTATCACTAGGTGATGAGGACTTGGGGTAATTTTCTCTTTTTCAAAAATGAACACATTACTTTGTAATTTTTTTTAAAGCACCTTTAAAACAAGTAGGCCCTGATCCTCCAATAGCATGACCTGTAAACATCTTATTTCTTGTCCAGCTTGTTCCTCACCAGGTGCCTAGGCTCTGAGACCCCTTAAGCCCTGCCCCCACATTCATTATAAGGAGTATCCCACTGGTCTCTCTTCCCAGCCACCTAGCTAGCCACAAGTGGTATAATAAGAGCATGGTCTCTGGAGCCAAATAGACCTGGGTGGAATCCCTACTTTCATCTATTGTGTAGTCTTGGGCAAGTTATTCTGAACTTCGGTTTATTTATAAAATAAGGATAGAACCACCTCTTTGCAAAGAACCACTGGAAGAGCTTATTAGAATAGACTCTGCCTCCACATCCCCCTCATTCGGATTCAGCAGACCTAGGTGGTGACCCAGAATTTGCATTATGAACAGGTACATGGATGATTCTGTATAGACCAGGGCCTGCAGTTTGAGATACAACAGTGTTAAGATTAGAAGTTTCGGTGTAAAGTGACACTATACACATAGTGGATATTTAACAAATGGACCTGTTAAAGGCCTTGTTTCAGAATTAAGTAATGTTGCACATGGTCCTACAGCTAGTCAGGGGCGGATCTGCAACCAAGACCCAGTTCTTCTGACTCCATATCTAAGTATCCCTGTGCGTGCAGGACACTCTGGTAGCACCTAGCTGTCAGTGCAGGCTTCCTGTGGAGTAGAAGCCAGACTCCTGGCTGATTCCTCACTTCAGAGCTGTGGCCATGGCTATGACAGCTTTCCCTAAACTCAGGTTGTCCCCTGAGGTTAGGGATTTGAAATTCTCTTCTTTAGCTTAAATACTAGGGAAGACCCTTCCAGGGATAGAAAACAGAGTGTCAGCTACAATTTTCGGAGTACTTCACATACACACTCTAGAATGGGTATTCACAGTCCCAATTTACAGATGAGTAAATGAAGGCTTTGATGGAGATGTGAACCTGGCCTCCCTGCCATCTGTCCCCTCCCACCATCCCGTCCTGTCACATACAGAGTAGGAAGATCTCCATTACACTGTGCACATGGCAGAAAACTGACCAATGTAACAATAGTTTTAGACTTCATGATGGAGTTTTACTGTTTTTTGATTACTACCCTCAGGTGGGACACAGCTCTGCAATGATGGGATTTACCCTGGGTCCTTGGGAACCCCTGTGGCTAGGACACCCCAAGAGATTCTGTTGTACCCAGAGACCAAGCCTCCCTCAGGTCATTGTAGGAAGTAGACATAAGAGGGAAAGGAATCGCTCTTTCCCTCCATTCTTCCTTTTAAGATTTACTCCCTCTACTCTGTTCCCACTGTCCCACCCTAGCCCAAGACCCTGGCTTCCCTGCACTAAGTGACTACAACTACCTTTGGTGAGTCTTCTACATCAAATTCGCAGCCCCTCCTTTCACAAATCCCCAAGTATGTCAGAGACAGTATAGCAGAACAATTAAGAGCTTATGTTGCATCTTCCCCATAATCTAATTTTGTCCAATCTCCTCCACCCACCATTCTTTCTTTTTCTGATCATGCTCTCTAATAGCCCAATTCCAAATGGAACCTAAAATTTTAACCCTTCAGCCGTTTCACTGTTATTACCTCCTTTATTCAGCTCATATTCCATGAGCCATCATTCTGATCATTTCTTGCATATACTTGGGCTCTCTTCATTTGCTCTACTGATTTTACCTGGTTAAATTTGAACCCTGGTTATATCTAACTCTCTATCTGCTCTGTGCCGGCACCTGAGCAACTGAATGTGGCTGGACAAAAGTACAACACTGCTGACTGGTGTCTCTTAAAATTCATGACCACGATACCTCAAATGTGCCTTTAGTACCGCCCATCCCAACCCAATACCTATGGGGTACATCATCTACTTCTGTATTCTCCTAAAGGGCTATTTCACACTTTTCTAAATACTTATTGCATAGGTGATTGGTCTCAGTTTCCTCTCAGTAAAAAAATGGGGAAAACTGCACAGATCTCATAGGGATTTTGTGAAGACTGAGTGATTATGCATATCAAGTATAACTCAGCAGAGCTATACAGACAGATAGAAAGTGTTCAGAGAATGACACCTCTTATCATCATTATTTCTCCAAGGCAGAGCTCTGCTCAAATTTCTTCTCTGACTAAGGACCTGTAATGGAAAAATTACCCCCAATTTACAGAGGAGTAAATGGAGGCTTAGAGATCAGTAACTTTTCTAAGTCACATGCATTGTGAGCAAAATTGGAATCTGAACCCAGAACTGTTGGAACTCCAGAGCCTGAGCCCTTAGCCTTTGCATGTAAGGCTCTTAGTACAGGCTGGGCACATGGTATAAGCAGCATGCCCTGCTGCGCAGTGGTACCAAGTCGAATCCTCTAAATTCAGCTTAAGATTTTAAGTTCTTAAGTTCTTTCTGAGTCAACCCATCTACCCTTCTTGTTTCTCCCTCTCATAGGAGACAATATAGAAAAGTGGGCTTGGTCACCACCCCTTAAATGTGCCCCATGCTCTCTGCTATCAGGATTTTGTAGGCCCGTAAGCCTGGACCACTCCCCCGCACCTGCCCCAAACTCTCCAACTCTCCTGTGTAACACCTGTCTCCTCGGTGAAACACATGCTGATGCTCAGAGGTTCCTTCTTCTTCTGAACTTCTCCAGTACCAAGTCTGTCCCATACTGCTCCATGCTTCATCATAAAGACTGCAGCTTTTGCCCCTCCCTCCTCAGTGTCTCATAAAGAGTAGGTAGGAGCTTAAGTGATGACCTCACTAAATCAGAGTGTTGGAAACTAGAAACCCTGCAGTTTCTATCAGCGAGCAGGGTAGGGTGTGGTAGGGGCTAAATGATTATCCTGAGGTCACCCAGGAGAGAAGACCCTTGATATCAATCAATATCAGAGGAATTCTCACCCCAGGATAAGGCTGAATTGTCAAAAGGATAGAAATTGGTACAATGTGGTAGGTAGTTAAGGGCATGGGCTTCAAGCCAGACAGACTGGGTCTGAATCTGGGCTTTCCACTACTGGCCATGTGAAATGACAAGTTACTTAACATTTCTGAGCCTCACTTTTTTTGTTCATCTGTAAAATAAGGAGTAATACTGACCTCACTGGGTTGTGAGATGTGAGAAATTAATATTACACACTTAGTATAGGCTCTGACATAAACCTTATTTTGTTGACTCTAAGACCTCAACAATTGTAAGATGCATCCTTATTTCTGAGAATCAGTGCATCTTAGAATTGATGAAATATGGTAATAAATACTCAATATATAGTAGCTGTCATCATTATCAGTATCACAAATGAAAGAATTCTGCTCCTAGGATCCTCACAAGGGACAAAGAGACAAGCCTGCCTTGTGAGGTGTCAACTCTCATCTGCCCTAACCCACATACTTCCTTGGGCTTTGGCCTTGACTTACCTTTCTTTCCATTGTTGGAAGGTGTAGACTTTCCACTGTCTGAGTTCAGCTCAAACACCCGTAAGTCTGTGAGCACCTCATCCCTGAGACTCTCTACTCTGGCTGGAGGCCTGGGCTCTGAGCCACTGGTGCGGCTGGCAGGGGTGTGGGGCTTGGACTGCACTGGGGGCGGGGGTCCAGTCTCGCCCACGTCCACAGCCAGGCCCTGATCCTCTAAAGATGCCTCTAGAAGCTTTTGAGACAGGTCCTTGGGCAGCACTGGCTCTTCAGATGCGGTGGCAGGCTTGGCAATCTGTGTCACGAGGGAGATGCTTTCGCTGCTCTCTGATGGGGTTACCTCTGTTGGAAGCTCAACTGGGGTCACAAGATTCTCTTCACAGGGGCTCTGGGGGCCAGGTCCTCCTTCAAAAGATGCAGAAGTTTTGACCACAGGAAACTTTGCCTCTTTTGGAGATGTGGGTGAAATGCCGACAAGCTCCTCTGTCAAGAGAGAAAGGTAAGGAAAGAGGACAATGTGCCCTGGTCAGCCCCAAGATAACCTTAGAGCTTTCTGAAGACAGACCTCAGGTTCCTGCCAAAGTTTACTCTGATCAAGACTAAAGGGCACGTTTCCTCACCCTTCTCCACTGCAGATACTCTGTTGGCCAAAGTCTCTCCTACTCGTGAGGCCTAGCACATGTCTGGTGACTTCCAGAAACATAGCCCAAGATGGCATTATAGATTAGAAAGCCAAGATTTGTAAATCAGTCATTTTTGGGTTCAGATCAGGCTCTGCTACATCCTAGGTGTACGATCTCGTAAAAGAGAAATAATGGAGTTGTGGTAATGACCCCACATGTAAAGCTCTTAGTACAGGTTGGGCATATCATATAAGCACTTAACAAATGTGTTAATATTATGTTGTGCAGATGGCTCCAACACACTGTCCTAAGCTGAGTTACCAAGTAGAGGATCTCCAGCTCCTGTCCTAAGCCAGCAGTCCCCAAGTCTAGATGGGCCTTAACATTACCAGGGGAGTTTGTTAAAAATACAAATTTGGCCACATCCACAAGGAAGGGAAGGGAATCTGGAATTTAAATAAGCATCACAGGTGACTCTGAAGCAGCTAGTCCATGGCCGCCGGGGTTATCTGCTAAAACTGACACAAGGGCTTTCTGTACCTAAACCTGGGATTCCACCAGCCTTGCTAAACGTCTCGTTAGCTCAGCCTATCTTCAGAGTGCACATGCTGTACTCATTCCCTACTCTTCCCTGGGGTGCCATGTCACTCCTGGCTTCAGAGAGAATGGTTCAGACAGTTCTCCAAAGGCAAGACCTGCTACCTGCCCATCTCCTCTCAATACCTCTTACCTTCTTCCTCTTCCCATCCAGGCTCTTCAGAGATGCTTTGTTCTGCCCGCTGCTTCAGGGCATCCCTCCGGGCCTGCTCCTGAATGTGGGGAAGGAGATGGCCAGGAGAAGTCAGGGCACCCTCTTCCCAGATCTTGGTAAGTCAGGAGACCCCAGAACTCTTGGTACCTGGTATTCCCTTCTTCCCTCAACAAAATCTAGCCCACTTCCCCCATAGCCAAGTAAAGTACCTCCTCGGGTTAGGTGAACATACCTGCTCCAGTTGATGAACTTTATAGAAATACCGATGCCAGAATTCTGAATGTGAAACAGCCGCTGGCACCTGGACAGAGGAAATGGATAAGACTCTTGGAGTGGTTGTGCGAGATCTGCATCCCCAGCCTTATCAGCCAGCTCCCAGCCACTCTGGATTTCAGACACAGACATGCTGAGCAGTGATAATCAGCACTGCTACCTCACTCCTGCTACCTTCCTGGCCCAGTGTGGCCAGGAGGGAGAAAAAAAAACTTCCATCAGGCTTTGCCGGCCCTTCCATTTTTCATCATGACTGCCAGAAACCTGGCAAATCAGTTTCCCCCATGCAAATTCTTGGCTCAGGTCCTGGCTGGTTTGGCCCTACAGCAGTGGTCCCCAACCTTTTTGGCACCAGAGACGGACGAGTGCTCCTATGAGAATCTAATGCCTGATGATCTGAGGTGGAGCTGAGGCGGTGATGGTAGCGCTGGGGAGCAGCTGCAAATACAGATGAAGCTTCACTTGTTCTCCTGTTGTTCACCTCCTGCTGTGTAGCCTAGTTCCTAACAGGCCACAGATTGGTACCATTCCACAACCCCGGGGTGGTGAACAGGTTCCTAACAGGCCACAGATTGGTACCATTCCACAGACCCTGCTCTGCAGGGTCTCCCACTAGCTCTATAGGATCTCCCACTGCTGTCTAGGCCAGATGACTCCAAAACGACTCTGAATATGTCCCTCCCACCTCCCGACACCTCAAACTGGGAGCTGGCTGAAGTCCTGTCGGCTGGGCCCTCACCATCTTGGTGTAGAGGGCCCGGATGGAGGGGCTGCCTACAAGGAGTTCTGAGATCTCCCTTTTCTTCTCTTCCAAGCAGAACTGGGAAAGCCAGGCGTCAAACAATTCCGGGGGCCCTGTAAAGGGACAGACACTGATGGTCAGTTCCCTGGGTCTGGGCCTACAGAAAACACACCTAAGCTTGAACATGGACATTGGGGAAAGCTTATGGTTTTTTCAAAGCCATTTGGCCCAAAGTGGTGGATAAGGCAGGGTGAAGGGGTAGGTGGACCTCACTGACATCAGGGCGCAGCACCTCAGTGATCTTCAGAATGGGCTACAGACTCCATTCTCTCCCATGACTGCTCGTGTTTTAGCCCACTGCACTTGGTCCTCTCTGAAACAGCTGTTCTCAGGTCACCAGTGACCCATGATGCCAGATCCAATGGCTACTTCTCTGTCCTCCCTCATGTGACCAACCCAATGTCTCCTGGGGCCAGTTTCTGGCCCCGGGAGACATTGCTTTCCTCTTGAAGCCCTCTTCTCTACTGGCTTCTTACTCTTTGGTGATTTTCTTCTCATTTCTTTATTTCCATCTGAGTCTTCCATGGGGACCTTCCTAGATGCCTCCCTATCTAGTCACTCTGGATTCCACTTCCTCAGTGTCTCTTATATGCACACCTTCCTTTTCATTCCTCCTTCCACTTCCTAGGTTCTGGCCTTACTTTTGACATGAGGATTCCTACCGAGCCTCCTAACTGGTCTTCCCATCTTCTGTCTCGCCCTCTCTTTCATCCTCGGCAACAATGCCCAGGGCTCTTTTATAAAATATAAGATCTGATCGCCTTGGGCCTCAAAAACCCTTCAATAGTTCTCTATAGGAGGGCTTTTTAAACCCATCTTTAGGACACAAAGATGGGCTTTAAGGGGTCAAAGAATTCCTATTTTGCATATAAAATTCTGTGGAGAGAGGGTTTGTCATTTTCAACAGATTTTTAAAGGCTTTTGTGACTAAAGGTTAAAAAGCACTACCTTGAGCATTTTAAGGCAAAATTCAAATTGCTTAGTCTGGCACGCAAAGTATTCCAATCTGGCTCCCACTGCGGCTCTGCCTTCATTCCCTCACATGCACCCTTTAATCCAGCCTTCCCAAATGTCTAGGTATTCTATTCTTTCTCGACCTTCAAATGTCCTGTTGCCATGCTTGAATACTCATCCCCCACTTTAAAAAATAAAATTAGTTTACTGCTAATTCACCCTTAAAACCTCAATTCAAATGTCACATCCTAGGTTCCCAGGCTGGGTTGAGTGCCATCCCTCTGGGTTCCCACTGCCCCCATCTTTCTGTGGAAACAGTCACTCCATCTCTACTATCTTTATTCCTGTTTCTCTCTCCTAACAGCAGGTTCCTAGAGGTCTGAACCAGGGTTTGACTCATTTTTGATCTCTAGTTCCCAGCCTGGAGCTTGCTGTACAGCAGAGGTTTAGCAAACAGGCAGGGCAACAGAGCTGTGAAGGAGCCTGAGCTGAAGATGAGGGAGAGGAGCAAAGCCTCTGCAGACAGGGATGAAGACAGCCTAGGTTCAGGGAGGAAAAAGGGACCACCAACTCATCCTACTAGATGTAAGGTACACACTAGCCCCACTGTGGTCCCTCTACACTGGGGGTGGTACTGCTACCAGAGACAAACAGGGAGCACAGCCTTGACCCCCTTGGTCTCCCTGCCCTGCAAGCCTGCCCCCTCACCGCTACCCCCTCACCATCTGGTTCATTGCAGTAGGTTGCTGGGTCTGACTGCAGGCTATAGAGGCGAGCCTATAAGAAACAGAGAACATAAATTCTGCAGTGCTGGGCAAAGAAAGCACCCCCTCCCTGGCAGAGTACCCAATCAACCACAGTCCAGCTTCTCCCCTGCTGGCTACCATACCCACAGGGCATGTGTCAATTAAAACTGTAGCTAGGGAGTGAAGCGCTGGGCCAGGAGTCCAAAACTGAAGCTCCCAGAAAAATGGTCTTTCACCTAGTATTCCACCCAGTATTCCACCCCTGGGAACTAAGAAAATACAGTATAAACAGGCTACAAAATTATATGTATAAAATGCTTTTGAATTATGTGAAATTTGACAAATGCTAGTACAAATATATTAATAAAGTCCAAATTCATGAGCAAGTTTTGAAATAATGTAACTTCTCCAAATTAAAACCATTCATCAAGACTTAATTTCACAGTCAATCTTCCAAATGAACTGTAAGCTGTGTTCTCATCAGGGCCACAGAAGTGGCAAACTTTAGCTGGTCAACAGAAAACCCTATCTTCCTTCCTCAGTATTGCATGAAGCACGGGCTGGCTGGCTGCATCGGAACTTCAGCAAGTGGTTTTTGTGATTCGTTGTTTATAATTTAAAATCCTGTAATTTAAAACTTTTCACGATTCCACTCAAACATTCACTAAGTGGTGGTGTTAATTCTAGCGCTGAAAAATGTGCTTGAAAAATCAGTACATTTAGAGTGGAACTTCAGTGTGGTAAAATCCTATCAAGAAAGCCAAACTGCTATGACACCACACTGTGAATGTAGGAGAAAACATTCCATGAAATCCAAGAAGTAATGATGAGAAAATAAAATGTGGTAGAAATATACTACCATTGTCTAAGTGCTTTGAAGACATCCTCCCCCACCCCATATATTTATTCCTATTGGAAATTAGTCTTAAAGAACCCAAATGTGGAAAAGATTATGCCTGTAAAGGTGATCCCTCAAGCATTTATTATGATTGAAATCTGAAAGGAATCCAAATGTGCAACACTAGGGAAATAACTGAATAAATTACACTATATTCATTTGTAAAAATTTAAAGATATTAGAAATGATGGTGATTGGGAAAAGTGCTAAATTTAATGTTAATTTTTTAAAAGCAGGTTACAAAATTGCATGTTATTATAAAATGCCTTTTTTGTTAAAAATAAAAAACCCAAACTATCTTTACCCATGTTTGTAAACAAAAAGAAATGGAAGGCTATACAACGAGAAATCAGTTTTCTCTGAGTGATGGGATTATGGGTTTAGAAATAATTATCTTCTTGCTTATCGGTATTTTTAAATTTAATTATACACATATATTTATTTTTTAGTGTGAACACATATTGCTTTTGTGATTATTGGTGGGAAACTAGAGCTCAGCGCTATTAGGCACCAGCAGGGGAGGCCGCCTGTGAATACCTTGGTGCCATCATAGGGCTCAGCTGTGCCAGAGGGTGTGCCCATCAGGGTGATGACATCGCAGTCGATGGTTTTGTCTGGTGAAGGAGCAAAGGTGTCGGAAATCACACCTAGAAAGTCAGATAATCCCTTCTTCATTTTCTCCGTCGCTCCTGAGGAGCCTTCAGTCTGCAAAGAGAAGCCAGCAGAAGAAGCAAGTGGCCCAGGAATAGGCTACAATCTGGGATATGGGGTATGGAGGGGTAAAGGATCAGGAGCAAAAGTGTACCGTGTATGTGGGGACCAGGGAAGTGCTCATGACCTTTCACCCCATCTCTAGGGCTGGAGAAGGAGAAGCAGCCAGGCTTTCCATCCCTCAGATAGGGGGTGGGGGGTGGGAACAGAGCTACAGTAGGCCTGTACAGGCCAGAGAAGAGCTCTTTGATTGGCTGTTTCATCAAAATTTCAAAGCCGTCCAGGCTGATCAAAAATTGACAGACGAGGAGCTATGCCATGGACATTCAGTGGGGAAGAGAACTCCTGGGTAGAGTGATAGAACAAGTACTAGCTATGGAGTCAAACTTGAATTTGATTCCCAGCTCTACCACCTGTTGGTTAGAAGACCTAACCCCTCCCCGAGTCTTCACTTCCTTATCTGTACAATGCAGATAAATATACTTCCTTCAGAGGGCTACTGTAAAGATTAAAAGAGATAAGGCATGTATAATGCCTGGTACAGAGCAAACATTTAATAAATAATGGTATTGTAATATCACAATTTCATCATCATTGCTCAGGAAGTAAGATATATTTGGCTGAAGGTTGGGAGAGTTAAGGGTAGAATGAGAACAGATAGTTTTCCTTAGAGACAAGCCTAGGACCAGCTGCGGGCCAATGTCTGGACGTCACTGAAGGGGTAGGTAGGCCACCAAGCTTGAGACACGCTAGTTAGAATGCGGAAGAGCGAGCAGGGATAGGATGCTGAAAGACAGGGCCAGGTTCTAAAAACTTCATGGAAAACTATATCTGTATTCCTGATTAGGCTGTCCAGGCATTTTAAACCTAGAACCTATTCAATTTGGCACATGTTGGCACAGGTATACAATCATATTTGTTAAAAGAAAAAAAGAATAAATAAATTAAAGAAACAAGTGATGTCCCTGCTACTGGCTAGACTTAACACAGTTGAGCAGGATTACTACTTGTCATTTATGCTCATCAGTAGCTATGCAGGCAGCAGTATTTTACAACATTCAACAAAAAATTTGGCTAAAAAAACTCCAAAACATGTTTTTCACAACATGGCCTCTAGAGATAAGCAATTGATTCAGATGGTGATCGAATGAGGAAACTGCAATCTGTCTCAATACTAAAGGAAAAACTGTAATATAAAACCAGTACATTGTACTTCATCGGAAACTGGAGACTTGCAGGAACATCCTTATACACAGTTTTCACTTTCACACTGACTTCAGAATCTAACTCCTATCTCACAAGAGGATTCCATTGGATATCTCTGATTAATAAAAACAGGGCCAGTAAGAATATAAGTTGGTACAACCTTTCTGGAGGATAGCTTTGCAATGGATATTAAAAGGCCTAAAACTGTACTCATTCTACGATCTCTTTCAATATTTTATTATAAAGAAAATGTTAAGGGCAAAGATTTAGCAATTGGAATGTTCGCTGCAGCTCTGTTTACAACACGGGAAAAAACTGAAACAGGAAACTAGGAACTGGTTAAACCCACATAATACCATACCATTTATGATGCTGCAAGAATGAGGTCTCCAATGATTACGACGAAAAGTGGTTATAAAATATGGTATTCAATTGATTCCAATTTTGAAAAAGAAAGTGTACATACGGGATATACTCCCCAAATATTAATAGTAGTTATTTCTGGGAGATGGGAATATGGGTGTCTCAAGGCCTTTCTTTCGCTTTTACTTATATTTTGTAAACTGTCTACAATGAATGACTTTGATGATAGAAAAACCTTTGCTAAGATAATACAGAAGTGGGAAAACTTATTATTACTTAAAATATGTAGCTTGTTTGCTTGACACACATAATTCTTTCAAAATGGATGACTATGGGGAAAAATAAAATCATGTAAAAAAAATGTTAGAAAGGTTGGGAGCCCCTACCAGGGTCCCAGGGCAGGTCAGGCTGTGAAGGACAGTCACTTGGAGGATATAGGTTGTACTTACAGCCAGCTTCTCCTTGACCACACTGGCCGTGGCTGCAATGGTGCAAGCCGTGTCATGTTGCACCACCTGGGTGAACTCTGTCAGGTCTCGCTTCATGAATTCCAAGGCTTCAGAGGACTACGGAAAACAGAGAGGAATGACAGAGCCAGCTGGCTCTACTACTCTTTGTTCTTGTTCCCTGTGCTTCTTTGGTACCAGAAAGACACACAGAAAACTGAAGTGATATGGAAAGCCTGGGCTCAAAAACACTGTTCACTTGTCCCAATTCCAAGACCTGATATCTGACAACAGAGAGCACAGAGGAACTTCCTGCTGCTCTGAGAACAGGAACTGAGTATCAGCCCAGACCCTTACAAGCTATATAGCAATGAGTAACTCTCACCTAGTCCTCAGCTGTCTCCTCTAAAATGAGGGAGGTGGCCTGGATCAGTGGTTCTCAAGAACAGACTGGGTAAGAAGACACATATAACTTGAAAACAAAACAATTTGCTGCGTTGTTTTGATATGCCTTAAGACAATGCATTTGTTATTTGTAACATGAAAAAAAGGTGTGATTTTTTTTATCAAAGGAAAGTGTTTCTACCTTATTTGTTACTGGGAGATTCAGCTGAAATGAGGCAATACGTAAAATTATCTGAATGGTTTACTAAACATGCTGCATTAATAAAAGATTAGAAAGTTTTTATGAGTAATTTTTGACAATTTAATACCAGTAAAAAGATGTGTGATTTTGTGATTTTTACATGCAACAAAGAGGGTGTTAGGTAAATAATGGATTGGATTCTCTCAGGCACTTTCTTGATCCCACCATTCCAGGGTTCTATTCACCCACACAGCTCCTTTGAGTGAACTGATGCTTGCTTCTTTGAGTGAACTGATACTTGTTTCTTACCCTGCATTCAGACCCAGTTTGAGACAGCAGACTCTCAGCTCTTGTCTAAGTCTTGCCCTGCCTTGCTTCATTCTCACCTACTCAAGGATGCCTTCCTGGACTACCTCTGTGCTCACTGCTGCAAGCCCTCTTATTTTACACGAGTATAATCACCTGCATTTTTTTAGCATGTTTTTGAGTATTCTGGTAGTTTTTTTTTCCTTGGGGAAGGGCCTGCTTAGTTTTTATCAGCCCAGGAAGTCTCTGAGTGGGGCAGTCTCATCTATCAGCCAGAGGCTTCCTCGTCATGCCTCCTCATCAGACTCGGGCCTCCTCGGGTCATTTATTAATTCTCTCTCTCCATTCAAAATGCCACCATCTTAGTCTAGGCTGACCTGCTCTTTCATCTGGATTTCTCCCAGGTTGCATCAGATATCTCTCCTAGAGAAGCTTCCTGGAGAAGCTTCCCTGATGCCACCTCAGACTAGGTTGGCACTCCCCTGCTTCATGTTCTAAGGGTATCTGCACATTCTCTTCTTTAATATTTCTCATACTTTAGACTTATGATTACCTGTTCAATGGCTATCCTCCTGCATAAACTGTGAGTTCTGTGAGCATGGAGCCCATGTTTTTATTCATTGATGCTTCCCCAGTGTCTGATATAGAGTCTGACATGGGTAGGTGCTCAAAAAATGTTTGCTTGTTAAATTTACATGTATCAGGGCAATTTAAATTATATAACCAATTGCATCATTATTTGATGAAAGGTTGCCTCCCTAACTAGATTGTGAGTGTGGAGGGGACAAATATGAACATGGTGCTTGCCCTCAAGAAGGTCAGTCTGCTGGAGAAAATGCTCACATAATAGTGCTGACATACAAGGACAGACCAGTGACCGGTGTATTATAGGGAAATGGAAAGACTTGTTGAAGAGGAGCATGGACTGTGCTCTAAAAAGTAAGCAGGAGTCAGCCCAGGGAGCCTGGGCATGGTGGAGCATGGGGTTTACTGAGGCCTATGAGCATTTTAGCTCTAGTGAACATAAAAGTTTAAAGCAGAAATTGTGAGGGATAAAGCTGGAGAGGTTGCCGAGGGAGACTATGGAGTACCTGGTCAGCTCTGTGGGTGATGGGGAGCTACTGAAGATTTGAAAGAGGTGGGACATGATGAGATTTGCATTTTTAATAGGTCATTCCAGTGACTGGTATGGAGGATAGGTCCAAGGGTGACAAGATCAGAAGAGGGAAGAAGGCCAGTCAGGAAGCTGTTGCAATAGTCCAAGAAAGAAAATGGAAGAATATGAATAAGAACAGTGCTGGTACGGATGAAGAGAATGAGACTGGTTCAAAATATATTAGGCAAAAAAGGCGGATTTAGTGACTAACTGCATATACTGACCGAGGACAAGACAGAGTCAAAGAAGAGCTACTGGCTGCAAAACTAAGTAACTAGGGTAGATGCAGTGCTGCCAACTGACAAAGAAAATGCTAAAGGGGGAGCACGTTTACAAAGAAGATGATGATAATGACTTTGGTCACGTATAATCTGCAGTGACTTTGGGATATCTGAAAAGTTGTCCAGCAAGAGTTATTCTCAGACACTCAAGCTCAGAGAAAAGGACTGAGTCACCTTAACATGAAAAAGGAGTAGTTTGTAAACAGAGCAGTGGACTGAAGACAAGGATCCTCAAACAAACCTTTAAGGGGCAGGTGGAGGAAAAGAAACTCATGGAAACAATCAGGAAAGGAAAGCCTGCAGAACTAAGAGAGAATCATGTCACAAAAGGCAAGGGAGTAGAGTTTCAAGAAAGAGGGAATGATCACTAGTGTCAAATGCAGCTGAAGGGTGCAGGAAGATAAGGGCTGAAAATCATCCACCGGATTTGGCAAGTGGAAGGTAAAGCTGAGTGTGTATAAAGATAAGTTTATATGTGGTGGCTTCCTGGGTGGGGAGAGAGTTAAGAAAGATGCTGTTGACCTTAAATTTTAAAAAGCAGGAGCTGAGATGGTCTCCCTGAAGTAGAAATTGAAGTGGTTGAATAGGAAACTTGAAAGAAGAGTTAGGTTTCGGGAAAGTTTCTAGATGCAACGGAGGAGAAGCAAATTAGAGACTGAAAAAGCTTGCTGGGGAGTGCTCAGGCCCAGAAGAGTTTGGAAAATCTGTGGTGGGGCCAAAGAGCAATGTGACTTTCTCTACCCGTGTCTGTGGGCAAGTGCGCACACATACACACACAAACACACACAAATAGGTGAAAGTAAGGAGAAGAGGAAAGCAGGTTATAGCACCATCTCAGAGCTGTTCCTCTGGGCCAATGTATGCTATGGGGTGCAAGAGAACTGAGGGTGCTGGGAACTGAATGGTCCACATGGAGCCAGGATAGGAAGGGAAGGAAGCAAGACCAGGAAAGTACTGAAAGATCGAGAAAAAAAAGGAAAATGGACTGGTGGTATTTAAGAGGTTTCCCCATCACTCTCAGCACTTAGTAAAACTAGCCAACACTTATATAGTAATTACTGTGTGCTAGATATTATTCTTAGGGCTTCACGTATATTACTATTTAATCCTCACGACAATCCTATCAAGTATGTGTTAGTATTCTCATTTTACAGATGAGGAACTAAGGCCTAGAGAAGTTAGCTAACTTGCCCAGGTTCATATGAGTAAGTAGCTAAGACAGGGAAATTAACTTTCCTCTTTATGAATGGGGAATTGTTAAAGGCAGAAGCCTCACTTACCCCCCGTTTTCAATGAGAGTTCTCTAAGAACAAAGATGGAAAGCAAATCAACCACCTATTTTTCATGAGTTATGGCAAGACTAACCTTGAGGGAAACACGCAAGAGGCCCTCACACAATTGCTAAATAAATGTCAGACTCTTAGTTGATCAGCAAGAAGCAAGCTACTTGGGGGTCTCTTCTATTAACCTCAGTGTGAAATTCTCTATCTTGGTTCTCATCAAAACACAAACCGCTCAAGGCATTCTCAGATTTGCTGGGCCGTAGGTGAAAGAAATACATAGGCCAGGGGAGGATGAAAATGCTCCTAGATGAGAAGGATGATGAAGCCAGAAGCTTCCTGGTGTCTGCCCTGAAGGATTCATCCCAATTGCTTGAGGTAAATAGTAATTAACTTTTTCCAGAAGTCATTTGAGTTGGTTTTGACAAACTAGCCTGGAATGAAACAGAAACGCACGATGGCATCGTTCATTGGCAGAGCCAAACTTCACTCATCCCACAGGTATTGCTGTCTCTCCTATAGACTAAGAGCTTTGTGAGGCCCAAGATTGCAGCTGTTTAGCTAACATGGGTATCTTCAGGAGAGGGCTGGCTGTGGCGTATACGCTAATATTTATATGACTGTAGGAGTAAGTTTCTATCGCTAAAATCCTTTTTCTTCAAGGCCTACTACAGATGTTCTCTCTTCCGCGAAGTTGTGAATTTCCCAAGCTGGAATAAATTGCTATGGATTCCTACGAAAGGGTCGCTCCAGCCTTTAAAATAATCTGGTCTGGGGTGGGGGAGATGGTCTGTTCTCCTGCAGGTCTAAAATTAAGGTCCAAGTAGGGCTCATCCCTGAGGCCCGGCACCAATACTGGTCGGGCGGGGTCGCTCGGACCAGGTTGCAAAGAGGCGGCGCGGGGCCCTGCCAGAGGAAAGGAGCCGGCTCAGCTTACCTTTTCTTTGACTGTCTGGTAGCTCTGCTGCAGCCAGCTCCGCCACCATCCCACGTCCTCCCTGTGGAAGACAGACACATCAAGCGGCCCCGCAGTGCGACTCTTGCCCGCGCAATGGTCGGGTCTCAATTTCCCCCTCGGATGTGGCCCGCAAGCTGAGGTTTTGCAGACCGCTTTCCCAACCCCTCATACTTGTGACTCCACCCCGCCTTTTCAGCTCCGTCCACTGCCGCGCTGGCCTCCTGTTCCCCACCGGGACCCTGGCCCAGCACCCCGACCCTGGGAGAATTCAGGCCCCAACGCCCGAGAGCTGGATGACAGGCTCACCCTTCTGCCATCTTGCCTGCGTGACATCACCACTATTTACTGACCTTTGACTTCCGACACGGCACCGCCCCCTCAAGCACCGCCCCGGAATGCTCAGCCCAATCCTCGTGCGGACAGGGCCTTCATACCAATTTCCCCCCGCCCCCGTCATCATTTGACTCCGCCTCTTTGAGTTTGGTCCAGTCTCTGTCCGGAGTTCGCCCTTATACTCCGCCCCTAAGTGCTTAGTCCAATCGTCACTCAGTTTCCTCGTAAGGCCCACCCCCCAAGCGTTAGCCCCCTTCTCACCAACCTCGAATCTTTCTCCGTCCCAGGCAACGTCCGCTACGGTGGCTGCTATGGGCCACGGTCAGCTCGCTGGCTGAGTGGCGGAAAACTGGGAGTAGAAAAAAGGGAGAGAGTCCCGCTGGAGCGAACCCGGCTGAAGCTCATATGTCTTGATCCCTGAGCTCAGGGCTATGACCGCCCCTCCCCGCCCCCGTTTATGAAACCAGCCGCGTAGCAGCTGCATGGGGTCTCTTCGGGCTACTTCGACAAGCTCAGACTGCGGCGCTCTGGGTCATTAACATCTAGATGGAGAAAAATTCAGAGGTGACTTCGATGCAGCCTCCGGAGGGGCTCTCGGGTTATCGGGGAGACACACATTCAGTGTTTCAATTCAAAACAACTCGAGTCGGATGTGGTCAGGAGAAATGTGGAGACGGTCTGGAGGAGGGAGATTTGAGGAGTGTGTGAGGGGTGGTTGGGGGTGGAGGGAGAAGGAGGGGAAGAGAGGGAGAGAGGAGAGGAAGAGGAGGGAGAGGGAATATGAATGAAGATGGGGGAGACTATGCACTTGCACTAGATCCCATTCCCTTGTCTGTTTCAGGGTGTAGCTTTATAGTTCTCTCCCCGCCACCTCATTTCCTCTCCCTCTACACGATTATTCGTATCATACATACTGTTATTTCTCCCATCTTAAAAGCAAGCAAGCAAACAAAAACCAACTCCTTCTTGACCCTACACCATTTCCTTACTCCCTTTCACAGCAAAACTCCTGAAAGACTTCCCTATACTCGCTTCCTCCAATTCCCCTCTCCTCGCATTCTCTCTTGGACTCACTTCAGTCAGGTTTTTGCCTCCCCACAATCCTTTGAAATAATTTGTTAGGATGCCAAGATCAATGACCAATTTTCAAATCTTACTTGAAAAAACAGCACCTTATTTAACACAGCTAATCACTTTCCTTCTCTTTCAAACATTTTCTTCACCTGGCTTCCAGGACACCATGTTCTGACTTTCCTTCTATCTCACTAGCATCTTCCTCTCAGTGTTCTTTGCTGTTTTCTCATCAACCTTTGTTGCTGGAATGTGCCAGAGTTCAGTCCTTGGCCCTCCTTTTCGATGTCTATAATCATTCCTCAGATGATCTCATCAAGTCTCATGATTTTAAATGTCATCTATATATACACTGGAGACTCTCAAATTTTCTCACCAGGCCACACATCTCTGAACCCCGGGTTTTTGATCTCTATTTGGATGTATAATAGACATATTAAACTTAACATGCCCTGAACTCCTCATGTATCCACCTCAACTTACTGCAAACCTTCCTAAGGCTGTAAATGGCAACTTCATCCCTCCAGTTATTCAAGCCCCAAACCTGAGAGACATTTCTTTCATACTCCGAAGCTAATTCCTTGGCAGATCCAGTTGGCTCTACCTTTAAAACAAAACCAGAGCCCAGTCACTTCTCACCACCTCCACTGCTACTATGTAGGTCTAAACCACAATCATCTCACCTGGATAAATACAAAAGCCTCTTAACCATTATTTTTGTGTCCACTCTTGCCTTCCTATAGTCTAGTTTTAATTCATTATGAAAGTAATCTTTTAAAAAAACATAGGACAGTGGAAATGTAAAATGGTGCAGCTGCTGTGGAAATCAGTACAGTGATTCCTCAAAAAATTAAACTGAATTATCATATGATCCAGCAATTCTACTTCTAAATATATACCCAAAAGAATTGAAGGCAGGAACTCAAACAGATATTTGTACACCCATGTTCATTCCTGCATTATTCACAGTAGCCGAGGGGTAGAAGCTACCCAAGTGTCCATTGACAGATGAATGGATAAACAAAATATGGTATATATCTACAATGGAATATTATTCAGCCTTTTAAAAAAAGGAAATTCTAATACATTCTACAACATGAAGCTTGAAGACATTATGCCAAGTGAAATAAGGCAGACATGAAAGGACAAATATCGTATGAGTTGATTTATATGAGGTAGCCAGAGTAGTCAAATTCATAGAGACAGGAGAAGTGGTTTCCAGGAGCTGGAAGGAGGGAGGAATGGGATTAGTATTAGTGGGTGAAGTTTCAGTTGGGGAAGATGAAAAAGTTCTGGAGATGGATGGAAGGGGAAAAGAA
>NW_011888817.1:9260488-9263464 GCF_000151845.1 Pteropus vampyrus
TTTCAGGGTGTAGCTTTATAGTTCTCTCCCCGCCACCTCATTTCCTTTCCCTCTACACGATTATTCGTATCATACATACTGTTATTTCTCCCATCTTAAAAGCAAGCAAGCAAACAAAAACCAACTCCTTCTTGACCCTACACCATTTCCTTACTCCCTTTCACAGCAAAACTCCTGAAAGACTTCCCTATACTCGCTGCCTCCAATTCCCCTCTCCTCGCATTCTCTCTTGGACTCACTTCAGTCAGGTTTTTGCCTCCCCACAATCCTTTGAAATAATTTGTTAGGATGCCAAGATCAATGACCAATTTTCAAATCTTACTTGAAAAAACAGCACCTTATTTAACACAGCTAATCACTTTCCTTCTCTTTCAAACATTTTCTTCACCTGGCTTCCAGGACACCATGTTCTGACTTTCCTTCTATCTCACTAGCATCTTCCTCTCAGTGTTCTTTGCTGTTTTCTCATCAACCTTTGTTGCTGGAATGTGCCAGAGTTCAGTCCTTGGCCCTCCTTTTCGATGTCTATAATCATTCCTCAGATGATCTCATCAAGTCTCATGATTTTAAATGTCATCTATATATACACTGGAGACTCTCAAATTTTCTCACCAGGCCACACATCTCTGAACCCCGGGTTTTTGATCTCTATTTGGATGTATAATAGACATATTAAACTTAACATGCCCTGAACTCCTCATGTATCCACCTCAACTTACTGCAAACCTTCCTAAGGCTGTAAATGGCAACTTCATCCCTCCAGTTATTCAAGCCCCAAACCTGAGAGACATTTCTTTCATACTCCGAAGCTAATTCCTTGGCAGATCCAGTTGGCTCTACCTTTAAAACAAAACCAGAGCCCAGTCACTTCTCACCACCTCCACTGCTACTATGTAGGTCTAAACCACAATCATCTCACCTGGATAAATACAAAAGCCTCTTAACCATTATTTTTGTGTCCACTCTTGCCTTCCTATAGTCTAGTTTTAATTCATTATGAAAGTAATCTTTTAAAAAAACATAGGACAGTGGAAATGTAAAATGGTGCAGCTGCTGTGGAAATCAGTACAGTGATTCCTCAAAAAATTAAACTGAATTATCATATGATCCAGCAATTCTACTTCTAAATATATACCCAAAAGAATTGAAGGCAGGAACTCAAACAGATATTTGTACACCCATGTTCATTCCTGCATTATTCACAGTAGCCGAGGGGTAGAAGCTACCCAAGTGTCCATTGACAGATGAATGGATAAACAAAATATGGTATATATCTACAATGGAATATTATTCAGCCTTTTAAAAAAAGGAAATTCTAATACATTCTACAACATGAAGCTTGAAGACATTATGCCAAGTGAAATAAGGCAGACATGAAAGGACAAATATCGTATGAGTTGATTTATATGAGGTAGCCAGAGTAGTCAAATTCATAGAGACAGGAGAAGTGGTTTCCAGGAGCTGGAAGGAGGGAGGAATGGGATTAGTATTAGTGGGTGAAGTTTCAGTTGGGGAAGATGAAAAAGTTCTGGAGATGGATGGAAGGGGAAAAGAAGATGAACATGAGGCTATAAAGGTCATTAACATCTAGATTCCTGAGACCCTTGGATGACAGTGAAAAATTTAAACCTAACGCATGGACAGAGGAGAGTCACCAAAGATTTCTGAATAAGAAAGTGACTTGTGCTGTGAGGGTGATATGACCAAATGACCGTGTGCTACTGTTAATAGGTCTAATGAGGCCACTTATTAAACAGGTGAACATTTTACATAATGTACCTTGTGTGATAGCCCTATTGGGTAGGAACCATTTTAAAATCTTTATTTTATATTAGGAGAAGCTGAGATTCAGAGAGATGGAGGGCTTTTCCCAAGGTAACACACCTAGGAAATGGCAGAACTCTGATTCGAAACCAGGGCTGTTTAATAAAATCAAGTTTCTGCACATTTTATATGTCTTAATTTTGTCCAGCCTCATATCCAGACAGGCAAGAACTGCATCCTGTCCTTCACTGTGTTCACCTTATCTCATTCTCCTACCTCCAGGCCTAGCACGGTGCTTGCCCATTAGGTACTCAGTGTGTATGGACCAAGTGAGACCCTCTGCTTGGATCTCTTTGGTCTTCCCCATCCGTTCACCTCCATACCTTAACCCTTGGCTCCCTTCACCTACACCAAGCATATCTGGATTTAAATCCCACCTCAGTCACTTCCCAGCAATGTGGCCTTGGGCAAGTTAACTTCCCCTGGCTTTAGTGTCTTGATCATTAAAATGGAGATGGGACTCCTGGTTGTTATGAGGATTAAGTAAAACAAGTATAACGCCAATAGACTATGTCGTAAAATCCTCAGTGTGGTAATTATTATTGTCTTAGCCGCTTACCCCTGTCTTCAGAGCCTAACATGATGCTAGAAAGCAGTAGAGTGTTAACAAGCATCTGTTGAAATAAATGTTATGTTGAAAGAACATTGGACTGGGCAGAGGGAGATTTTAATCCTGGGTATGGACATTGGTCACTTTTTCTCTCTGGAACTGTTTTTTTATTTTCCTTCCACTATCCTTGGAAACTCTAAGTTTTCTTTTAGCTCTAAGGCAAAGTATGAACGCATAAATTCACCCCATCCCTGACATCAGATCCCCCTCTGACCAACATTCCCTTCTTGCACTGCTGGACCCCTCTTGGCTAGAGATTCTTGTCCCAGGATCCTCTTGGCTTTGGCTCCCCAGAAGCCATGACATCCAAGTGCCACCAGGTGGTGCTGTTTACTCATTCAAGTGAAGTTGGCTCAGGGTTTCTAGGCAGGGTTTACAAGAATGGTCCTAGGATGCCCTTCTAGCTCCTCTGGAGAGACTGGGCTTCCTCAGTGGAAGGCAGCTCAACCCGGGATGATCCTGAGAGGTGAAGTTCCCAGACTGCCCTGGTTCTGCTGTGGAGATTCCACCATAGACTTGGCAGCAGACCAGCTCCATAACTT
>NW_011888817.1:9263995-9265760 GCF_000151845.1 Pteropus vampyrus
TTAGGCTGGTTCTCCTGGTGGTGTGGCATCAGCATCCCTCACATCCCACCTGCCCACAGAGCAGAGAGTCCTCTTTTTTGGAATCCCCAGTAAACATTTTATTGCTTTTCATTGGCTCTGACCAAGCCACATGGCCATTTCTGAGCCAATCACTGTGGTCAGAAAGTGATTGGAGATGGCACCAGCTAGATGCAAAGCACATTGGCCAAGAATGGGGGAAGGGTGTTTCCACCAAAGCCAAAAGGGTACTAACACAATACGAATGGTGACCGCCTGCTGGCTAACCCAGGAATCCACCAGTTTCCACAAATTGCTGATAATAGGTGAGAGCTGAGACTGTACATGCCAGTCTCTAAGCTCTGTATCAGGACAGTGTAGACTGAACTGTAATTCTTGGATTTGGGTATTATTTATATTTTGAGCCTTGAAGAAAACAGAATGTAGTTTATAAGAGCATGAGCTCTGGAAGGGCGGTTAACAGACATGGTTTTGAGTCCTGGCTTTGTTATAGCTCAGTCATCTCCTATCCTCTCTGAGTCTCAATTTCCTTATCAGAAAAATGGGGACAATATTGGTATTTTATCATAAGGTTTTTATAAAAATTCACTGAAAGACACCATGTAAAACACTATGTATTGTGCCCACCTACAGTTAGGTCGTTATTTTTGTTGTTTTCATAAATTAACCCACTTGGACAACCTTTGATTTTTGTTAGATCCAAAACAGCCCATATCATAGAGACACTATTGGACCAGTGTTTTGGGAAGAATTAAAAAAAAATTACATCTGATTTATAAGGTTGGGATTTGTGAATTAACTTAAAAAAAAATCTTGGCAGAGATACAGGCTACTCCAGAGCAGCAGCAGCTGGTGGAGAAATGGAGGTGCAATCCTATTATGCCAAGCTCTTGGGGGAGTTGAATGAACAGCGAAAGAGGGACTTTTTCTGTGACTGCAGCATCATTGTGGAAGGGCGGATCTTCAAGGCCCACAGGAATATTTTGTTTGCCAACAGCGGCTACTTCCGAGCGCTGCTCATTCATTATATTCAGGACAGCGGGCGGCACAGCACTGCCTCCCTGGACATTGTCACTCCTGATGCCTTCTCCACCATTTTAGATTTCCTCTATTCTGGGAAGTTGGATTTGTGTGGGGAGAACGTGATTGAAGTCATGTCGGCCGCCAGCTACCTGCAGATGAACGACGTGGTGAACTTCTGTAAGACATACATCAGGTCATCCCTTGATATCTGCCGAAAGATGGAGAAAGAGGCCGCTGTGGCTGCAGCGGTGGCAGCGGCGGCAGCGGCGGCAGCAGCAGCTGCAGCTGCTGCAGCGGCTCATCAGGTTGACAGTGGAAGCCCCAGTTCAGGCAGGGAAGGGACTTCCTGTGATACCAAGAGCTTGGTCTCCTCTCCAGTCAAGGGAGAAGAGAGTGTGGACTGTCCAAGAGAGTCCCCTTGCGGTGACTGCAGAGGCTGCCACCCCCTGGAACTGGTGGTGAAAGATAGCCAGGGCAGTGGCTCAGCTGACAGTGATCTCTCTACTCTGCCCAAACAGATAGAGCCCAAGGTGGAGTATGATGCTGATGAAGTAGAGGTAGAGGTTGGTGAGCAGCTGCAGCAGTATGCTGCCCCACTGAGCCTGGCCCACATGGAGGAGGGTTTGCCCAGTGGCCAGGCCATTGACTTGGCTTACAGTAACTACCACATGAAGCAATTCCTGGAGTCCCTCCTGCGCAACAGTGCTGCCCAGAGCAGAGATGA
>NW_011888817.1:9265810-9268962 GCF_000151845.1 Pteropus vampyrus
AGTACCCAGTGCAAAATGAAAATGCCTAAACTGCTGGTAGAGGCAACACAGGGCATGCCTAAAAGCCAGCAGAACAGTTCTAGTTCAGCTTCTAATGCTGGCTGTTGAAATTCAAGAATTTTAAGCTGGCTGTTGAACACAGCTATCAAATATACTTTACTATCTTCTATGCTTTTGAAGGGACTTAAATTTATTGTATCTGTATGGTAGAAATACTATATAATGGTTTGTTACTTACTGTATCTTTCTTCCCAACTCTGCATTCAGTGATGTCACATTGATAGTTTAAAACTAACAAAGTTGGGAGTATTTAATCCTCAAAATCTACAAACACCACACATCATGTCCCCCAGCCCCAGCCAGCGTTAAACTTTTGCCAGAACTCCCCTGGTTCTGGTTGTACCCCTAACGTGCTGTGTGGTGTGATCTTGAGCAAAGTCTTGTTCCTTCCAGCTTCCTTTACGTTCATGTATTATTTTATAATTTACAAAAGGGGGACATCCTTTGTGTGTTGGCCACTATTGTCTCATGTAATTCTTAGAACCACCCAAGAGGTAAATTATCGTGGTCCAAAGAACAAAGGATGTTGCCTCTAAAAAGCTGATGACTTTGGCTCCTGGGGTGGCTGTCACCAAGGCTCCCAGGTGGTGGCGCTGTGGACTGGCTCAGCACCAATAATGTTGAAGCAAGCCATGTTACCTTTTTCTGTGGTTCTTTGTCTGCATTGGTAAAATGATGATGATGATGTCTTTCTAGTTGCCTCCAGCATTGTTGTTGGGACTCATGCATCATATGCCTGCTCCCTGGCTATATCTGAGAGTGGGTAGAGGAAAGATCTAGCCCCCTAGGCTTTTGCAACAACAGTGAGGGTTTTTCCAAAAAGGGAGACTGGGCTTGGATGCTTTAGGAATTCAGGAAATACTGCTTTGGTAGATTGATTATTTTGAGCTGAAGGCACTTGAATAAAAGCAAATTCAGGGAGTGGTTTTCTCTGAACTCTCCTTATCTGCTTAACAACAAATCCTTCAGAAGGAACTTCAGTTGTCACAAATCTCCTCTCCTGGAGTTTCGTCAACCAGGGAAGATTGATTCTTATCACAGGAAGAAGACTAGACACCATACCAAGACAAACTTTGTCACAAACTTCCATATCTCTGATCTATTCTTCTAAAGGGCCCTAATCATTCACCTTTCTTAAAAATCATTTATTCTCTCCTATTACCTCTCCCCTCCTCTTACCCTATTAAGATGGTATATTAGCTTTCAAATCCCACCACTTTGGGGGATATTTACTTTTTTTTCCCTGTGATGTCCCATACACACAATATTAAAAATGAATAAGCTTGTATACCTTTTATACTGTTAATCTGCCTGTTATCAGTTTATTTCATAGACTTGACTATCAAAACTAGAAGCATAGAGCTGGAAAGTTTTTCCTTCTTTACAATGTGGATGGCTCAAACATTAACTGTCCTATGAAATCCACTTGCTGCCAAACACATACACCCTGAGTTCCAAACTTAAACTTGCTTCCCACTTAGCAGAAAGCAGCTATCACTCCTATAATTAAAAGAAACCTTACTTCCCAGGGAAGGCACCTCAGCACCCTAATGTTACTCCTGTAGCTTTCTTGCAATCCTTTCTCAAAAATCTGCTATCTATGACTAAATGGTGAATTTAATCTCCCTAGACAACGACCTTAAGACAATAGTAAAGGAAAGGGAGAAGAAAAAGAAGGAAAATTATTTAAAACATGCAAATATATATATCGAGGAAGGAAATTCAAATAGAAACTATCATCTTCAACTCTGTAACTCATTCTAAGACTGATCTTGTATTTGACTATTTATTCCAAGTTGCCTTCAGTCAGCAACAGATAGTCAATTTCTTTGCCCACGGAAGAGACCCAACCCTTCATTCCTGAGAAATTTGTGGCCTGGGAGATTCTCTTGTGTAGAACTGCAGTAGTCTTGCAGTACTTTGATCACAAGATCTGTAGCAGGAATAGGATCCTTAGGGATACAGTTGAGTCTATCACTAAGCCTCCTTGCCCTTATGGTGTGGTAACAACTTATTCCCCCTTGATAGCTAGCCAGCAGTTTCAACCCTAGATAATACCTTAATTTCTTCTTTTGCTTGTCTATGCAGCGGCATGAGGTATTCAAAAATGGTTAAGTGGCAGTTTCAACTTTCTACTTGGTGGAAAAATTGTGTCACTTGGTGGAGCATTCCTTCCTTGGACACTAAAAGCTTTTAACTTATCTCCCCTCCCTACAGTCATGGGGCCAAGAAGTAAATAATTTTTGGGTGAGTCAAAAAGTTTCACTGTGAGAGGAGGCACTCCTACATTCAGCCCCTTGGCTCTTAAACTATGTAGTATCTGGCTAAAAAGAGAAACAGTGCACTGATTCGGGCATTACTGCATCCTGTAGATGGCTATTTCACAAAGTATTTAACAACTGGTACCTTTACTGGGCCTTCAATAGTCCCAGTACCTTTACTGGGCCCAGTAAAGGTACCAGTTCCAGAAGGCTGGCTAACGGAGCGCATGGTAAGACCAGAGAATCCTGTGGGTGTCAGTTCAGTGTCTCACTTCTTTTCTTGTGATTTCCATGGTCACAGACAATATTGTGTGAGATACCAAGTCCACAGATGGAAGTTTGGTTGAAGCATATGAGGCAAGGGAAGCAAATCCAAATCTAGAGTAAGAGCCTCTCCTAATGAGACAGATTCCTGCCTCCATCACGAGGGACATGGTCCTATGTAGTCGATCTGCCACCAACAAGTTCCTTCAAGGTATGACACCAAATCAAGAGTCCAAGGCTGGTTGCTGCTATGGGCAAACTGGGCACCAGTAGTACTGGTTGTCATGTTGGCCTTGGTGAGGGCATGTCCCTGTTTTCCACCCCTATCATCATGGTCCATCCACGAACCCATTGAACAAGTGGGGGCCCATGGTGAGCATTCATATGGTATGGCATACCTGCTGTCTCATGATCTAGGACCATTCTAATAATTCTATCTTTCCCGAACTTCTTTGTCATGAACTTCTATCTAATCTTTAAATTTGAGTTGCTCAAATTATTAGACACTTCCTGTGAACTGGTACACATCTTGACCTCAGGTCATCTCTTCTAGGCAAAGTGGACAAT
>NW_011888817.1:9269575-9271833 GCF_000151845.1 Pteropus vampyrus
ATCTCAATTGGCTCCGTGGGTCTCAGAATCATTCACGCCGTAACACTGACAGACTAATACAGCCTCTGTTATAACTAAGCTTGCTGAGAGCATAACCTGATTTGTCTTGTTCGCAGTCATCCCAGAAAGTGCCTGTACTATTACTTAGCACCTGTACCGTTATTCATTTCGCTTGTATAAATGAACCTGAAAGCCTCTCAAGGGAAGAGAGTGTTGGGAGTGTTCAATCAAACCTGATGAGTAAATGAAACCATTTCACTAATTTTCAGAGTTCTGGGGGCGAGTACCGGCACGTAAAACGTATGCGGACTGATATGTCATAGCTCTTACTCTTCAGGCTGCATTAATATGCACTACGCGCTTTTAGCTCTCCGGACAAAGAGACTATTACTTCGCAGGTCCCTCAAGCGGGACTCAGAAGACCAAACAGAGATCCAGCCTTTCACAAGGACTGGTTTTTGCCCCTTTTGGCATCTTGGTACTTGTAGTTTTGTCCACTATATCTTTGCCCAAAAAACGAGAGCTGAGACCACAACTCCCATCACCCCAGAGCACTGGAGCCTTCAGAGCGCATCCTCCGGAGGGGGGCGCCGGCGCCATTGACTAACCTTCTGGCAGGAGGGCCCGCCTTCCTGAGCCCAGGCGCACCCATGATTGGTCAGCTGCCCCGCCTCTCACCGGAGTGGGCGACAGGTGAATGAAAGGGGGGCGTGTCGGTGCACGTAGCTCGGCGGCCGCGCGGCTGGAACCCACTGGAAGGTGAGAGCCAAGGAGCGGATTCAGGCTGTCGCTTTCATTGGCATGGGCAGAATTCTGGGCATCCTGGGAGGTCAACCCGGGCGGGGGTGCAGCGGGTTGGGAAGTCCCCTCTGGGTCGGCCTCCCTGGGACTTCCCGGCCCTGGCAACTCCCGGGACCCCCGCGGAGCGAACCCGCGCTGGATGACCAACCTTCAGCCTCTCCTCCAGCGTAGGGAGGGGCGCTGCGGCGGCAGATGCCTCCACTTTCCTGGCAGTGGGCTGTCCCCCGCGTGGTTCACCCAGGTGGTCGAGGCGCGGGCTGGCTGATTCCTGTGGTGCCAGGGATGGCCCGCCACAGCGATGATCACTTTGTCCGTGGAGGCCAGGGAGGGGCAAGGCCTTAGTTCCCCACTCTCGGGCCCCCAAGAGCGAGTCCAGTAACTGGTTCGGGTCATCTGGCTCCAGACTGGGCAAGAGTCCCTTGTTTTGGCGAGCAGTTTTAGCAGGTGAACCAAAGGTGCAGTTGACCCTGAAATTCTTTCTGTGGAAATGGAAACTTCTTCGTGCCGTTCCCTTACACTCCGTGCGCTGGGGAAAAGAGTGACTTTCCCAACCCTTCTCACTGTGTCCTAGAGGTTTGAGGAGTCGGGTGGGCATAGTGATTAAGGATGTCAACTCTGAAATCAAACCGATCTCAGTTCCAATCCGAGCTTGGGAGTGTTATCTGTAAATTTGAATCTTAATTTCCTCCTCTGAAAAAGAGGATGTAATGATTGTATCTATTGCATTGGGTTATTGTGAGGTTAAAATTAATTTTTGTAAAGTACTTTGTATAGTGCTTCGTGTAAATGCTAACAATTGATGAGCAGGTTTTCATTATTGTCGGGTCCGTGAACCTGGAAGAGTTGTCAGAGTCAGTGGGTGGAATTCAAGGCTGCTTTTGGTGCCTGAATGAAGACAATCCTGTGATCTAGCTAGGTAGGATTCTCTCAGGGGAATGTGGGAGTTTATTGCAGGTGGTCGTGTTGGTATCTGCCCTCCCCTGGAGGACAGCAATATACAATGCTAGGTTCATTTTTTCTATTTCTGATATCTTTCTCGTGTCAGGCATTGTATGTAGCCAGTAACTGTTGAATTGAATTGGAACAATGGGGAGGTTGGGAGGGTCCCTGCCAGAGTGTGGGTAACCGCACTTCTGAGGGCGTTATACCCTAAGAGCTTCTTTTCTAGGAGAAATGTCCCAGGGATGCAGAGGACCAAAGGCAAGTGAGGTTAATATGAATAAATATTTTCACATAATATGCCAAATGCAGTGTTGAGGGAAGAGATGCAGGAACGGGGCGGGGGTGGGTGGGTGGGGGATGAATCCCCCACCCACCCAGTGGGGACTCAAATCCTGCACCAAGAGAGGGAGTGAGGGTTCTTGTCTGTGCACAGGAAATAATTCAAGTGCACGCCAGAGTTAGAGACAAAAGGAAAGTTTATTTGAGAAGGAATGACACACCATAGATAATGGTCT
>NW_011888817.1:9275593-9283925 GCF_000151845.1 Pteropus vampyrus
ACCAGTGTTTTGGGAAGAATTAAAAAAAAATTACATCTGATTTATAAGGTTGGGATTTGTGAATTAACTTAAAAAAAAATCTTGGCAGAGATACAGGCTACTCCAGAGCAGCAGCAGCTGGTGGAGAAATGGAGGTGCAATCCTATTATGCCAAGCTCTTGGGGGAGTTGAATGAACAGCGAAAGAGGGACTTTTTCTGTGACTGCAGCATCATTGTGGAAGGGCGGATCTTCAAGGCCCACAGGAATATTTTGTTTGCCAACAGCGGCTACTTCCGAGCGCTGCTCATTCATTATATTCAGGACAGCGGGCGGCACAGCACTGCCTCCCTGGACATTGTCACTCCTGATGCCTTCTCCACCATTTTAGATTTCCTCTATTCTGGGAAGTTGGATTTGTGTGGGGAGAACGTGATTGAAGTCATGTCGGCCGCCAGCTACCTGCAGATGAACGACGTGGTGAACTTCTGTAAGACATACATCAGGTCATCCCTTGATATCTGCCGAAAGATGGAGAAAGAGGCCGCTGTGGCTGCAGCGGTGGCAGCGGCGGCAGCGGCGGCAGCAGCAGCTGCAGCTGCTGCAGCGGCTCATCAGGTTGACAGTGGAAGCCCCAGTTCAGGCAGGGAAGGGACTTCCTGTGATACCAAGAGCTTGGTCTCCTCTCCAGTCAAGGGAGAAGAGAGTGCGGACTGTCCAAGAGAGTCCCCTTGCGGTGACTGCAGAGGCTGCCACCCCCTGGAACTGGTGGTGAAAGATAGCCAGGGCAGTGGCTCAGCTGACAGTGATCTCTCTACTCTGCCCAAACAGATAGAGCCCAAGGTGGAGTATGATGCTGATGAAGTAGAGGTAGAGGTTGGTGAGCAGCTGCAGCAGTATGCTGCCCCACTGAGCCTGGCCCACATGGAGGAGGGTTTGCCCAGTGGCCAGGCCATTGACTTGGCTTACAGTAACTACCACATGAAGCAATTCCTGGAGTCCCTCCTGCGCAACAGTGCTGCCCAGAGCAGAGATGACGTGGACCATCACTTTTCTCGGAGTTTGGAGGGAAGACCAGATGCAGGAGGAGCCATGAGTTCCATGATGGATATCCAGACTGACTGGTATGGAGAGGACTCAGGTGAGCTCCATTAGCATTCATCGTCACTGCTGGTCATTTAGCCATGTCTGTGCCTTATAGCCTCCCGTCATCATCATTACCACCATCACTATCGCCACATTGTCACCGCCACCAACACAACAAATAGGTAGTAATTGAGCAGGACATTGTCTCTTAGTGTGTGTTAGTATTTTACCTCTACAACTAGACTATAAGTGTGTTGAGGGCGATTTGAAAACATGGAAAGAACCTACTATCTTCCACTAACTCACAGTGGGACTTTGGTTAAATTATTGAATCTCTTTGAACCTGTTTTATTGAGGAGATAATCATCTCTGCCTTGCCTTTCTCACAGGGCTGAGGACCAAATTAGAAGGTTTTCAGATTTTTTTCTCATGTACGATAACGTGTTCTAGACAGGTAGGAAATTTATTCTTCTTTGTGTCAACCATGGTGCCTGGCACATAATAGATACTCAGTTAACCTATCATGGTCAATGGTGCAGTCTACTTGAGAATATTTTAGAGTTGGCATTTAGCTTCATGTGAGTAAATTTCTTATATCCTTTGGTAGGCTTTTGTATTTTAAGAGAACTTGGCTGTGCCTCTGAACAATTCTGAGAGATAAGTTAACTCTTCCTAATAGATGAGCTAATTGTGTTGTAAAGTGTCTTGTAGGAGATAGAAATAGACTTGGCTGCCACCTTCCTGATGAAAGTACCCAATAGATTCTAGAACCTCAAGCCAAGAAATTAATGAATCAAAATCTTTATATACCCTTCAGTATTGAACAGCGAAAGTATTTTAAATAAGGAAGACCAGCTGCTTTTACTTGTTACTAAATGGTCATATTTAGACTTTTTAATTTCGTTTTTTTAAAGCAAGAATGCTGTGTATGTCTGATTAAAGTTAGACTTGAAAAACTTGAAAATGCTGTTTCTGGTCCTCAGAGACACTGACCTAACCAACATTGAGAGAGTAGCAGCTGTTTTCAGTGAACACACTACAGGAACTTGTTGAAAGCTCATTTCTGTGTACATAATAACACTTCACAGCCTGTGATCACCCTTTCACATTTAGTAGACCTTCATCATGCCCCATGAGTTTGGCAGAGGAAGTGTGGAGAAACTGAGACCTGAAAGTGTTTAGTAAATTTCCTTAGAATGCAGAGCTAGTAAGTGCCAGGGCTAAAACTAGAAACCTGGGCTGGCTTCATGTCACTCATTAAACAAATCGAAGGCAGCACAAGTGGATAGATTTCAGTGCAATGAGTTTATCTTTCAATCCTCCTGCCTGTAAGCACAAGTATCAAAAAATAGCAGTTCAGCTCTATACCATCTTCATTCAAGTCCAGTCTATCCGTCTGTAAAGTCAGGTTTCCAACTACAGGGTGCTGTGGCAAGGCAGCCACCCTTACCCCTGGCCATGTCTGCTGTTTTCCAGTTTTTGATTCCATTCAAACTGCTCCAAGGTAAATCTATTTTAAGTGCCAAGGCACAGAGTGGGACTGATTTGTTTGGCCATTTATTTATTTGCTCAAATATTCGAGTACCTTCTGCTGGGTAAAGCTACAAAAATAAGTTGGACATGGATCCAGCCCTCAAAGAACTGATGACGTCTTAGAGCAGGGATACCCAAACCCCTGGGCCAACGACCAGTACCGGTCTGTGCAGGAGGGGAGTAGTGAGAGAGCGAATGAAGCTTCATCTGTATTTGCAGCCGCTCCCGAGTTAGCATCACTGCCTCAGCTCCACCTCATATCATCAGGCATTAGATTCTCATAGGGGCACTGGTCCTTGGTGCCAAAAAGGTTGGGGACCGCTATGCTTAGAGGAGATAAAATGGATGTAATTGGCATCACATGGTAGAAAGGTACTAGGGCTGGAAGACAGAGATGTGAGTTTCACAGTTGTCCAAAATCAGGAAAAGTGGCTTCCTACTGAGAAATCAGGGAGGTTTTATGAATGTGGCATCTGAGGGTAAAAAGAGACATAGGGAGAAATTGGCTGGAGTCAGAGCATGAAAAATCTTGAATGCTAAGAGGTGAGGTTTTTATCTCTAGGTACAGGGAGTATTTTTGGTAGTTTCTGAGAATGGACAGGATCTGTGCTTCGGGGAGCTTAATTTGGCCTCAGCACAAGAGGGTGTGCAGAGGTGAGGCCAGGGCAGAGTGATTGATGGTCGGGAAGCTGTTGCAGTAGTTTGTATCCATGTTGTTCATCCCTGACATTCACAGGCACTGTCAAAGCATAAGATCCTCCTGTGATTTCTCCTCCTCCTACCTCTCAACCCCAGCACTTCTCATTACTTCTTGCAAAGTTCATCTGTATTGGCTACCGCTGCTCCTTTACTTCCACTCTTTTCTCAGCCCACCGTGGTCTGGCTTCCGCCCCCCATACACCACTGAAACTGCTGTCATGAGATCAGCTATACATTTCTTGAGCCTACCCAATGAGTGATTTTTAGGTGTTCTTTTACTTGACCTCTCTTTGAAATTCTTTCTTCCTCTGGCTTCTGACACCACAAGTACCCATTGGTCTTACCTCTGCCCATTCATTTTCAGCCTCATCATAAGGTCATTTGATGTCAGTCTGCCCAGCATTCCATCATTGGCTTGCTTCTCAACATTTTATCATTCCCGTTCATTCATTCATTCATTCATTCATTCAACAGATATTTATTTAGCACTTACTACACGCCAGGTACTGTTAATCACAGTGAACAAAAGACAGTCCTTGTCCTCATGGAGCTGACATTCTAGTGTAGGGAGACAGACAATAAACAAGTAACTAAATATATAACAAGAAGAACTAAAGCAGGGGAAAGATTGATTGAAAGAGAGGGGCATGCTATTTTATTTAGTGTTGACAAGGAAGCCCTTTATAACAGATTGCCTTTGAGCAGAAACCTCGAGGCTGTAAGAGAGCAGACTGTCCAGATATCAGGGAGAATGTTCCAGGCAGAGAGAAGAGCAAGATACAGAGGCCCAGGTGCAGGATCACATCTGGTGAGTGAACCGATGCTGGTGGGGTTGGAGTAGAGTGAGCAAGGTCGAGAGTGCTGGGGGATGAGGTCAGGAGTTGGGGTGAAGGGTAGATCAGGTAGGGCCTTGAAGGTCATGAGAATGCCTTTGGATATTACTCTGAGAAGGGAAACCTCTAGAGAGTCTCAGCCGAAAATGACTTGAAATGCCATATATTAAAAGGACCCCTTTGGGTACTGTGTGCAGTTGCCCCCTGAGCAGTCCTCTTGCTTCTACCCTTGCTCTCTTCCTGTAGACTACAGGGGAGCACATATTCTAGGGGAGTAAGGGTGGAAATGGGAAGATCACTTAGGAGGTTACTGTAATAACCCAGGTGAGAGATATGCTCCCTGAATCAGTGTGGTAGCAGTAGAGAGGTAAGATATGGTTGGATTAGGACTATACTGTCTCTCAAAGGGAGAGCCAAGCAGATTTGCTAATGGCTTGTAGGAGTGGTATGAGAATAAGAGGAGTTAAGGGTGACCCTGAGGTTTTTAGCTTGAGCAGTTGATTTAAACTGTTATGTTTGTGCTCCTATTGGATCAGTGGAGATGTTCGGTAAGCAACTGCATCCATAAGTTTGGTGTTCTGGGGAACAGTCAGTACTGAGATAGAAATTTGGGAGTCATTAATGAGTCCATGGCATTTAAAACCTATCTGTCCCGTGAATTTATAGATCTAGAAGGAGAAGGTAAGAGATCTAAAGACTGAGTCCAGGGGAACTCCAAAACTTAGAGGTCAGGCAAATAGGGAGAAACCAGTAAAGGAGACTGAGAAGGGGCAGACAGTGAGGTAGGAGAATCAAGAAAGAGTGACGGATGCCAAGAAGAGAAAGTATTTCAAGAAAAAAAGGAAAAATCAGCTATGTCCTATACTGCGTATAGGCGGATTGAGAACTGAATCATTGGGTTTAGCAATGAGGAGGTCACTGGTGAGCTGGACAAGAGCAGTATCAGTGAAGTTGTGGCACAAAAGACCGCGTGGAGCAGGCTTAAAAGAGAAGTGCAGAAGTGGATGTGAAGATAGTGAGTTCAGATGCTTCTTTCAAGGTATTTTATTATGAAGGGAACAAAGAAATGCATTGGTAGTTGAAGGGGGATATGAGGTCAAGGTTTTTATTAAGGTGGAGGATCTAAAAGCATGGTTATTAACCGATGGGAATGATGCGGGAGAGAGGAAGGTCATTGATAATGGAAGAAGGAGGGCAAATTGATAGAGCAAGGGGAAATGGGATCCTGTGTGCAAGTGGAGGGAATGGTCTGGCTGTAGATGGGAGGAAGGATTATATGTGTTCATATGGGAGGTGGGGGGTGGCTGGGAGCAGGTAGAGGTTCTCTTCTGCTTGCTCCTCATTTAAATAAGAAGTAAGAACAGAGGCTGAAAGTGAGGAGGGGGCCAGAGGGGAGTGAAGATTTAAGCAGAGAGACGGTATAAAATAGTCATTGAGAAGAGTGGGAGAGTGAGTGAACCAGGGAAATCTTTAGGATGCCTGAGCATAACCAAGAGCTCTTTTGACTTCAGTGGTAAGATGGTGATGATTAGGTAGATTTAAAGTGAGATCAGGACATATAGTTTTGTATTTTTCTTCAGTCATGTTAACTTACCTTATTTCAGGTATGGAATAGGCAGAGAGGTGTGTTCAACCAGAGGGTAGGTTTAGCCAGGTGAATACAGAGAGATGGAGAGAGAGGACCAAGGCAGTTGAAGATGTACGTGAGGGAGTGAGTTCATTGATGGACTGTAGGCACTAAAGTGAGGAAGGAGAGGCATGAGGACTTGACATGGACAGTAAGGTGGTGGTCGAGCCCATGGCTTGGAGTCCCAGCAGAGAAGAGATACCCAGTTTGTGAGGTAGAGAATATGCTATAGTGATTGGGAAGTGAGGTATTTGAAATGCGGGTTATGGAACAAATGCAGTTAGTGTTAATATTTAAGTATGGGACCATGATTCTCATCCCTGACTGTACATTAGAATGGGAAGTGTGCTTTAAAATATGCTTTCATTGAGGATTGGACATCAATTTTCTTTTAAGTTTCCCAGGTGATTCTAATATGTAGGCAGAATTGAGAGAGCTCTTGGTCGAGGATTGGGTGGCTGAGGTTGGGTAGAGAACAAGGACTTCTGAGCAAAGGAGGTCGAGGAACAGAGAGACCAGGGTGTTGGAAGGTCATTTTTGGTGTTCACACAAATTATGTTGTGTTTGAAGGCAATGTGATCAAATCTCCAAGGAATAAGAGGATGACCTAGGGGCTCCTGGATGGCTGTAACAAGGAGAGGTAACAGTGGTATCATTTGATGGCATGAGCTACAAAAGATCTTAGGGTTTTTGAGGATGGAGGGAGGGAGTATGGTCTACAGATTACAGTGAAGCACAAGAGAGACCCTCTCTACCTCCAACCCGGGGGGTGTCAGAGCTATGGGATAAGGGAAGTAGGGTGCTCACGGGAGAGGCAGGGCTCAGTTAAAGGAACCACTGCAATCTGAGGACTCTCAAAACTGTATTTTCCCCTTCTTTCTCTAAGCTCCAGATTTATCTGTCTAACCCAGATATTACCCTTGAATGCTCTGAGCCTGCCTCAAACAATGAAGTTCAAACTGAACTTCTCATTCCTCCTGTACCTGCTTTTCCTCCTGTGTTCCCTGCCTCAGTTTGTTCAGCATCATCTACCAAATCAGCCAACCCAGAATCTGTGTCATTTAGGATCTTCTGTTTCCCTCCCTTCTCCTCCCCTCCCCTCCCCCATGTGGTTGAGTACTGTTAATTTTTTTTCTCCTCAAATGTATCTCCTCTCTACCTGGACTTCTTTAGTTCACGTCATCTCTCATCCCCTCCTACCTGGACTTCCTGCCTTTAATCTTGCCTCTCGTAAATCTTTCCCTTGTACTGTCCCCAGAGGAATCTTTTAAAAGTCAAATCTGACCATGTACCACCCTGCTTAAATTCCTGACTGTTCACAGAATAATGTCTAGTTCCTTAACATGTCAGTATCACAGGAGCAGGGAATTTTTTCTGTTCACTGCTATATCTCAAGGGCCTAGGACACAGCCTGACACATAGTAGGTGCCCAGTATAAATTTGTTGAATAAATGAATGAATGTGACCTTCACAACCTGGTTCTTGCCCCTTCCTTAGCCTCATTCCCCCACACCCCACTTTATAGTCTATATTCTCTTTAACTCTGTGCCTCAGCAAGTGGTATTCTTCTGTGTGATATACCTTACACTTTCTTGAACTTCTGGTGAACTCTTATTCATCCTTTAAAAACCTTGCCTAAAGATCGCCTCTCCTGTGAAATCTTCTGTGAACTTCTAGAGAGTTTTATTACTTTCTTGTCTATATTTCTTCATCACTTTGAACTTTGCATGTGTTACATTATGTCGTATGAATTTGTCTACATGTCTTTCTCTCCTGCTAGAGTTAACATTTTTCTTTTAAACTTTTATTATTTTTAATGTGGTAAAATATAGCATAGCATAACGTTTTTTATTTTAACTATTCACCAGTGTAAACTATAGTGGCATTAAATACATTCATGTTGTTGTGCAACTATAATTATCTATACCCAAAACTTTTTCATCACCTCAAACACAAACTCTGTACCCATTAAACACTAATTCCCTCTCCTTTCCCACTCCCCCAGCCCTTGGTAGTACCTGTTGTACTTTCTGTCTCTATGAATTTGACTGTTCTAGGCATCTCATGCTATACGAATTTTTTAAAAATTTAAATGTAGTTGGTATACAATATTATATTAGTATCAGGCATATGGTATAATGATTTGACATTTATATAACTTACAGTGTGATCACCACACTGAGTCTAGTATTTATCTGTTGACTGTAACAAACTTATTGTTGACTGTATTCCCCTTCACCTTTTTTTACCCATCCACCCACCCCTCTCCCCTCTGGTAACCATCAATTTGATCCTTGTTTCTATGAGTCTGTTTCTGTTTTGTTTGTTCATTTGTTTCATTTTTTTTAGATTCCACATTTAAGTGAAATCATATGATATTTGTCTTTCTCTGACTTATTTCACTTCGCATAATACCCTCTAGGTCCATCCATGTTGTCGCAAATCACAAGATTTCATTCTTTTTTATTTCTGAGTAATATTCCCATTGTATATATTTATATATACCACACCTTCTTTATCCATTCATCTATTGATGAACACTTAGGTTGATGCCATATCTTGGCTATTGTAAATAC
>NW_011888817.1:9283975-9286082 GCF_000151845.1 Pteropus vampyrus
AAAGGCATACTAGCAATCTCAGCCTTTGTTCTATAGATTTCCCATGGTTTGGCCTTAGGGAATAAATGGTTGGGTTTATTTTGTGTAAGGATGACTTAAAGACTCTGCTTTCCTGTTATGGTACGGGTAAATGATTTGTTAGCAAAGCTAGCAGGAGTCTTGCTTTGTTCTGGCAGCACACTGTAGGCTCTGAATGCAGCCTGGTTTTATGATTAGTTGTCATGCCTCTTCCCTACATCAGGTTTGAAAAAATTATGTGATTAGAGTTTTGCAAAGTCGGGGAGTATTCGCATGACCTAATAGACCCTAGAATATTTGCAGAGAGGAAACCAAAGGAGATGAGTTTTAAGTGCTATTGCTGGAAAGGAGCATCTTCCAGTGAGAAAATGGGAAGTGTCCTCCAAGGATGCCCTGTAGATAAGAACATTCTACGAGTTAAGAGGTATTGTGCCTACATTGGTATTTATCCACCTGGTTTGCCAACTACTTTCCCCTTTGCCCCTCCTCCTTCTTTTCCTTTGTTAAAAGAGAAAAATAAAAGCAATACAGGCACATAGTGGAACAAACTAACAGTACAGGAGGTTTAAAAGCAAAAGTGAAGGTCTCTCCACACACCTCTTACCTCTAGTCTCTCTCCTCAAGGTTATCTGCTGTTAACTCTTGCTTTTGTAACCTTCCAGAAAAAAAATTCATGCATATACCAGCAACACAGATGAGATCATACTACACATTTTGTTTTGAATCTTGCCTTTTTCTCTTACTATATCTTAGTGGCCTTTTCATATGAATATACAACTCTAGCTCATTAAAAATGTGGTTGCCTAGTAGTCTACTGTGTAATTGCACTTTATTGATTTAACTTGTTCCTTATTGATGGACATTTAGATTGTTTATACTTTTGCATTAGTACAAAAAACCTGGTGCAGTGGACATGTTTGAACTTATAATTCGATGTATTTTTGAGAATATATCCGAAAGGGTAAATTTTTAGCTATGAAATTTATGGGGCAAAAGATGTGTAGATTTTGAGTTTTGGTTAATATTGCCAAATACCCCTCATGTATTCCCATGAACAATGGATATTATCATATTAAAAAATGTGATTTTTACCAGTCCAATAGGTTTTCTTTCAGCTCTGAGGAAGACTAGAATGTGGTATTTAAATGTAGCATTTTCTTATATCTTGTTTTTCCCTTAATATTTCGATCGCAAAGGCAGTAGCAGGAACTGCTTGGAAGGTTTGGTTGGAGCAGTTGGAAGAGGTGAGAACGACAGTGAAACCTTAGTCTTGTGAAAACTTTCAGGGTTGATTTATTTGGGAATAGAATTTTTCAGATATCTGAGAGTTATCTTCCTTTTTGAAACCAAAACATTAATTTTAACTACTTTGGATGACAAATTTTGAAATTATGATATAACTTCCTTGAGTTTAAAATGATATAAAAAGATAAGAATCTTGATGACTTCAACCCATCAGTTATAGCCCTGGGCTATAATTTAGAGATGCCCTTAGGCCATTTTGAATATGTAGGAGTGTTTAATACTCATAGCTAAATGGCCTCTGGCTGATATCTTGAAAAAATTCCTAGGTCTATTTTTTTTTTTTTATAACTGTTTTACCTTTTCCTAGTTGTCAGTTCTCACTTTTACATTTGTCAGTTTACTCGCTTATAGAGGCTCCTCTATATTTCTCTCCCTAAGTGCTTCTCTAGTTTCCAAACTTAATGCATCACTTGTTATACACCTGTATAAAGAAGGTGTAAATTGCCACTTAATAAGGTGGTTGTGGGTCTTTGATGAGTAAAGTTTGTGCAGTTAGTGTGTAGACCTTGGGGCATCTATTTGCCAGTGGAAGGACCCTTTTTTGGGTGAGAGGGTACCTAACTTCTGGTTGGGCGAGGTATTGTTGTGCTTCATTTGTAGGAAGGAAGAGTGCTAAAGAGTTGTTAGCCCTAGCTGGCCACTTAACTATGCTTTTCGTGATTTCAGTAGAGGAGTTGATGCACTTGGTTGTAGGAACTTCTCTGAGCTCAATGGGTCAGTAAGTAAAAGGGGTGTTGATGGATGGCCATGTGGTTTGTGTGATGGGAAAAGATGGAGGACAGAG
>NW_011888817.1:9287365-9300850 GCF_000151845.1 Pteropus vampyrus
CTGCGTTGTCTGGTAGATCTATTTTTAGTTTTTTGAGGAATCTTTATACTGTTTTCCATAGTGGCTGCCCCAATTTACATAGATTTAACTTCTTGAGGGAGGAAACCGGTATCTTGGTAAAGACAGATCTTTGACACAGTGCCTGGTGCATAATTGGCATTCAGGTGAACTGTTGTATTGGGGGAATCAGATCAGGAGAGAGGAAGGAAAGTGTTGCAATAATTCATACTTTTCTGATGGATAGAAATAGTTAACAGTTGTTTTTTCCAAGGTCTAATGCTGGACCCATTTTACTTATTGTTTTGTAAGTAATTGGGGAGAAAGGTATCGTACACTGACAGGCCGATGGGGAGAAATGACAGGAAGATCCCACAATGCCAGAGGAGTGAGCAGGAAACTAGCATCTCAGTATCAGTGTGATCAATGAGAAATAAAATAATCCAACATATGTGTGTGACGATGAGCTATGAACTGCTGCTTTAATTCTAGGAAACAGGTTTTGGAGTCACTAGATTATGCAAAATGTTACACAACATCAGGATGGGAACTAGAAACCCAAGAGAATAATCTCCACCCTTCATAGAATGATGTTGGATTCTCACTTGGAATTCAGTTTACCATACTTTTTGGGCAGCACCTCAGGAAAGGCAAAGGCCACTTAGGTGTCCTGAGAAGGTCCCAGAGAAAAGGAGTTACTCCAGTGTTGAGAGAGACTTCAAGATCCTGGCTTCCTTTATCAGTCAAGAAATAATAAGGAAGTGATGATGATGACAATAATGGCTGACATTTGTGAGAGCTTAATATGTGCCAGGTGCTCTGCCTTCAGCATTAGTTCATTTCATTCTTACCACAATGCTATAAGGTGGGAATTATTAACATCCCTATTCTACAGATGAGTAAATTAGGGCAGAGAGAAATTAAGTGAGATGTTCAAGGTCACACAGCTGGTAAGTGGTAGAGCCAGAACTTGAACCCAGGTTTCTGTGCCTGGAAAGCTTGAGGCACTAGTGTCTTCATATATGATATGATATATATGATATGATATATGTGATATGATATGAGCAAAGTCTGTAAAATCCTGAAGGGCATGGATATATGGAACAAATCTCGAGAGTACTACAATAAGGGTAACTCAGGTAACTCAAAAGGAAATTGCTATACATGTGGGTGCTAAACATGTTGTCGCTTCATGGTTGTATGAGCAACGTAAACAAACAGAGAGTTGGGAAAAGATTTAAGCGAATTCCTGGATATTTGACAACTTCAGATACAGAGAGTTAATATGAATTCCAAACAGTTTAGGGTCTGCAAACCTCTTCTGTACAGGCCTGGAAACTATTCCTAGGAGCGACTGTCGAGGAAAGTGTGAATCCTGGTCCAGGGGTCTAATCCATCACAACCATCTGGGCTGGTTGGATTCCCCAGCCCTGGATCCCATCCATCAGCATGTGGCCAGTGTTGTTGCTGCTTGTTACAGTACAGTTAAATCAATTCATTTGTTTCCCCCAGGTGATGTGCTGGTGGTCCCCATCAAGCTCCACAAGTGTCCTTTCTGCCCTTACACTGCCAAACAGAAGGGCATCCTCAAGCGGCACATCCGCTCGCACACAGGTGAGCGACCCTACCCCTGTGAGACCTGTGGCAAGAGGTTCACTCGACAGGAACACCTGCGGAGCCACGCCCTGAGCGTAAGTGAGCTGGCAATTCTCTGACGGTAGGTGGGGTTGGGGAGAGCAGCTCCAGACATTCATCTAACATAAGGATAAAGCCAGCCTGTCTTTCACGTCTCCGTCCACTGGGATATTTTCAGAAAATTTTAAACATGTTTCTACTACTAAATTGAAGCTGGGTTGGTGGCACTTGGAGAGAGTTAAAACTTTAGTGATAACAGACTCGTTTTCTTAGGGAAGAAAGTTTAGATCCTGGTCAGGGATAGTTGTCCTAAGGCAGAGAACTCTGGGGCTTGGGCAGGGGGTTGTGTTCCACCAGTGTGATGCCAAAGGTCAGCTGAATCCTCAGTTTCGCACCCAATTCCATCGCCTCAGTGTTGGGGAGAGGTAATGTAGGCATACCTCGTTTTATTGCACTCCACTTCATTGCTCTTTGTGGATATGTTGTTGTTTTTTTACAAATTGAAGGTTTGTGGCAACCCTGCATCCAGTGAGTCTATTGGAGCCATTTTTCTAACAGCGTTTGCTCACTTTGTGTCGTGTCATGTTTTGGTAATTCTTGCAATATTTCAACCTTTTTCATTATTATATTTGTTATGGTGATCTGTGCCAATGATCATTGATCAGATGATGGTTAGCAATAAAATATTTTTTAGCAATAAAATATTTTTAAATTAAGGTTGTATACATTTTTATTTTTTATTATTTTTTATTTTTTAATTATTTTTAGGTGAGGCAACCCTTGGTTGACCTCACAGATTGCCAGGACCTTGTCAGTTTACAATCCCTTATTTTTTTTATTTTTTACACCTACAGCTCCTGGTCTTCCTAGGTGGTCTCCCATCCAAGTACTAACCAGGCCCAACCTTGCTTAGCTTCCGAGATCAGACAGGATCGGGCACGTTCAGGGTAGCATGGCCATAGACTATACATTGCTTTTTTTAGACATAATGCTATTGCACAGTTAATAATAGATTGTAGACATAACTTTCATATGTACTGAGAAACCAGGAAATTTGTGTGGTTTACTTTATTGTAATATTCACTTTATTGCAGCAGTCTGTGACTGAACTCACAGTATCTCCGAGTTATGCCTGTATTATTGCCATTTATTTATAAGGCAGCAAAGAGACCCCCAGACCAAGGGGACCTCCCTTCCCACTGGCTGTCCCCTAGGATTCTGTCTCCCATGTGAATGAATGATTTCCATCAGTAAAAAGCACTCAGGCCATTAAGAAAGGTGTTGCATTTAAGATCATCTTTGAGCAAGGCAATCAGTCCTTGAAAAATCCAACATAAAAATGATTTGGACTTCAAATGATACTATCAAGAATGTGAACAGACAACCCAGAGAATGAGAGAAAATATTTGTGAATTGTTTATCTGATAAGGGTCTACTATCCAGAATATATAAAGAACTTTTACACGTCAACAATTAAAAGACGTACAGTGGATTTAAATAGACATTTCTCCAAAGAAGATATAATGGCCAGTAAGCACATGAAAAGCTGCTCAACACCATTAGTCCTTAAAGTGCAAATCAAAGCCATAATGAGATGCCACTTAACACCTACTAAATTGGCTATCATCAGAAAACGGATAATAGCAAAGTGTTGGCAAGGATGTGGAGAAATTGGAACTTTCATACATTGCTGGTGGGAATGTAAAATGGTGTAGCACTATGGAAAACCAGTCTGGCAGTTCCTCAAAAAGTTAAGCATAAAGTTACTATAGGACCCGACAATTCTACTTCTAGGTATATACCCAAGAGAACTGAAAACATACATTCACAAAAAAATTTGCACACACATGTTCATAGCAACCTTATTCATAACAGTAAAAAAGTGGAAAAATCCAAGTGTACATCAACTGATGAATGGACAAACAAAAGGCGTATCCTTACAATGGAATGTTATCGGTCATAAAATGGAATGAAGTTCTGATACACACTACAACATGGATGATCCTGGAAAAGGTTAAGTGAAAGAAGCCAGTCACAAGGGACCACATATTCATATGATTCCATTTATATGCAGTGTACAAAATGGGCAGACTCATGGAGTAGAGAGTAGATTGGGGGTTGCCAGAGGCTGGGGAGCCATGGGAATGGAAGAGGGATGACTGCTAATGGGCACAGAGTTTCTTTATAGGGTGACGAAAATATTAGGGGATGAGATGATGGTGATCTTGTGAATATTCTAAAAGCTGCTGAATTGTACACTTTAAAAGGGTGAGTTTTTATAGTATGTGAATTGTGATTTTGAAAGAATCCAGATTTAAGACAGGTACAAGTTTACTGACTGACTGCCTTTGTTCTCAATACTGGCCCCAGCACACTTGTCTGAGAATGGCCCCATCCCAAGACCTTAAGTTTTTTTTGTTTGCTTGTCTCTAGTTTCACTGGTTGGAGTCCTCATTCCCTCTGTTTCTCCACATTATATAAGGTCCAGCCTGCTGCATCCTAAAAAGGTGACATTCAGAGGCCGCATCAGGTTGCGAGGGTCATATACACACTCAGGTTGGCTCAAGTGTTGAGAGGTTAGTGTAGGAAGTGCAGGAAACCTCATGGGAAGCAAGGACATGGTCAGGATATAATGGCAGTTCCAGCAACCTGGGTATCAAGGCCCCTCTCCTGCATCAGCCTCTCTCTGTCTCTGCCTCCTGTGCATAACCTGCATCCAGAACTCTCTAAAAGAGGCTGTGGTTCACAAACCCCCTTTACTGGATTTCTGTAGAATTCATACATTTAAAGATAGTTCCTTATACAGAGGGGACTCCTGGGGCTGCTGCCCTCAGGTGTTACTGTATGGGGTGGGAGATCAGGTTTTCTTTTCTGGAATACAAAGCTCTTCTCATTAAGGAATGCATTTATCAATGAAAAAGTCAAGGGTGAATCATCTGCTGGCATATTCAGGGAATACAGTTTAGCAAATCTGTCTGCCTAATAACTAAAAAATTTAAGGTATATTAGAAGCCATGTGTAAAATCAGAATCAGTTCACTGAGTGCCCTTTCTATGCCAGGCACCAGAGATATAGTAAAAAAACGTGACAGAGGACAGAGGACGTGAATGAGGATAGTCCCTGCTTTCTTGGAACTTACGGTTTAGTGAATTTTACCAACAATTTGTTAGAAATACAGTAGTCTCCCCTTATGTGCAGTTTTACTTTCTGAGGTTTCAATTACCTGCAGTAAACTGTGGCCAGAAAATATTAAATGGAAAATTCCATAAATAAACAATTTGTAAGTTTTAAATTGCATGCTATTCTGAGTAGGGTGATGAAATTACATGCCGTCCTGCTCCGTCTCACTCAGGATGTGAATCCTCTCTTTGTCCAGTGTGTGTGTGCACGCTATATATGCCACTGGCCTATTAGTCACTTAGTAGCTGCCTTGGTTATCAGATCAATTGTTATGGCATCGCAGTGCTTACATTGACATAACCCTTATTTTACTTAATGGCCCCAGAATGCAAGAGTAGCGATGCTGGCAATTTGAATGTGCCAAAGAGAAGCTGTTTTAAACGAAAAGGTATGTATGTAGAGGAAAAAAATGTGTATATATAGGTACTCTCTGTGATTCGGGCATCCACTGGGGATCTTGGAACATATTCCCCATGGATAAGGGGGACTACTGTATAATGAAGAAGTTTAAGTGAGACTATATATCTGGGGGGCCTAACCTGGCCTGGAGCATCAGAGAAGACTTCTTTAAAAGACATTATGAAGGGTGGGGGATCAGCAATGGGGAGGAGGGCACATTCCACCCATGTCCAATAGCCCTGGGGTGGAAAGGACCTTGGTGAAGCCGAGACTGCAGCAGATGGAACAAGAGGAAGAGCAGTGAGAAGTGAGGTTGGAGGGTCAGCCATGGGTCACATCACATGGGGCCTTGAAGGCCATGGCTCAACTCCATTTCTGTGACATTTACTGTGTCTGCTTGTGATTTCAGGTCCACAGATCCAACCGTCCAATCATCTGCAAAGGCTGCAGAAGAACCTTCACGAGTCACCTGTCACAGGGGCTGCGGCGCTTTGGGCTGTGTGACAGCTGCACCTGCGTTACAGACACACATGATGATGAGGACGATTTGATGCCCATCAACCTTAGCCTGGTGGAAGCTTCATCCGAAAGCCAAGAGAAGAGTGACACAGACAATGACTGGCCAATCTATGTGGAGTCTGGTGAGGAAAACGACCCCGCTGGAGATGATTCTGACGACAGACCACAAATTCGGCCCAACTTAACAAATCGAGAGACACTCACGTAGCAGTAAATTGGTGGGGAAGAGGCTTTAGAATTTGTTATTGCTCAATCTGTCGTTGAAAGCTACCTTTTGTCCAATTTTGTGGAACCCTGAGAGGAACATTTTTTCACTGTTAATATTATTTGCATTTTCGTTAGACTACATGGTAGGGATTGGATTTTGTGACTCAAAGGATTATGACTTTTTAGCATGGTACCCTTGGTTTCTGAGAGCTTTTGCTGACCATTCCTTAATTCTGAGTGAATCAAGGCTGGCCCTCAGGCCTCCAAACTCAGGTTAGGAGGAAAATAAGGAAACCGCCATGCCTCTTTTCATGTTGTCTCAATCTTCTGTATTCCTTTGTTATCATCCTCTTTTCTCTGAAAAGGTGGGCAAGAATTTATTAAGTTTTGAGATCAATCTTACCTCTGCCGAGCCTCTCCTAGTGAATTCCATATTCCAATTTTCTGGTGAAGTATTTAAGGGAAAGCTTTATCGATATAAGGCAGACAGGGCTGTCTGGCTATATGATCGTAAAAGGTACTTTCTAAATCTAAGACTGCAATTTTATTATTTATTATTTTTTAAGCGTCTATAGCACCAGGTATTCCTAGGTGGTCTCCCATCCAAGTGCTAACCAGGCCCGACCCTGCTTAGCTTCTGAGATCAGACTAGATTGGGCACATTCAGGGTGGCATGGCTGTAGACTAAGACTACAATTTTAAAAGGGGATATTTATGTGCAGACAAGCATGGAAATGAGCTAAAAGCCTCCTCATGGCATTCTGACTGACTTGCCCAGTTGAATTAAATTCTAAGTTAGCCCTGGGAAGTAAGCCCATGAGCCCAGGTCTGGGTGTTTTCCCTGCTGGGTTTGGTATTCGACAATTCTACACACACAACCTGTTTTGTGATCATAAAAGAAGTCATTTGGGCAAAACAAAATGCTCCCCTGCATTTTCAAGCCATTTCCAGAGGCCACTGCTGTGTAACCTGGAAATGCAGCTGCCGCTGACATTCTTTTACTTTGTGAATAGAACTCTAATTGGAGGAAAAGTGTAAGCCTATATAAATAATATATTTCTAAATAGTTTACCTTTTAAAAGATCCTCTAGAAGGGAAGAGAAGGTTAGTAGAAGAACAGATTTTTAAAACCCATTTGCTTTTAACCCACTTTGCAAGCATGCAATTATTCTAACAAAAGGCTGTACTTCTTTAAAAGGCTAACAAAGAAGGAAATGTTAGGGATTGAAATTTTTAAGGCATTTTCATAATTTTGTCTTATGTTAAGTTATCCAAAATGGATTTTAAAAGAAATCCCTTTTTCTTCCTTTTAGTTCTAGTTATGTTTCAAAAGGTAGTCAAATCACTTTTTTTTACCTCTTGAACAAAAAAGATCATCAAAAACATCATAAATTAGCTTGTAAATGTTAGTCATTGAAGAGTTCGAGAGGTATTTAAACTGTACTTCTCAACAGAAATTAAACTCTAGCTAGTGCTACTCAACCCGTGGCCTATAGACAGATGCTGATCTATGAATTGTTTGATACCCATCCACACAGTAGGACCACGTATTGGGCTGCAGTGGACTGGAAATTTAAAAACTGGTCTTTTACCACAGATAGTTTTAAAATTATTTTTATAGATCAAGAGTTAACAAATTGAAAAATTACCAAGGACCGAGAACACTTTTCTTAACCCGAAATGAAAATATTAGCTATTGTTTTAAAAGAGGTATATTTAGCAAAAGGGAAACCTAAATGGATATGTAGAAGATATATTTTGTAAGGAGTTATGTTTGATATTTTTGTTCTCTCTGTTTAAAGTATTTCTGATGTTTTAATATGATTTTTTCTACCTCACAGTTTAACTTCTTTGCCTTGTTTCTCTGGTAGAGCAAGGACCCTCTTCAGTGACCCCATGACCTATTCATAACATTGGGTGCTAAGTAAAAATTTTACATTAGAGATTTCATTGTAAGACAGTGATTTTTCAACTGGGGGTGATTTTACCCTCTGGGGGTTGTTTGGCAATGTCTGGAGACATTCTCAGTTGTTACAACTTGGGGCAGGGTGTCACTAGTGTCCGGTGGGTAAAGGCAAAGGATGCTGCTAAACATCCTACAATTCATAGGACAGCCTCTTAAAACAAAGAATTATCTAGTCCATACTGTTAAGGGTTAAAAGTTGAAAAACCCTGCTAAAGAGTAGGATCTTAAAGCTGACCTTTAATGAGTGAACTTAATTTTGCGTTATATTTTAGTATTCCTTTTACCTTATAAATATTTAATAGGCCCTTGTGCTCCCACAAGTTTTGGAAAATACTAGATTAATAAAATGGAGAATGGAGGCCAAATTATTCATAACTTGCCAGAGATCTGATTAAGTTTGCAATGTGGAAACTTAGAAATTCCAACCAGAGTTGGAATGCCCCCAGAACCACTACTAGGTTGTGATCATTTTATTAAATTTTAAAGTAGCAGAATCATTGGCAGGAAAATGGAACACAAAGCTTACTATTTAAATGATTCTCTTTTTTCCATAATGTCTTGAATCGTTGCATTCCTGGTTGTCTGTTCGGAGTTTGTATGTTGACATTTGTAATGACCGGATTGTTGAATTCTATCACTTTTAAAGGAGACCGTTGTCTAGACTCTCAGATCATAAACTGCCTGTTTTAAATTTATGTTCACATTTGGTGGTCAGTATTTATAATCTGCACAGTGTCTTTGAGGTTTAATTTGTGGAGTTGGTGATATTTTTATAATATGTAAATTCACAGTTGGGTCCAACACAGACCATTAGTGATTTAGGTTATATTCTGGCATCTTTCTGGCATATTCAGTCCAAATTCACAAAGGGATACTTTCATATTAGATATATTGCATGAATGGGAACAAGATTCTTACTTGTGATGGAATTTTAAAATGGCATCCTTGGGAAGTTTTTTCTCTTGGGAGAAGGGGACAGGATTTCGTAGCAAGGGTGGGAAAGAATATAAATAAGGCTTGTAACTGTAATATATGAAGAAATGGCATTGAGCATCGTGAATTCTGGTCATTTGTCAGAAAGATGCCATTTAGATGTAAATATTTTGGTGGCCATTAGACTGAATATTCCTTAAGAAAATGACTGGTCACAGAATGTTGTAGAATTGAATATTCTGGTGGTTCAGAATACCGTGACGGTTTTTTGTTATTGTTGTCGTTCTTAATTGATGTGATAAACCCCACAGAGAGAAAGGCAACAGGTAGAGTTACCTGTACAGATTCTGAGGGCAGTGGGGAAGGCTGGAGTGGCCTTTGGTCAACTGAATTCAGACTGTTTCATTTGGACTTCTAGGTTTTTGTGTGTCCCTATGCATTGACAATAGAATTATCTCTGTGAGGTCTAGTATAATGGGGTAGGGAGGGACAAAGTGTTGGGTGGGCGAGAAATTCCTATTATACTCTGTTTTGAGCACACACTATACTTCCTATCGTTGTTGGTCTCTTATAACTTGTCTTGTGCTTTCATGTGGTCACACTGTCTTCTACCCCCAAAAAGGGGGCACTTTTATTTAGTCGCTTATGATGGGCAATGTTTTCATTGATTTTTGTTCAGTATTTCCACAACATTAATTATTATTACGTTCCTCAAACCTTTCATTATAGTGCTGAAAATCTGAATTCTTTTCTTCAAATAATGCTTCTGTAGATACAAAAGGAAAGGTTTTGTTTGGCAGGAATAGTTCGGTTGGTATCTAACATGTCCTAGTCTTAAAAGGTAACACTAACTCACACCATTGTGATTAGGTGATATAGAACCTTCATAACTTAAGGAGGATGTTTAGCATCTGATCTGACCCTCCAGGTGGATAATTTTACTACTGCCAATTCTTCATTGATAAGTGTGGTTTTGGGAGCAATTTTTATATTCATTTGATTTTTGGACAAGGAGATGGACCCACATCATGCAAATATGGGAGCTGTCCTGGTTTAAAAGCCTCTTGTCCCACAGGAGCAAGTGTCTCATAACAACTCCAAAGACATAGCTTCCAGGGTTCCCCTTGCAGGGGACATATCTATTCCAAGAGTCACTGTACTTAGGGAAGCTCAGAGCTGTAGCTTCCTATAAGGTATTTATAGTTCTCCCAGTCTCAGTGCATTTTACCAATTAGGGGTCATTTCTGCCATATGTAATGTTGCCTAGCAACATAGTTGACATACTACTCTTTAGTAAGTTGTCAGGGGAACAGAGCTAGAAAGTTAACCAGAGGTCAAATTCTCACACAGAAGGGGAAAGGTTCTGTTAATCCTTTACCAAATAGCATGCTGAGCAATTGCATAATAGATGCTCTACCTAGTTCCTATAAAATATAGCCAGAGGAATTTCCTATTAAAATATAGCCAGCACCAGCTAACTTTTCCTCTCTTGAAGAGTGTTCATTGTGCTTAGCTGCTTGTGATTTATCCACTGCAGATTTTGCTGAGATAAGTGTAAGAGTTGGATAAATAGTCACAGTGGTCCTATCAAAATGTCACGTATCCTTTGGTGCTGCTCATAGTAGATGGATATAGTATGACATATTTATAGGGACATTAAATGGAAATTTCTGGGAATCTCATCAATCATACTTTGATGAGAACCTATGTCCACCTGGCAACCACCAAACGCTAGGCTCTTGGTAACAGTGCCTCTTATTGCTCTGTCATGTGGTGCTACTCTTGCCTGCTTCCATTGCTCCTCAATAAGTGAGGATATTGGGTTTTCCAACAATTATTTATGGAGTCCTTCTTATGTGTCAGGCACTAGGGGGACAGCAATGAACAAGCACGATCCTTGCCCTCAAGGAACTTGTAGTGGGTAATCAGGGAGACTACCAAAGGGTGTGACAAATAAGGGCAAGGACAGGGTGCTCTGAGAGTGCTTGGGTAGAGCGCCTAGCCCAGTCTTAGAGCTTCAGAGAAGGCTTTCTTGTCTAAGCTACTGTTTGTGGTCCTTCCCATCCAGTAAATTTCTAGCTTTGGGATACAGTTTATGAGCAATTTGAACAATTTCTGACATTTCTTGCCTTTTCCAAACGTGGTGGTTTTGGACATTAACAGTGTTTAAATTACTTGTTTTATTCAGGTATATAAAAATACTGTAAACATTTTAGAATATCCTAGTCTTTAGAAAAATGCATTAGATGCTATGGTTTTCTTATTAGAAACAAATAACTTCCCATTATCTTGATCCAGTGTAATAAGATAGAACAAAAGTATTGTTACTGTGACAAATGTGGAGGAGCCAGGCTGCATCTGCCTTGAGTCTTGGCTGGCCATGTAAACTGGTAATACCCAGAAACCAGGAGAGATATGGGATAGAACCATTAAATCAAGAATTTGAGAAATAAAAGGGATGTTAGAGATACTGTAGTCCAACTCCATTTTACAGAGAGGTGAAATGACTAGTTCCCAGTTCCCACACCTCTAGTTGGGATCAGACATCAGGCTCTGCCAGGTTAATGCTAATAATAAACATGTTTGGGCAGGTAGCAAAGAGCATCTGTAGATAGCATTTGTTTCCTTGGGGTACCCATTGGACTAAAACCACAGAAGAGGAAGGTGCTATTTTAGCCTCATGTGACTTTGTGTGATCATGGCCTGCATTCTTGTAGTGCTTAAGACAGGAAGGGGGTGAAATCACATGTCGAGCATGGGGGAGTTAATTTCTTTGCCAATAATGCCAACATATTATCTGAAACAACATAAACACCACACACACACACATACACACACACACACACACACACACAGCAGATCAAAATGTCCACTTATTTTATATGTATCATGTATTTGATTTTAGTATATTAATTTTATTTGTAAAAAATTTCCAATTTAAAAATTATACATTTTCTTGAAATTACTTTTGCCAACCTCTCTGACTTTTGAGATATAAATTGGGCATGATTCAGGGAAGTTGACAAAGACAATCTTATTTGAAACAAACAAAAAAACATTTAAGTCAGCAGCCCATATAATAATATAGTATTGAGTGAAAATATGTTTTAGGTATTTCTTGACTCTGAATTTTAATAAATCTACTGTAAAAGCTAAATTTATTTCAAGGTCTGTGGTAATATATAACAGTTATTAGTAAAACAGATTTGCCACTTTGTGATTTAAAAATAATTAGAAGCATAATAACTCTGTATGGTGCCAGGTAGCTACTAGACTTATTGGGGGATCACTTTGTAAATTATGTACATGTCTAACCACTATGCTATACACTTTAAACAAATATAAAATAATATTGAATGTCAACTATAATTGAAAAATAAAAATTATTAAAATAAATTCAGGGAAAAAATACTATAGTAAAAAAAAATGAACTATTTTCAGGCACTATAGTCAGAATAGTGTGGGAGATATTTTAGGGTAATTGAAGGTGAACATCTTTAACTTCGTTCATTTACTTCATTATTTGAGAATGAATCATGCTAAGATTCTGTGTGACAGCACCTATGGATTCAGCAACGCATGGTAGCTATTCTCTTACCTGGCAAGGTTTCCAGCTATAAAACCTGCATTAAAAAAAAAAGGAAAAAAGAGAAAAGAAAGAAATTTTGGCTAAAAAAAAACCAAACACACACCCTGCATGAAAAAATGACCTTGGATATTATACAATGGATAGAAAAAGTTGAAAGGAATTCTGATTTCAGATATAATTTTTCAGACTTTCTTGAAATATAAGTGACTTTTTTTCTCTAAAAATAAAAAATACCTAGAACCAGAAATATTTATCAGTATTTGATCTTAAATATAAATATTTAGTTTGGGACTAAAATTGATGCAAATCACCTTTGATTTTGTTAAAATAACCTGTGGGTAGACAGGAAATAGTCTCAAACTAAATTTTTGTTTTGATTTACATAAGTCAGATTGAGACACCCTAGTGACAAATTTAGAATAGAAATAGCCTCAGCCAGGTTTAAGAAATAGTCTTTTGTTCCTTTATTGCTTATTTTGTCTTCAGAAACAAATGCAATTTAACTATTTTTTTGTACCTTCCAGAACTTTGACCTAAATTAGATAACTGTAAATTTTAGAATGGCTAAGGTCAAAATGGTTAAAACAATTTCTTTAGAATGAATGAAAAGAATTAAGGATTAATTACCTCACATGGATGGGTTAATAATCTTTCCTAATTTAAATTTCGTTAACTGTTTTTCTCATTAGAATTATTTTGCATGAAATTCTAATGTGGAATTTTACAGATAAGATATTAGTTAAGAAAAAGAAGACAGCTATTAAATAGAGCTCTCAACAAAAGAAGCTTCCATCAAACATCTTTTCCCACCTCTCTGTTCAGTGGTGTTAGGACCAACTACTTATATTCTGAGAGAGTTTCTGGGCAGAGTATCGCAAGCTAGAATGTTTTAGATTCTGTGAAAGAAGACTGACCACTGCTTGATGACTGGGTTGATTCATGGGATGCAATATAAGCAAAAACTAATGGCAGACAACCCCCAAATCAGAAAAGACATAACCATTCTAAACACTAAGCACTATAGTCACACTTTCCAATAACTCAAAAGAAAAAGAGTGAC
>NW_011888817.1:9300900-9304018 GCF_000151845.1 Pteropus vampyrus
TAAGTCAGCAGCCCATATAATAATATAGTATTGAGTGAAAATATGTTTTAGGTATTTCTTGACTCTGAATTTTAATAAATCTACTGTAAAAGCTAAATTTATTTCAAGGTCTGTGGTAATATATAACAGTTATTAGTAAAACAGATTTGCCACTTTGTGATTTAAAAATAATTAGAAGCATAATAACTCTGTATGGTGCCAGGTAGCTACTAGACTTATTGGGGGATCACTTTGTAAATTATGTACATGTCTAACCACTATGCTATACACTTTAAACAAATATAAAATAATATTGAATGTCAACTATAATTGAAAAATAAAAATTATTAAAATAAATTCAGGGAAAAAATACTATAGTAAAAAAAAATGAACTATTTTCAGGCACTATAGTCAGAATAGTGTGGGAGATATTTTAGGGTAATTGAAGGTGAACATCTTTAACTTCGTTCATTTACTTCATTATTTGAGAATGAATCATGCTAAGATTCTGTGTGACAGCACCTATGGATTCAGCAACGCATGGTAGCTATTCTCTTACCTGGCAAGGTTTCCAGCTATAAAACCTGCATTAAAAAAAAAAGGAAAAAAGAGAAAAGAAAGAAATTTTGGCTAAAAAAAAACCAAACACACACCCTGCATGAAAAAATGACCTTGGATATTATACAATGGATAGAAAAAGTTGAAAGGAATTCTGATTTCAGATATAATTTTTCAGACTTTCTTGAAATATAAGTGACTTTTTTTCTCTAAAAATAAAAAATACCTAGAACCAGAAATATTTATCAGTATTTGATCTTAAATATAAATATTTAGTTTGGGACTAAAATTGATGCAAATCACCTTTGATTTTGTTAAAATAACCTGTGGGTAGACAGGAAATAGTCTCAAACTAAATTTTTGTTTTGATTTACATAAGTCAGATTGAGACACCCTAGTGACAAATTTAGAATAGAAATAGCCTCAGCCAGGTTTAAGAAATAGTCTTTTGTTCCTTTATTGCTTATTTTGTCTTCAGAAACAAATGCAATTTAACTATTTTTTTGTACCTTCCAGAACTTTGACCTAAATTAGATAACTGTAAATTTTAGAATGGCTAAGGTCAAAATGGTTAAAACAATTTCTTTAGAATGAATGAAAAGAATTAAGGATTAATTACCTCACATGGATGGGTTAATAATCTTTCCTAATTTAAATTTCGTTAACTGTTTTTCTCATTAGAATTATTTTGCATGAAATTCTAATGTGGAATTTTACAGATAAGATATTAGTTAAGAAAAAGAAGACAGCTATTAAATAGAGCTCTCAACAAAAGAAGCTTCCATCAAACATCTTTTCCCACCTCTCTGTTCAGTGGTGTTAGGACCAACTACTTATATTCTGAGAGAGTTTCTGGGCAGAGTATCGCAAGCTAGAATGTTTTAGATTCTGTGAAAGAAGACTGACCACTGCTTGATGACTGGGTTGATTCATGGGATGCAATATAAGCAAAAACTAATGGCAGACAACCCCCAAATCAGAAAAGACATAACCATTCTAAACACTAAGCACTATAGTCACACTTTCCAATAACTCAAAAGAAAAAGAGTGACTATGTTTGGCTATCAAGAGTCCAAGTGGATTAGTTTCTCTTACAAAAAAAGCACTTGTTAAAACTGCTATCGAAAAAAAGGTGAAGTTGGAAATGATCTTGACAATTAAAACAGCAGCAACTGATAACTTTTTTAAGGAGTGGGAAACTTTCTGCTTTTTAGAACTGAGTTGGTCTATATGTTAAAGTGGCTATGTACCAAGTCTGTTTATATGGTTCATTGTTGTCCACATTGTGTGTTGTTTTGCTAGTTTTACTTTTTATATATAAAAAACTAAAAATAAGAATAAAGTATTAAATTAGTCGATACAATCTATAATCTAGATCTGACTTCTCATTTCTGTTGTCTTGGCAGCCCATTTTAATATAAGTCTTTGAGACATGCATATTTTTCTTTCAAAAATTATTTTTGTTTAAACAAGTTTGAAATATTTATCTTTCAAAGACAGGAAGTTGGTTCAGTTTTAGCAATGTATTGATATAATTTTACATTTTTAAAAATTATTGAGGCTGGGTTCATTTAAGATTGGCTGGATTCACTGCCAGCTCTTGAGAAAAACATAGCCTATAGATTTTTAAATGATTCCCTGTAACAATATAGAACTGCTAACACTAAATACACTCTCCATCTGTTTGAAGACTCATTAACTTCAATTAATAAGAGACAAAAAAAAAAAAAAAGACTACTTAAAACAAGTTGGGTCAAATCCTGTTTGCTGCCCATTTTTTGCAAATAAAGTTTTACTGGAACACAGACACACCCATTCCTTTCCATATTGTACATGCCAGCTTTTGCACTACAATGACAAAGTTGAGTGGTTGTGACAGACACCTTTCATCTGCAAAGCCCAAAATAGTTACTATCTTGCTTTACAGCATTTTGATCCGGACAAGAGATCCGTTATTCCTTTTGTAAAAAGATGATGGAGGTAGGCGAAGGGGTAGATTGCACAAACCTGGTAGGCTTCCCTAGGGTTTAAATCATTCTAGTATGTATGGACCAATATGTGAGCATCACTAAGATTTAAACATGTCTAGTATGTATGAGGGTCAGTGGAGGGATGCAGCTGATCTCTATGAAGGTTTTAGGAGGAAATTGCTAGAAGTATCTGACCAAGAGAAAAGATGGTCACTTGGCTCAGCTCCAAGGAAGTGTGCCTGAGCCTTCAGTATGAGAGCTAGAGACAAAAACTAAAGGAACATGATCCTAAATCTTGGTGAGATGCTGAGAGCTCAAATGGCACTGCTTTGAACACCTGCCAAAAGCATGAAGCAGAATGGGGCAGGAGCACTGGATGCCCTACACTTCAACTCTGCATGACCTCAGTGTATTCTCAGCACAGCTGTGGCTCACAGGCAGTAGCAAGAGGGGTTAAATGCAGCTGTATAGGCTCTAATGGTGAGCGCTTGGAGGCACCTATGAATTCAGCAGCCCACATCAGAGTGCCTGTCTTGGTCAGGGTGGTTTTGGCTTCAAAAAAGAGACACTCTAGGAAGCTGAAGACAATGGTTCTCACTGTGTGGTCCCAG
>NW_011888817.1:9305408-9310077 GCF_000151845.1 Pteropus vampyrus
GATTCTGATGCCAACTAAAGTTTAAGAGCAGTTTTAAAAGGATTTGTTGCAAGATTAAAATGAGTGATTTTACCACTACCCTAGGATAGGAAATCAGCAGATCATCTGGAATTAGAATGTAAGCACTGAGATTGCTCCTGGTCTCTCATGGTCCTTGTCCATGCTCCTTGTCAGTTTCTCTCAGCTTGTGTGAAGTTCCCCAGCCACTCTTGGAAGACTAGCTAGCTGCCCCAGCCGGTACCTGACCATTGCCCTATCCTTTGGTTAAAATCCTCCAAAGGACAACACTTCAGTTTCTGTCTAGCAAAAGCTGGGTTCTCTTGTGTCACATGGTACCTTGAGTCAGGCAGTGGAAGGCTCTGGACAGGAGGTGGGAGTGGAGGTGGAGGGGTGAGGATATGTGATTTGGAAGTTGGGGCTGGGTGGTGGTATGGGAACAGATAGATCCTCCTGATAAGGGTCTCTGGAGAGGGCAGAAATACTGACCTTCATATCTTCTATGTTAAGAAAATCAGGAGAGGGGAGGGGGAAAATAAAATAATAAAATGTTAAAAAGTAAAAATAAAATTACTTAAAAAGGAAAAAGAAAATCAAGGCTGACAGGAACATTTTCAGGAGCTTGCATGATACATTTCCAGGTGTTTCCAGAATCAGTGGAGGTGGGGAGGGGAACTGTAGGTGGCTGTAGGGTTTTCCATTAGTAGGGAAGCAAAAGTCTATTTAGTTATATACCCCCAAAATTGAATTTGAAAACAGGTGTTCAAACAAAGACTTGTACACAAATGCAAACGTTCATAGCAGCATATTCACAACAGCCTTAAAAGGTGGAAACACCTAAATGTCTATGTCTATCAGTTGATGAAGAATAAACAAAACGTGGGGTATGCATAAAAATGGTGTTGTTATTCATCCATTTAAAGGAATGATGTTCAATATGCTCCATATTGAACCTGGAAAACATAATGCTAGGTGAGAGAAGTGTTACATAGGACATCATATTGTATAACATCATTTATACAAAATATCCAGAATAAACAAAGCCATCCAAACAAAAAAGCAGAGTGGTGGTTGCCAGGGGCTGGGCAGGGAGTAAGGAATGACTGCTAATGGGTGCAGATTTCCCTTCTAGGTGACGGAAAATTCCAGAACTAGATAGTGGTGATGGTTGCGCAACACTGAACGTATTTAATTGTCCTTTAAAATGATAAATTTCATTATGTATTTTAACATAAAAAAAAAATCTATTTAGTGTTTCAGGGACTTCCTAGGTAATCACGCGAAGACGGGTAGGCGGAGGCGCTCACGGCCGTGCCGCTAGATCTGAGCACTTCCCCATGCGGTCCCGGGACGCTGGGGTCAGAGGCACAGAGACGAGCAGGCTCCATTTGCAGCCCCGGGCGAAGAAGCGGCAGCGGCGGCGCGCCAGCTCCGACGGGCTGGGGACCGTCACAAAGGTGGCGCGGGTAGCTGTGGCAGAGGACGCGGCCTCGGAGCGGCGATCCGCGCAGAGAGGCGGGCGGCACCGGGACGCACCAGCTCCCAGACACCGCGCCCAGACACCGCGCCCGACTGGCTTGCCGCCCCGCCCGGCCAGCCTGCCCCGCGGATCCTGCGCGCCCGGGAGGGGCTGCACGACAATGGCCGCGCCGTCGCCGTCCTCACCTACCTCGCCTCCCGGCCCTTCCCAGCCGCGGCGCTGGGAAAGGCGAGAAGGCGCGCGGAGACTCTCGGCGGCGGCAGGAAGGCGGCGCGGGGCGGGGCGGGGCGCACCTGGAGCCTTCGGGCGCTGCACTCCCGGAGGGTGGGTGGGCGGGCTGTGGCTGCGAGAGGGAGTGATAGGTGGACCTCCCAATGGGGCGGTCGGAGGGCGGGCCAGGTAGTTTGTAGAATCTTCTATTTGGTTTTGTTTCTAATCTTGACTAGAGTCACGTCATGCATTTCAGGCAGGGTTATCACAGAAGTGATGCGGTGTTTTACTCCACGCCTCATCCCACGTGACACAATTTCAGCTGCTCGATTTATTTTATTGCCTATGATGTTCACTTTAAGATGATGTCTATGCTTCTCACTGTAAAGTTACACTTTTCCTTTGTAATTATAAAGTATTATAGATAGAGGTAGTTTAAAACTAAATCATCTTTCATCTAACGTTTTATAATTTTATTTTTTATATCATATGGACTCATGGTTTCCTGTTTTATTCGTTGGGCTATAATACGTTGCTGTCATTTATTCTAATGCTCAAATTGTCCCAGATTTGGCCAGTGGAAGCCCATTCAGGCCTTCTTTTGGGTCCATTTGACATTGTCCTGTTGTTACATGAACACTTTCTTTTTTTTCTTGCACAAGATGTTCCAGGCTCATCTTACACTTTATCCCTTCTCCAAGGAGTCCTGGTTCTTTATAGTGAGAACAGTTATTTAGAAACCAAGATCTGGATGCTAGGTGTGCTCATTGCTTTTGAAGTGTTGCTGCTTTCATGCCCTCTCAGTGGATATTTCCATAGATAGAGTGACAGATTGTTATCTAGATTTGGACATATAGAAACAGATAACTCCAGGTCCAATCCAAAACCACAGGATTCATTATAATTTTCTCCCTCTTCATGATTTTTGATATATATGCTGTTAAAGCAAACACTATCACATTTATTTCAAAATTTTTTTATTTCCATCACTAAAGTAATATTTCCATCAATAAAATATGAAACTACCAAAAAGAGAGGAAGATCAACCATAATTTCAGCGTAACAATACAACTACATTTTATAGATTCACTTTCAGCCTTAATGTATAGGTCTCTTTTTCTGAGTTATAAGAAATCATGCTGTAAGTACAATTTTGTATCCTGTTTTCTCCATTTTGTAGGGGTAGGGAAATTACAGCCCACAGGCCAAACTTGGTCCATTGCTTGTTTCTGTCCATGAACTAAAATTGATTTAGAAATTTTAAATGGTTGAAACAAAATCAAAAGAGGAATATTTGGTGACATGAAAATTATATGCAATTCAAATTTAAGTATTCATAAATTAAGTTTCATTGGAGCTAAGTCATGCAAATTCATTTATATATTGTCTATGGCTGCTTTTTGCTAAAATAGCAGAGTCAAATAGTTCTAAAAAAGATCACATTGCCCAAAAAGCATAAATACTATTAGGCCTTTTTCAGAAAGTTTGTCGACCTCTGAAATATTGTATCTGAATCACCTTATAAATTTGCTATTAAATCTGTCCTTTGAAACATTATGGGAGTGACACCAATAATACTTGGTACAGTTTAGGTGCTTAATAAAGAAATTTCTTCCAAGTAATTCAGGAAGGGAAGGGACTAGGAGGAGGAAGAGGAAGAGAAAGAGGGATGATTTTTAGATATATCTCTTTTCAAGCATCTGCTGAACTTATTCCCAACCAGCAGAAAAGATGTCTTCTCACTAGTCATTAAAAAGAAATATGTCTTTCATCAATCTTTCATGGCTAAAATACTGGCTTCTTAAATGTCCTCTAAAAAAATTGTTTGGGGCCAAATAATCTTGTTGCTACCAAATTAGTAATATGTCTAACCTTAGCTTCACAGAAGCTTTGAATTTTTTAAATGGCTTGGTAATGAATGTGGGAAGATAGTGGGGAGCTGAAGAGATCTCTCTTACCTTTGTCTCAACCCCCAGTTGGGTTGTCTAAGCAAGAATAAATGCTGAGACACCTTCCATTTAGATCTCTTTGGCTAAAGGACAGTCACGGGTTTATTATGTATATCTATAGTTTTTGAAAGTGGCAGTAAATTATTTTAATAGTTCTCCTGTTGAAAGGTGGGGTCTTTGTATGCTCCTCTTGAATCTAGGTGGGTTTGTGACTGATATATCCCGTAGGGTACAGTGAAAGTGATGTTATGTGACTTCTGAGGTTAGAAAAGGTGATGTACCTTCCACCTAGTTTTCTTGAGATGCTGGCTCTTGAGACACTCCCTCTGGGTTTTCTCCCCCATGGAACCCAGCCACCTTGTGGTGAAGAGCCAAGCCACAAAGAGAGGCCACCTGTAGGTGCTCTGCAGGACAATTCCAGTTGAGCCCAGCCCTCAGCCTTTCCAGCCCAGGCTTAGCCGTGTGAGTGAAGAAGCCACTTCAGAGTCATTCCTGCAGTCCCAGCCATTCTAGCTTCTAGCCGTTAGTCACCAGCTGGGGCTCAGGACAGGGTGGAACAGAGAAGAGCATCCCCCACTGTGCTCTTTCAGAATTTCTGATCTACAGAATCAATAGTAAATCCTATTATAAAAATTAAAAAGCCATAAAATCAATATAAAATCAATAAAAATCAATAAAAAATCAATCATAAGCATAATAAAATGGTTGTTGTTTTATACCATTAAGTTTGGGATGGGTGTTGTACTGCAATAGTAACTGGAATAATACCATCTCATTAAAGGACTCTAAGATCATAAAATAAGTATAAAGAATAAAAAGCATGGAGAACACAGGGATAATTAAAGCCAAATGTAGTTAGTGTTTGCTTTAATTGAATATTAAATATAGTTCTGAGTTTTCTAGCAGTCAAAAATATAAGCAGAGAGATTGCTAAATGTAGTAGTTCTCATTGTATAATAAAAAGAAAGATGGCTATTTCTCAGGAGAAAGTTTTTCTGGAATTAAACTCTAATAGAAATTTATTAAACACTTC
>NW_011888817.1:9310142-9322441 GCF_000151845.1 Pteropus vampyrus
CAAGGGCTGTTTCTAATATAGACCATCAATAAACTCCACGTACATAACACTAAATCATAAACTCAGACTGTCTAAGTGTGTAGCTTGACTCAGGCACAGCTCGTAAAATCTAGAGGAATGAATGGTTAGCACATTCCTTTGACCCTCTGAGCAATCATATCAACCAGGCTTTCAGCAAGGACTTGTCAGCTGCCAATTAATTAAAAATTAAGTTTTCTGGTTAATATCTGGATTGCAAGAATTCTGTCATGTTAGTTGAAGGTAGTCCTTTACATGCTTTAAAACACAAGAAAAGAAGGTGGCAATGCCTACAACATATCTACATGGTGGGAAGGGAGGTCTATAGACTAGAGAAGGCTAAACCTTTTTTAAAAAAATAATCTTGAAACTCATCAGAAAGAAAAAAATTTTTAAAAATGAGCAAAAGATTTTAATTTCACCAACAAAGATATATAGATGGCAAATAAGCACAAGAAAAGAGGCTCAATAATACTAGTAATTAGAGAAATGCAAATTAAAACTACAATGCAAAGTAAAACCACCACATACCTTAAAATTAGAAAGGCTACAAACAAAAACAAGAACAAAACTAAAGCTCACAGTACTAAGCATTCGCAAGAATGTCAAGCACTGGAACTCATATGTTCTTATGGGAATGCAAAATGGTACAGCTACTCTGGGAAGCAGTTTGGCAGTTTTTTAATAAAGTTAAACGCACACCTAGTATATGATCCAGAAATTCTCCTAAGTATTTACCCAAGAGAAATGAAAATATGATCACACGAAAATCCATATGTGAATGTTTTTGGTAATCTTTTAATAAATACCCCAAAATGGAAATAATCCAAATGTTCTTTAACTGGCGAACAGAGAAATAGGTGGTACATTCATTTATAAAATATTACTCATCAATAAAAAAGGAACTAGTGTTAGTGTTACATGCAACAACAGGGATGAATCTCAAATGTATAATGTTAAATGAGAGAAACCTGATTCAAAAGACTACCATCTAATGGTTTTGTTATATATATTTTATCACACACACACACACACACACACACACACACACACACACACACACACACACACACACACACACACACACTACATACTGTAGAATTCCATTTATGTCATTTTGGGAAAAGCAAAGCCATAAGGACAGAGAACAGATCAGTAGTTGTCAGGGGATCAGGGTGAGAGAGGTTAGCTACTAAGGTTCAGCGTAAGGGAGGTTTTCTGGATGGTTTTTGTGTGTGTGTGTGTTTTGTATCTCGATTGTGGTACTAGTTACATGACTAAGCCTTTGTCAAAACTCACAGAACTGTCAAGAGTGAATGTTACTCTAAGTTAATTAAAAAACAAAAATTTAAAATTTCTCCTGGCCACATTGAAAAAGAAAATAGATTAAAAAACTATTAAAATTAATATCATTTAGTATTATATATTTTAGGTAAAAAATAATATATTTTAACTCAGAATACTAAAAGTATTCTAATTTTGACATGTAATCAATATAAGAAATTATTTAGTGATACTTTTCATTCTTTTGTTTGTACTGAGTCTCAGGAATTGGTATGTATCTTATACTTACGGGACATCTTAATTTGGACTAGCCACATTGCAAGCGCTCAATAGCCACATGTGACTCGAAACTACTGCATTGGACAGTGCAGGTCTAGACCGTGATCTGTAAAAAAAAGTAAAGGTAAGTGTTTCCAGGTTTGAGCAGCTATAATCAAATAAGTAGAATACTCCCACCAAGTAGTATACACTAATTATCACTTTAAAAAATCTTAAAACAATCATAGTGAAAAGTTATAAAAATATGAACTCAAGGGAGTCGTATTCTTGTAGATGCATCCAAACTGGCATCATCTTCAAAGGTGACCTCACTCTCTTACTTGAATCTTCTGGAATACTCCCTGAAAATGCCATTCCCCTTCATGTTGCATTTGCTTACATTTTCTTCTGCTCTCTTATCTCTTCCTCACTCCACACACCCATATACAGTTCTCCTCCCTGGTGAAAATTCTTTTTTAAGAACCAGTTTCAGTGGACTTCCTTGCCCCAAACCTCTGTTTCATAAGAGCAGGAACCGTGCCCTATTCTTTTTGCATAGTGGGCCCTCGACACTGTTCTTTTTTCTAATCTTTATTGGGGACTTTTAGGTGCTGGGGACACCTGGTGAATGAGATACATCTCTGTCCCCAATTATCTTGTGGTCTGATGGGAATGACAAACAAATCAAAGAGGAGCGTTAAAACAGTTTGCTAAATGCTAAAGCACAGTGCTGTGCGGAAGCCGACTTTTCCTGCACAACCTCTGAGGTAGCCCCTTCCCATTTTCCTTTAAGAGGTGGCCATGGAAGTCAGTACAGAATGGGCCTTCTATTGAGTCCTTGTGCCTGCTCAGCCTCAGCCAGCCATTGGCTGAGTTTTACTGGGGCACTTAAACGACGGTGACTGGGAGAGTGACCATAGAAGTAAGATACCCTTTCTTTTCCCTACACTAATATTGTAATGTGGGTGTATCTCCAGCAGACTTGTCTCTTAGTGAAAACTACCCCGTAGGCTCCTCCCTTGGAAACCCCTGCCTATACTACTCTAAAGAAACAATTCTCTCATGGTAGCAATCCTGGGGACCATGCTTCTGGGCCAGCAGCCTCATCTGCCAACCTGCTTGAGGCCTGGGCCATCCAACAATTTATTCAGAAGTCAGCTGTCTCAAGCCCCAGGCCCCCTGGATTTGGTGCTTCTAATATTCTTTGGAATTTTGCTTTCAAAAGTGGGGAGAAGCAATAAGATGAGGCTGTGGGGCTAATTTCATATACTTTATATCTAAATCCTAAGGTAGAAATGACATTTTCGAAGAGAGGAAATGGTGTGGTGGTTGGCAAGGATATTGATCCAGCTCCTCTACCATTTGCAGAATGATTTGTGTTTAAAACTTCCTTTTTTAAAATGCAAATAAACTTGCAGAAATTTAAAAATCATTCTTAAATTGATGTGAAGCATTATAATAAAATAATCAGATTGACACCCTGAGTTAGGAAATGAGAGTTTTATGATTGGGAGAAAGAAAAGAAAATTATAGGTAGGAGGGCTTAAAGGAGGCAGGAGGATGGGCAAACTTATATAAAGACAAATTTGTCTACTTTGTGAGTTTCATTTGAATCCTTGTATCAGTTGAATAGACTGTAATTGATTTTTAAAAATTTAATTGTTGACCTATTGGTAGGTGACAAAAAATCTGCTCCTCAGAGAAAAATTATTTTCCCCTTCTCTGAATTCTCATAGCCTTTTGGTCAACAATTCAATGCCAACCAGTTGCCAGATCCTGTGCTAGGTTCTAGAGCTTTTGAATCTTTTGCATTTAGCATATTTCAGCTTATTTTATGGATGAGAAAAAGTTCATGAGTTTAAAAAACACCCCGCAGGTAGTGCTAGCTTTTCTTCCGCTAGATGGTGAGCTACCTCTGCAGGGAGGGAGCTTTATTTGAACAAAGGAGCTCATTGAAAATATTCTGGTCATCTTTGTAGCATTAGTATCTAGCTCAGTGCCTGGTATACAAGAGGTGCTTAATAAATGTTTGATGAATGACTAAAAGACCTCTCTATGCTTTTTACCATCACGGAGCTGAGAAAGGTGATGAAGCAGAAAAGGAGAAATGTGTTCTGAGATCTCCCCTCTCAAAGGAACTTCCCAGCAGCTTCCAACTGTTAGTGCCTTCAGCTGCTTCAGCTTCCCAGAAGTCCAGCCAAAAAAACATGGGACTCCTTCATTGGGCAATGTTTGTTCTGGAGATTCCCAATGGGCTGGCAGAAACTTTGCCACTGACCTCTTTTCTCAGGCTTGCTTCCTCTCCTTTTCCTTCCCAGTGGCTGCTCCCCATTAATCCTTTTATACTCTCAACTCTATCTCTCAGCATCTGCTTCTTAGTAAACCAAACAGTGGGGCAAGGGGAGTGCACTCTGTCTTCAGAAAGGCATTGAAAATCACATAGCAATGGGTGGTTGATGTATAATCCTCTCAGAGTGAAGGAAGGTGATAATTGGAAAGGCTAATATAATATACCACTCTGAATCAATACCCTTTCCCAGTATATTTTAGGATAATACTAGTATGTCCCAGGTCTATAATAAGTACAAAAAATGAAAGTAGACATTTGAAAAGTTTTATACAATAAATAGGCCTGCAACAGACTGGGAATGAAAACAACCTGGTTCTTCACCAGTTTGAGAAACACTGCCTTAGCAGGCAGAGTAGTCAATACCTCCAGGGGATATGAGTTCATTGGTCAAAATACAACCATCATGAGAAAAACAAACTAAATTTTACACATAGACACACATACACATACACACACATAATTACATATATAATCTAAGAATTATTGAAATAGATCAAAAATTGTAAATAAGGATAAAAATATATTTAGAGAACAGATTATATTGACAATATTAGATAATAATGAGAAATCATAAACAAGAAGAAATATTAGAATTGAAAATGTGTTTAAAAAAAAACACAAGCAATAGAATAAGTGGAAGGATAGATATGGCTTTAGAAAAAATTAGTAAATTTCAAGATCACATTGAGGACCTTTCCCATAAGATAGCAAGAAAAGACAAACAGATGAAGAATATAAAAAGAAAAGCCAGGAGGAATGGAGGATCAGGAGGATAGGATATGCCAACATCTGGAAAATTACAAGCTCCAGAAGGAAGGATAAAAAATGGAGATTAACTTATATCTTAAATAATAAAGATAACCTTCCAAGAATTAAAGAAGAATGAAAGGTCTTAGATTAAAAAAGGCCCAAAGACTGTCAAACAGGAGCATTAAGAAAAAATTCACACTTACACATATAACCAATATAAGAATATTGAATGTAAAATGTCAGAATATTAAAGACAAAGAGAAAATTATAAAGGCTCCCATAGGAAGAACAAATTGATATCATACTACTCAAACAATAGTGGATGCTATATAAGAATCAAACAATATGTTTTAAAGTATCAAAGGAAGAGAATTTTGATTCTAGAATTTTATATCCAATCAAATTGTCATTCAAATGTTAGAGCATAATAAAATTATTCTCCAGCACACGAAGCCTTAGAAGCTTTGCCACACAAAGACAAACATTGAAAGCCATCTTGAAGAAAGTACTCGAAATGAGAAACGAATCTGAGAGATGCTCCAAGAGATGGGAGATATGAGTGTTCAAATACTTTGGTAAAGTTTACCTTTGTCTTTAAAGAAAAAGGTTTGTACCAAATAAGATAAAAAGAGAAAATACATCCATAACAAATAATATCAATACTGAAGGAGAGTGGGGAAAAAGAGATGTGAAAGTATGCTTAAGTAATTTCTTGTTAAGGGGAGAAATAGATAAATTATCCATAAGGGTAAAAAACATGAATATAGGTAATTAATTCAGGGCAACCACAATACAAACTATAAATATATAACTTTTAAATCATCAGAATAAAACTCGAGCCAATGGACTATAAGAAAGAATATCAACAAAACCATAAAAGGAATAAAACATGAAGAAAATGTAAAATATAAAATAATATGACATAAGTAAATCCTAATTTAACTGTAAATGCAATAAATGTAGTTGTATTAAATTCAAAATTAAAAAGCCAAGACCCTCAGACCAGGTTTTAAAAATCAATTTTAGTATATGTGCTGCCAAAGCAAGCACCAGGTTTTAAAAATCAAACAGTATGATTTATCTAAGTATATATTTAAAACAAAAAGAAATGGAAAGGTTGAAAATAAGAAAAAGCTATGCCAGGCCAAATGAATCAAAAGAATCCAGAAGATAGTAATCCTAATGTAGAGTAAGCCCTGACTTCTTTTTTTTTGTTTGTTTTTTTGGTAATACAAGTGCCTGACTGAAGCTCTGATTGCTGAGGCATCCATTTCAAAGAGGCATCCACTTTGAAGATGACTATCTCCAATAAACAGGCCACTAGACTGGGAGTCAGGCTGCCTCTTCCGACTAAGGCTCCTTTTAGAAAGCTTGGTTGATTTCAAAAACTGCCCATTAGGACCACTTGTTTCTTTCCTCTGAGCATTAAAGTCCCTTCTCTTATGTTTTAAGCTCACTAGTAAAGAGTGAGCCCACGAAACCTTTAGGTCCCCACTTGATCCCAACAAAAACAGAACCCCAGGCCTGTGAATGCTCCCTTTGGCCTCTCTACCCACCACCTTGCTGTGTGGCCCCCAGGTATGCTGTGTAATTTCCAGGTCCTGCAAATAATAAACCTCTATCTTTTCAAGGTTTTCTGATACTTATTGCTGAAAGGTGTCTTGAAGTCATAATAAAAACCACAAAATATTGATAGACTGAGACCAGTACAAAATACCTAATATCTAAAAAAATAAGATTTAAAGTAAAAAAAATCATAAGAGATAAAAGATATTATGGGACATAGAACAAAGAGTAGAGGAAGGAAATTATAAATGCCTTGTGACCTGTGTCAGAAATTATTGCCTTGTGACGGTGTCAGAAACAAAAACTATAGTAGCTACACACATTTTCTTTCTTGATTACAGAATGTCATATTATGACTGGATAAGCATGAACAGTTCTCAGAGATTGATGCAATTTGTAATGAGACCTTGGATTTTTCCTTTCACAGAGAAGATAAGAATTTTTTTTCTAAAATGATAGTTGAATTGTATTAGGTGGGAACATTTTGTTGCTATTGTTGTTTTTTTGAAATTTAAGTATGGGAAGATTGTATGGATAACTGGCATACAAAATAATGGACTGTGGCATACACTGCGCATTGACTCACTCAACACACATTCCAGTCTCTTTCTAGTATGCCTTCCTATACTGCATAGGCTGGAAAGCTAAAAACTACATTTTCTAGACGCCCTTGAAGCTATAGTTCAAATAGATGGATCCACATGAGACTGGAAAGAAGGAAATGAGAAATATGTGGCAGAAGCCATGTTCACGGGTAGATCAGCTCTTTTTTGCAAGCATAGTCTGAAGGCATTGGTTCTTCTGAGGCAGATCTGGCAGAGATTTTAGTGTCTATTCCTAATGTCATAGTATCAGGAGGTGGTAACATTGGGGGTTCTACAATAATAGCTACATGAAGAAGTAGGAGTTTCTCATGGCTGCTACTGTCTTGAACTTCCAGCATCTAAACATGATTCTCTGACTCACCTAATATTGTCTAATAAAGCCCTTTCTGTTTAAACCACCTGGAGTAGAATTTATTCTCTGCAAGTAACAATATTGACTATAGAAGACTGTTAGTTGTTCCTCAATATCTTCTCTCTTCCTTTGTAATAGAATGTTTAGCAATACACCCTGTATATAGATTATATTTCTCAGACTCCTTAGCAGCTAGATATGACCATGTGACTAAGTTCTGACCAATTAGATGTAAATAAGTGTGATGTGGCAGATTCCAGCAATCTTCCTTAAGAGACAAGTACATGCCTTTTACCTCGTCTTCTTCTTTCCTCTGTCCTTCTGCTTGGAATGTGGGGTTGGAGGTCCACTTTGAAATCAGAGCATGAAGGCTAGGAATGTTGCAACAGAAAGTTGGTAACAGCCTGGCTCCCTGAAGGCTTCATAAAATGGAGATACTATGCTAGCCTTAGAGCATCTACCTCTAGATTTTTACATGAGAGAAAAATTAACTTCCATATTGTTTAAGCCATTGTTAATTTGGGTTTTCTGTCACTCTCAGCCAAATCTAATTCAAATGAATCAATGACTTATACACCATTACCCGGATTCAGAAAATATACACCCTTCTCTGTCCATTAACTTCCGGTTCATATTTCAGGGATAGGTTTAAGATTCCATATCATTTGTTCTCTGGCCACTCTAATTTATATCTTACAAAAACTCCCAAGGGTGTAGTTCCTTAAGTATAGCTCCTTGAGTACAGGTCCTCATGATCTGAAGACCCATGAAATAGAGGCGAGTTATATGCCTCATATATACCCAATAGGTAATAGTGGTACATATAGAACAACCACTATAGACATTTGTTCAAAAAGGGCAGAAATGCTGGCACAAATGAATCACTAGTCCATAACATTCTGAAATCCAGCTAAGCAAATGTTGGAAATGATTAGGATTCAAGACCTGGGGATAATCATCCATGGCTCTTGGCTCTCTGAGTCATCCTTCCTTTTGCATGAAAGACATCCCAAATTTGCAATTGCATAGTTTTCACAGATTGCATCTTACTAGTAGAATTTTGGGGGTCAGAGATGCCTTTTCATCTTGTATTGCTTCTGACCTTTTCAGTCCAAGCAGGCAGTATTCCTCTGAACACTCTCTTAAAAACAATATAGGTCTCTTGTGAACTTCTTGGGGTTCACTCCATTTGACAGAAGGTATCCTCACAAAGTTCTTCAAGCTAAGCCTTTCTCTGTCTTGGGCTTCTGCTAGGGAACAATGCCCTTAAGAGTCTTAGAACTATATTGTTTGATTGAGAGGATCCATGAGTCACTTCCCTAACTCTTTAGAGGACTTTTATCTAACAGTACTCTGAGGTGCCACCTTAGATCTTAACAAAGGATTTACAACTACTTCCTTAACTTCATTTTTAGACTATTTTTCTGGCATTGCCTTGGATTTAATCTTTGCTTGGAAGCCATTTCTTAATTTTAGCATCATCTGCCACCTGGAGAGGCTAGGAATTTTCAAAACCAGCAAGTTCTGGCTTCCTTTTGTTTAACAGTCCATCCTTAAGCTTCTCTCTCTCCTTTCACATTTTACTACAAGTGTCAAGGAGACGAGGTCATCCCTTCCACACTCTACTTAGAAATCTCCCTAGCTAGACCACTCAATTCATCAGGTACATTTTCTACTTTTCATCTTACTGCAGGCAATAGTGTTGCCAAATTTCTGCCAATACATAATAAGGACCACTTTCTTCCAGTGTCCAAGAGGATTTTTGTGATTTTCCTTTAAGCCCTCTCTTGAGGCTTCCTCACAGGCCATTAGGACTCTACTCTTTTCTGAAAGGCTCAGTTTTTACTAACACTTACTTCAAAGTCCTTCATCCTTCCAGCTTTTGCCCACTGCCTAGTTCCAAAGTCACATGTTTAGGTTTTTGTTATGGCAGCATTTTTAGGTACCACAATCTGTATGTTATCTATTGCTGCATAACAAATTACCCACACAACATAATGGCTTAAAAACAACAAACAATGATTACTTCATAAGGTTTCTGAGGGTCAGGAATCTAGAAGCAGCTTAGCTGGTTGGTTCTGGCTTGAGGTCTCTCATGAGGTTTCAGTCAAGCTGTTAGCTAGGGCTGCAGTCAGCTGAAGGCTTGTCTGGGGATGGAAGATACAATCCAAGATGGCTTACTCATATGGTTATTGGCAGAAAATCTCAGTTCATCTCCACATGGCTGTCTGAGTATCTTTAGGCAGCTGGCTTTTCCTAGAACAACTGATCCAAGACACAGAAAGAACGAGCAGGAAGCTGCTCTCTCTTTTATCAACAAGACTCTGAAATCACACACTATTATTTCTGCTTTATTCTATTCTTTAGAAGCTAGTCACTAAATCCAACTCACATTCATTAGGATCAACTGCTTGAAGGAAGCTGGGTCAAAGAACATGTAGGCATTGAAAAACCTCCACAACTATCCATGGTCTTCTCTTTGTCCTCCAGTTTCAACCGGAAGAGTGATCTTTTCCTATCCAGGGGCTGTTCCTCTATTTGAGATTTTGATTTCTTCTTCCCCAAATTTATAGAAATTCAGCCACTATTAATTATTCCTCCTATATATTCAATATCTCCTTCTCACCTTTATGCTTTCCCTCAGCATTTAAAATTTTTTAAGTCTTTTACACATATTCCTTTGTAGCTAATAACCTCTCTCTTTACCGATAGTAGTTTGAAAACACAATCCAAAATTTTCTGACATTCTTCCCATTAAGAGATGGCAGCTATGTTCCCTTCTACTTGAATCTTGATAGGCATGTGATTACCTTTAACCATGGAATATGGCAAGTGAGGCAATGCAACTTCCGTAGATGGGTCTAAAAAATCATGCAGCTCCTTCCTAGTTCTCTTGGAATACCCTCTCTTGGTATGTTTTCTCTTGGGGACACTCCCTCTCAGAACCCAAAAACCATGCTGCAAGAAGGCCAAGCCACATGGAGAAGCCATGTGTAGGTGTTCCAGGTGACAGTCACAGCTTTAAAGTGATCCCAGCCTTGGTGCCAGAGCTGTGAGTGAAGAAACCTCTAGATGATTTTAGTTTCCAGCAGTCAAGTCCCCTCCAGTCACTGAGTCTTTCCGGCTGAGACTCTAGACACTATGGAACAGAGATAAGCCATCCCTGCTGTGACTTGTCAAATTCTTGACCCATGGAATCCAGGAGCATAATAAAAGTTTTACGCCACTAAGTTTGGGTTGGTTTGTTACACAGCAATAGTAACTGAAACATCCCCTTTACAACTCTGAAAAGAGTTGTCTATTTTCATGAAATCTCTCTTTCTTCATCCCCCACTTATTCCTCTAACCTAAATTTTGCTCCCTTCTTTCAAGCTTAATAATGTTCTCTGAAGTCAATGATCTCCAAGTTGCCAAATCTCATGACATTTTCTTAGACTGTTAAGAGAAGTATTCAACCCTATTGTCTGAATCCTCCTTCTTGAATTATTTTCTCTCTTCTTGTTTTTATAACACCGCACTATCCCAGATCTCTTTGTCTCTAGTTACTTCTCAGCCTCATTTGCAATTTCACCTTCCTCTACCCAGCCACTAGATAATGAAGTTGCTTAAGCTTGGTTATAAGCCTTCTTCTCCTCTTACTTTATGTTCTCTCTCTCTACCCATATCCATGGCTTTAATTCCTATCTATACTGACATTGATGACAACCTTTTGTCTCAATTTTATCTATTAAGTTCTAGGCCTTATGTCTAGATGCCTTTTTAACATTTTGTACTAGTCAAGGTTCTTTGTTGCACAGAGACTGGCCTTGGCTGATTTAAGCAAAAATGAATGTATTAAAAGTTCATAGAATCAAAGGAAGAGCAGAGCACAGGGGTCAGAGCCTACGCTGAACAGGCAGAAACAATAGCCAAGTCATACCACAGAACTGGCATGGTCAGGACACCAACACTGCTTTCGGTAAACAGAGACATGGCAACTGGTACCACTGATAGCATCAGCATTGGACACTGCATGCTGCCACTAACAGCACTGCCACTATGGCACCTGGAGGTAATATCTTGTTGGAACCATCACCACTGCCAGAAAAGATTGAGGTTCCTGCTTTTTGGTGTCATAGCTCCTTCTTCGAAGACCCTGGTGGGTGCATCTGATTATCATAGTGTAGGCCATGACCATGGTCCTAACTGCAAGAGATTCTGGGAAAGCAAGTCACTGGCATTTCCAGATTCTAGAGCAGAAAACAGGCTCTACTTCCCAGCAATTGATCATAATGTAAGGAATTCTCTAAATGTATAAGTGAGTTTCAGAAGCTAGGACAGGAATGCAAGGGAAAAAACTTGTATTACTTCCTCCTTGCAAGGAAGAGTTTATCACCGATCTGATGTGCTTTCTTGAGGAACAAATCTGTAGAATTCTTCCATGTTTTAATTAACAAAGGCTAAAATAAAATATTTTCCTAAAACAATGCCCAGGTCTTTTTGGGAGAATTCTCAATGGGGATACTAGCAGAGTAGCTTGAAGACATCCAACATTCCTAATACCTAGTGATTTTCAAACATGTTTCCATTTACTTGTTCAGAATGTTAGGAAATGCAAATAGCAGAACACCTCTAGAGTAATACAGAAGTGACATTAAGAGACAATTGTGAATATTTTGTGTCCTTGCAGTATGATCTTCAAAATGCATAATTGCTGATGACATCAAAGGAATAAACTTTGTCCAATATGACCAAGTATGACACAGGAGAGGAATCGATCAAAAAACTAAATGTAAATTTTGAGGGTTTTTTCCCCAGTTTTACTAACACAGCACTTCTTGGTACCTGATCCCAGAATAAGGAACTGAAAACTAAGTTAGTTTATAGCATTAATGTTTATGTAGCAACAGTAAAAATCCAATGATTTAAGATTTTAGCAAATATGTAATGTTTGTACTCCAAATATTAGGGACATAAATATATCAGAAAAAAAGCTTGATGTATAATCAATTTTTGTATTCGAAAACACAAACCCTGACTTTTTTTTTTTTTTACTAGTTTTCTATTTTTTCTGAACCTAACTAAGAATTATTTTCTCTTATCTCAGTTTCTCTGGTTTTCCTCTTCAAATAAAATG
>NW_011888817.1:9323641-9374707 GCF_000151845.1 Pteropus vampyrus
CGCGGCGAGTGACGGGCGGCCCGCCCAATGGGGCGGTGGGGGGCCGGGGCTTCTTACCCGCGGCCCTGGGCGCTTGCCTCCTTGGGGAGGTGGCAGGCATCCTGGGCTGTAGTCCGAGTTTCTTAGTACATCCTCCATCCTCTGGTTTTCTATCATCATGAGACAGATCAGGCTTAGAACCGAAGGCACCTAACAAATATAGAGCTATGATTATTGTTTTATGAAGAACCACACATACGCACCTTCTACCGATGTAGACTGCCACTTTTGTGAGAGGATTGCCTTCTTCCCTTTAAAATGCGCTTATTTATTGTTGACTGTGCCAGTGGCCAGACTCCATACTTTCCAAAAAGTGGAGTTTTTAATAATGCGATATAATTGACATATAACATGGTATTAGTTTTAGCCCAGGACGTGTTTGGAAGCGGTAGCTTCCTGCCTAATGACCTTTAGCTGCGCGCGTCAGGATTACTTCTGTTTTCAATAAACGTTTATATTTGCAGGACTTTAGTAAATTTAGTGCTTTCACCTATATGAATTATTTCACTTAATTTCACATAGAACAGCTACCCAGTCAGTCCCGTGGTTATTCCACTTTTCAGATGAGGAAACATGTTAAGCGTGGAGTTTCACCTCTAACCATGAGGTGAACGATGGCAGCCTCCCTGTGCCGTTGCCTCCTGTTCTTGCTCTCCACTTCCTCCAGAGTCTTCTGGAAAGCGAGTCAATCGGTGACACCGTTCATCTTAAAAACCTTAACAGATGGTTATGGAAAAAATTCAGAATCCTCAGGAGAAGAACCAAGTTCCAAATTTCCTCTCCAGGCTCATCTTTCCTGAGCCTCAGGTATGGGTGGATTTGTGGGACCCCAGAAACAAGAGCCCGTCACCGATAACCAGGGATCTCGTCTTTATTCCTGGGAACCTTCCTGTCCACACAAGTGGTATGGGAAGTAAGAATCTAACCTGCGACCCACGGCCAAATGGGCACTTGTGTGTTAGGTTACTTACGTCAGTGGGAGGCATCACAAGTACCTGAGTTTCTTCCAGGTCATGTAAATTTTGGATGCCAAGAAAGAGGGCACCCTGTCACTTCTTAGCTTGTGACCTTGAATTCACCAGCCCTTCTGTTGATAATCATTTGGGCCCAGGAAAAATGTTGTAAAATAAATACTTGATTCATTCTAATCATTTAAATCATTTTCTAGATACAGAATTTCCCTTTAATACGGTTAACCCTTTCAGTGACATATTTATATGTGTAATAAAGAATTTGATGTAAGTTTCTTGATTCCCCTTGAGGGAAGCTTTTTGTGTTGTCACCTCTTTGCTCAAAAGTGGTCAGTGGCTCCCCATTCTACTCAGATTAAAAATCAAAGTCCCTCAATCAGTCTATGAGGCCCAACAAGGATCTGGTCCCATGATGTCCTCCCTGCCTCACAGTTTGCTCTGACTCCATCTCTCATTGCTCTCTCCAGCCCTCTCTGTCTGCTCCACCTCCGTCTTTGCATGTGCTGTTTCATCTGCCTGGAACACTTTTCTCCCAGATACCCACATGACTCTCTCACTTCTTTTGGACTTTACTTAAATGCCATTTTCTCAATGAGACTTGCCCAATTATGGTTTTGATTCTCTTGACTATTTTTATACTTCTCAATCTTTCCAGGGTTAAAAGACATTTTATCTACCAAAGAATACAATTACCATGTCAGTTAGCTGAAGTTCCTTATGACCCAGAGATTTTTGCTAAGGAGACAAATGAGATTTGTTGTAGTGACTCTGGTGAGACACACTAAATTCTAGATTAATGGCTGTATATATCTTAAAAGAGATGGTCTTCTAGCCCATAACCTTAATTCAAGTTATACTCATTATCTGAATCTTCAATCTACTCATAGAAATACATGTTTCCCTTTATTCCAAAGACCTTTGAACTTAATACTTCTTAAAATATGTGATTGTCTTTTCCATCCATCTTTTTAAAGATCTTTGAACTTTATGGGAATCTTGAATTCTCTAATACTCTTAGGACTATTATAGATATTTAATTGTCATAGATATTTAAAAGCTTTCCAATTGAATTTTAGATGTCCCACATGAATTAGTATAAGTTGTCTCAACTTCTACTGTCAATCTACTGAAGGAAGAAAATTTAAAACATATTACCTATTTCCATAATTTAATCACATATTTTGAAAATAAACCTTTCTTGATGAGTTAAGAGTACTATTATGAATGCAAATTGTGTTAATGCCCTATAGATATAAATGTTACCAAGTTGTAACTGACTTCAGTTTATAGGACATTACTATTTTCTTGGAAAGCTCCCTGTTCTGCTCCTTTCTCTGTGGTGGCTGCCTGTCTTACTTAGTTCAGTTCCTCACCATTTCTAGCTTTGACAATTGCATTTAGCTTTTAAATTGGTTCCTAGCCCTGCCTCTCCCACATATTTCTCTTCCTCCATGCTGTCTCAGATTTTCTTCTGGATATGCAAATTGATCATCATCATAATACCTAATTTTTATTGAGCCCTAGCTAGCTACATGCCAGGCCTTGTGCTAGGCATTTTGCGTACATTATGGTCCAAAGAAGAATGCAAGACTTATGAATGTAAATTTAAGATCAGTCAGCCTTAATTCCATTTGGTTCACTTGTTCCTCGTGCAGTCTTGGACATTTTTTTCTAATTTCTCTGTGCCTCAGTTTCTTTATATGACGTAGATCACTGCAGTACTTACCTCATAAGGCTGTTGTGAGGACTGAAATTAAGATAATGAATATAGAGCATTTAGCACAGTGCCCAATAAACATTCAAAATGTGGACTAAAAAGAGGTTATTTGGAAAGTAATCTCACAGGCTGATCTGATCATAAATTCCTAACTGGGCAGGTCATGGCGGTAGTCATGCCCCAGGCATATAATTTAGTAAAAGGCTATTTTTACTTTAAGCAAACCCTGCCCATTGTTTCTGTGCATCTAGGTTAATGCCTCTTTGAAATGCATTTTTCCAGACTCCTCCTCCTACAGGATGACCACCCTCAAGAGAGCAAATAATCATTACTATCCTGTTATCCCATCCCTGTCTTGCTTTCTCCTGCCTTCTTGTAATCTTCCTTATGTCCCCCCCTCAATTCCAAATGCATAAAAGAAGCTGTAAACTGTCATTTCTTGGAAGCATTTATCTCTCAGTCTGTTGAGATCTTGCTTCCAGGTGTAACCTCTGTTAAACTCAGAAATTTTTATAAACATTCTTTACTGCTTTGGATGTTCTTACGTCAACAAAAATATTAGCTATTTTTATTGAGATGTAAAGCAGACATAAAATGCACCCTTTTAAAATATACAACTCAGTGTTTTTTACTGTATTCACAAAGTTGTGCAACCATCACCACCCTCCAGAACATTTTCACCGCTGCATTAAGAACTCTGTACCCATTAAGTCACCCGTCATTCCTGCATCTCCCTAGCCCCTGACATCTACTAATCTGCTCTGTCTTATCGTTTGCTCATTTTGGACATTTCATATAATGAAATCATAAAATATATGGTCTTTTGTGATTAACATTTTTCATTTAGCTTCAGCTTTCAGAGTTCATTCATTGTAGCATGTATCAGTACTTTATTTCCTTTTTATGGCTGAATAATGTTCTATTATATGGAGACACCACATTTCGCTTATCCATTCACCAGTTGATGGACATTTGTGTTGTACTATTTTTTTGTTTTTTATGAATAATACCTCTATGCATTCGTGTGCAAGTTTTTATGTAGATGTATATTTTCATTTATCTTGGGTGTATATCTCAGGATGGGCTCACATGATCATATAATTTTTTAACAGCTTTATTGAAATATAATTCACATACTATGTAATTCATCTATTTAAAGTGTACAACTCAGTAATTTTTAGTATATTCATAGGTATGTACAGCTTTCACCACGATCAATTTTAGAACATTTTCATTACCTCAAAAGGAAACCCTGTACCCTTTAGCTCTCATGCCAGCATCCCATCACACTTCCCCCATGCCCTTCTCCTTAGCCTTTGGCAATCACTTATCTACTCTGTCTCTCTGTGGTCTTTTGTGATTAGCTTCTTTCATTTAGCTTAGTTTTTTCAAGGTTCATCTACATTGTAACCTGTACCAGTACTTCATTCCTTTTTAAGGCTGAATAACATTCCTTTGTATGGATGTACCACAATTTGTTTATCCATTTTCCAATTTATGGACATTTGGGTTTTTACCTTTTAGCTATTATGAATAATGCTGCTATAAACTTTTGTATTTAAGCTTCTGTGGGGACATATGTTTTCATTTTACTTGGATTATATATCTAGGAGTGGAATTGGGGGGTCATATGGTGACTCTGTGTTTCATAACTTGAGGAACTGCCAACTGTTTTCCAATACAGCTGCACCATTTTACATTCCCACCAGCAGTGTATGATGGTTCTCCACATCCTGGCCAACGCTTGCTGTTTTTGTGTGTGCATGTGTGTGTATGGGGTGGGGGTGGGGGGGCGGATATTATAGCCATCCTCGGGTATAAGGTGGTATGTCATTGTGAGTTTTGATTTGCATTTCTCTAATGATTAATGATATTGAACATCTTCTCATGTGCTTATTGATATTTATCTTAACTTATTTCTTATAGCTGTTAATCTTATTTGAGCTATTATCTTATTTAATCCTCTTAACAGACTTCCTCATAGCCTCTTAATAGTCAATATCCTCATTTTACAAAGGGAAACTGATGCTTAGAATTAAGTAACTTGACTAAGTCACAGAAGTAGTCATTGGTAGACCTATAATCATGTCACTCAAATCCTTCAGAAGTGCCCCAAACCTATAAAGTAGAGGGGCTTCAGGATCTGGTGCCTACATATCTTTCTCTTTTCATCTTCCACTGTTCCTCTACAAGCACTAAGTCTCTAGCCATAACAAACTTTTTATCATCCCCGAAGAGGTCATGCTATTTAATACCTCTCTGTGCCTTTGCCCTTGGTGCTGTGTGACTAGGATGCCCTTTGTCCTCTTTTTCATGTATGAACTTCTACTCATCTTTCAAGGCCCAGTCAACTGTTACTGCTTTTTGGAAACTTTTCTAAATACTCCCAGGCACGGTCATTTGCTTCCTTGGTTTTACAGTTCCCTTCTACTAGGAGTATTATCTTCTTTGTATTGTAACTTTATTTATAAGCATCTTTCTCTCTTCGGGTCTTTCTCTTACTTTCTCCTGATAGACATTGTGGTGTGCCAGAACACTGACCTTTGACATATCATCTATCATCTTTGTATTACCAGGACCAGGGATAGTCTGGCACAGAGTAGGTACGCAATAAATAGTATTGAATTAATACATTCCACCTTTCAGTTTGAATATCTGCCCTTCTCATAAAAATAGAAAAAAAGATTTTTGCCTTAAATAGAGAAAGAAAACATGTATAGCTGTATAAAATTCAGAACAATATAAAAGTAATTATTGAATTAAGGATAAAGTCGCTTTATTTCAGTTGTTTTTCTGATCCTTCAGAAAATCTCCACTGCTTTGAATCCTTGGCTCTCAAAGCAGCATCTGAAGCATCGAGGGTTTAACAAACACCTTTGTATCAGTTTCCGTTCCTTTTATCTCACTGGCACTGGTGGATAAGGGGCAACATTTGGTTCTTACAATTTCAGAATATTTGGGGGAAGCTTTATTTCAAAATCTACAACGTATTTTTCATCATTAGAAGACACTTCAGCAAACCAAACCAGGCCATAATTTTATTTAAGACCTTCTTAATATGTAAATTAGAATATATATGTATATACATATGCATATATCTCACATCTGTAGATCACATCTTTATCTATTCATCTGTTAATACTTTGTTTTGTTATTTATATTACATGTGTATATATATATATATATATACACACATATACATATATATATACACACATATATTTTTGTTTGTTTTTTATTTTCAATCCTGATAGTTCTTTATTTTCTCTAACATACGTGCTATGGGTTGCTAATTTATAATAGGTATCATCACGAACACACACACATATATGTGACTAATATTTAGCCATGAAAAAGAAAGAAGTCCTGTCATTTGAGACAACCTGGATAGACTTTGAGGGCATTGTGCTAAATGAAATAACTCAGTCAGAGAAAGACAAATACTGTATGTTATCACTTATATGTGGAATCTTTAAAAAGTCAAACTCATAGAAACAAAGTAGAAAAGTGGTTTCCAGGAGCTAGGGGACTGGACGAAATAGGGAGAGGTTGGTAAAAGGGTACACACAATTTCAGCTGTAAGATGAATAAGGTATGAAGATCAAATGTATATAACACGTTGACTGTAGTTAGTAACACTATTGTCTAATTGAAATTTGCTAAGATAGTAGAACTTAAATGTTCTCACCAAAAAAAAAAAAGGATAAATATGTAAGGTGATACACATGTTAATTAACTAGTGAGAGAAATCTTTTCACAATGCATTTTTATTGTATACCAAATCACCAGGATATACATTTTAAATATCTTACAATATTATTTGTCCATTATATCTAGTGAAGCTGAAAAAAAATCTGAATAACAGAGACCCTGGTTCATAGAGTATAATTAATGAGCTAACATTTGAAATGAGAAAAGGGCAAAAATTGTTTCAAAAGATAACTTTCCCTAGGGTGAGGGCTTTGATATCCTCAGGTATATTGTACTTTTGAAATGATCACTCTCTCTGGGTACACAAATATGATGGATCAATCAGGTTTTTTCTGCATCCACCTTTGTGTAAATTAGCATTCTGTAGGCCAAAGAAAATGAGTGATAATAAAATTCTAAAAGGTTAACATTTTCTACTCAGTTAAAATAATATTTTAAAGTTGTTTGCATAATTAATGATAATAGAGATGAGGATGAGGATGATGATAAGTATAGCTATCATCTATCAAAAGCTTGTTATAAGGCAGGCACTGTTGTAAGTACTTAGATCATCTTCTCATTTACTCTGTCCCATAAACTAGAAGGTATAGATATTATTACTATTTCCATTTTTACAGATGAAGTAACTGAGGCACAGGGAGGTTAACTTTCCACGTTATCCTGTTAGTGAGTGGCAGAGTCAGAATTTTTACTTAGGCAGTGTAATTCCAGAGACTGTACCCCCAGCACACTGCCCTGTACTCCCAAAACTGCTGCTCATAGACTGCTTACTCATCTGCTTAAATTTAGAGGCCATTGATGTTCTAGTATGTCATCCGGGTCCAGTTTCAGGAAAGAGAAAGCACTCTAGTGTTTTAATTTGTTTACTAAAGGGAATCAAGTGCTTACAAAAATTATTGGAGAGTTGGGAAGAGTGGGCTCCAGGCTGGGCCTTCAGAAATTATTCCCAGAACCAGGCTGCCAGACAGGCCCTCCAGGGAAAGGAACCGCTGGTCCTGCTGATTCCAGATGGCATTGCTAGCTACAATTCAAGGGTCAAGAAATTGCTACCTCGAAACTGCCCCTCAACACCCACCGACTAGTGACAACTAGTGTCTCCACCAAACTTGTTTCTTGGCAGCCATGAAGCTCTGGACACGAGAACTGCTGGTGAAACAGTGTTTCCACAAATGTGCTTGCCAGTATTAACAGCCAAAACAGCAGAAAGATGGTTCCCGTCTCATTTCTGCCTTCCAAATCTCACAAAGCATCTGATGAATGGACCCCATTTCACATGGGGAAAGTTAACTGTAAAGGAGTCTGGGAAATGTATTTTTTATTTTTCCAGAAGGAAGTTAAAAAGGATGCTGAGAGTTAATGCAAAAATCTATTCTAATATCTGCTAGGGAAGAAGTTGGAGGTTATATTCCTCAAAATGACATTTCATTAGTGTGTAAAAACTGTTAAGGGCACAGACTAGGTTCAGAAATCAGTTCTCTTAAAAAGCCACAGAATTAACTTTTGCTCATCACTGTATAGACCTACTACATTGGACTAGTTAGTGTGCTCTTAAATAGCATTGTTGAAATAGTGAAGCTAAAGCTGTCAAATACCCTTTGCTGAGTGCCCTCCTAGCTCACTGGGGCTAGAAGATAGATCAGCTTTTAGTGTAGCAAGGAGTTGTTCTCAAAAATTATTAATTTTGTTCCCCCAATTACAAAATCCTAGTTTATCCCTCCATTGGATCCCGCTGTTTTAACGACGGGTGTTTCTTAAAATCCTTTTCATAGCCAGTTCTATTCTTTACTGTACTTTAAATGTGACACTTAAAAAGCTTTGATAACCCACTGTCAAAAGTTTGCTGCTTCCCACCTCCATCGCCTTTGCTCTCAGCTTCCTTTTGTCCCTTTATTTAGATTTCTTCTTATTTCTCTCATTCTTCTCAGCTAGAGACCTTCAGACTTTTTAAAATAACCTTTGCCAATCATAAGAAGGAATCACATTATACTTTATGGAATACTTAGATCACCTTGGCTTATTTCTCTGTTGGTTGATACTCAAAACTTTTTTAATAAACTTCTAGGTCAGCAGTGTTTTGAGTGGTTTAAGTTGCAAAATTCAGATCTCCTCATGAGTGGGTAGTTGATACATTTATTTTCTTCTTTGTACTTGCTTATATTTTCTAAAATTTCTGTAAGTATTATAAGACTTTTATAATCAGAAGAATGCATATCGTTTTAAAAAATGATTCCATTAATTTAGTCAAAATTATAGGGAATTCTTAGCTCAATTTATTAGCTTATGAAATAAATTTTGGAGGGAATTCTTAGCTCAATTTATTAGCTTATGAAAAGCATCAAATTCATTTTTCTACGGCCTGTGGACATAAAGCTTTAACACTATGTAAACAAAACTTCATAGACAATGAAAAAACCAGTGGAACAAATTTTGGTGGTGGTGGTGGTATTAAAAAGGTTTTGAATATAGTAGAAACTGAAGTTTTTTTCTAGCAAGAGTTGTTATAGCTGTTCTTACAAGTTGTGGTATATTCTGGTACGATCTGGCAGATCAGATAAGAGTTAGAAAAGATATGAGCCATTGCAGTGGGGGTTTCTTATCATATGTAGTAAGATCCCTCCTCTTCCCCGCGCCGCCCCGCCCCGACTTCTCTCTTAACCATAAGGTTTTTAAGAAATGTTGAATTTCTCAAGTTGAATCTTTAAAGCTATTCTCTTTGGTTTTCTTGTAAATCATGTGGATGCCACTTGCAGGAAAAAGGGTAATGGGACATATGTTGCTGTCTTGTTATCTCATCTGCTGGCCTGCCTTTGACTAGCTGTTGTCTTAAGTTTATTTTTATCATCAAAATTAAAAAGTATGTTTTCTTTCAATTTGCCATATTTTAATATTGGCAACTCTTCTTGCAAATTTTAATATTAAGATTCATGTAATAAAGAAATAAATGTCCACTGTGCCAGATTATCTATTTTTACATGCTAAAAAAATGACACCTGATAAATGCCCCCATATAGTTTAAGTAAATATTTATTATTTACCTTGGCAGATATTTCTGTCTTTTACTACAAAAGTAGTGTTATAAATAACTATTATAAATGTATTAGAAATAACTATTTTCTCTCTCTGCAGGATAATCCTTCATACACAGACTGTGTTTGACTTGGAATCTTCCCTTTTTTTACTCCATTCAGTTGACTTAGCAGGGTTTCAAGAGCAGCATTTATAAATTTCCAGGTATGAAAACTTTTAATTCTTGATATTATACCTAACTTAAAGTAGAATTTAAGTTAGTAAAGCAGTTATAGATTTTAAAAATCAGAATGGATTCATTGCTTGGAAATTCACTGTATAAAACATTCAACATTCTGATCTTAGCCAGGTCTCCCTGATTGCCTATTGCTAAATTTTTAATTCATTGCCTCTCTCGTGTTTTCCATTCTACCTAATCAAAGACTCATATTACATAGTGGCTGGAGATTATCTAGACTAATCCCTTCAGTTAGCAGAGAAAGAAATTAAGCCTCGAAAGGTAAATATACTGTCTTTGGACATATAGCTAGTTTAGTGGTAGAACTACGTAAGAAATGACCTCCCATGACAGTGGCGAAGGAGTGTAGCTCAGCAGTTACATCCGCAGCTTTGGAGTCACTGTCTAGGTTAATACCCTCTTCTGTAAAATGGGGATAATAATATCACCCACCTGGTAGATTGTTGTGTGGGGGATAAAAGGAGGCAGTGTATATCTCTACTATTATTATTGCCCGTGGCCCTTTCATTTCTCACCACGTTGACCCCTTCACTGCTTCTAGATTCCCCACCCTTGGCTAACATTTTACAGTGTTCTCCTGATTCTCCCAGTCATTCTCAGTTTATAACACTGGCTTCTCTTCCCCATCCTGCTCCACAGTCACGGGCAGTCCTCCAGGTTCTCATTCCAGCTCATGTTTCCTCTGAGCCCCTTTACCTCCATATATCTTTGCACATACCTTGCACAGCTTTATCTTCAAGTCTGACTTCCCCTCTAAACTTCTGATCAGCATTTCCAGTGGCCCTCTGGCCATCTCTACTCATTTCTCATTTACATCAAATGGAAGGTACTTAAAACCAAAGTCATTGTTTTTCCTCTTAACCAGTTCTTCTTCCTGACTTCCTGATTTCTGTTAGTGATACTGCTACACACCTAGGCTTTAAAAATCACTGAGTTCTCTTTTTGTCTCTCAAGCTTTCCACGGCCAATCACCTATCAAGACTCATGGAATTATTTCCCATTCAAGTCTTTTGCCTCTTTTCCTTTTCATTCCTGCCATTATCACTGCATTCAGGCCATTAACCACACTGGCAATTTCAATATAGTAACAGTTTGGTCACCTGGAAGTAGCTTGGTTCATTTTCTCTCTCTCAAGAAATACAACCTTTTGACTTTTCATAATGGCATGTCAGCACGTCACTTGTTCACGTAGCACATGAGTCTTGATTTAACTAAAGGCACAGAATATCATTATTCAGAGAGCTCCCAAAATATCTCAATCTTGAATTACAGCCTAGATTTGGCTAAATGTGAGACTGATAGTTAATATTTCACCTACTTGTTTGAAAAACTTTAAAAATTTTTTATTTTTGAATGTATTAATATGATTTGAAACTCAAAAAATACTCAAAAGTATACAGTATAAATTCTGCCTCCTGTCTTTTATCTTCTGTTCCCCAGATGCCACCTCACCTCCAATTGGCAATCATTGTTCTAGGTTTCTTGTTCACCCTTCCAGAGTTTCTGCTTATTTTTACCTTTGTTAAAAAAAAATTATAGATATATGTATACACATACACACACCCATATATAAAAATTATATAAATTATATATATGATATATATATAAATTATACATATACAACTGTCCCCTATACATGGACACTTTTCTGATCTCTTGCTATCAAAGACAGTGATTAACCATGTACATGTGTCATTTTGATCAGTGTACCTGTAGGGTAAATTCCCAGAAGTGAAATTGCTTGGTCAGAGAATATATACATTCGTATTTTTGAGAGCTATTTCCAAATTGCCTTCCGTGGGGTCATACCAGTTTACATTCCCACCAGCAACGATTGAGAGCGCCTGTCCTCCCACAATCTTCTCAATATTATCAAATTTTTGGATTTTTGCTGACTTGAGAGGGGAAAAATGATACATCAGTGTAGTTTTAATTTGCCTTTATATTTTTATGACCCAGGTTGAACATCCTTTCATATGATAAAGGCGTTTGTATTTTTTCTGTGAACCGTCCTTTGTCCTATTTTGTATTTATTGTTCTTTCTCTTGCTACTTTCTTAGAGGATTGGTGTTTTCATGGAGATTACCCTTTTCTCTGATAGAAGTTTTTATCATTTTGTCATTTGTCTTTTGCTTGTGTGTGTGTGTGTGTGTGTGTATGTTTTGCACCAGAATTTTGTTTTATCTTTATGTAATCAAATGTATCAATCTTTATTTTATGATTTTCATATTTTGAGTTATGGTTATGAAAGCCTTTTCTACTCTTGAGTTTATAAAGCCTTCCATATTTTCTATTAGAACTTATAAAGCTTGTTTTCTCATTTAACTCTTTGTTCCATATGAAATTTATCCTGATATAAGGTGGGAGGTTTAAGTCCAGCTTAATTTTTTTCTCAGAAGGCTAAAAATGATCACAATGCCATTTGTTTTATTAAATTGCTAATCTTTTCACCACAGGTTCATCATATGTTAAGTTCCCACATTTATTGGAGTATATTTCTAGATTTTCTCATATATTCTACTGGCCTTTCTCTTTATCATCAGTAATACAGTTTTGATTATTGAGAAAGTAGCATATAATCGAATATCTATTGGTTCCTTCTCTTTGTTTTTTTTCAGAATTTAACTGGCTATTCTTATTTATTTTTCCATAAAACCTTAGCAACTTTTATTGATCTTAAAATAACCTGCTGGTATTTTTACTGATTATGTTGTCACCTACTCTTACAGATCAAGGACTTCAAAATAAGGTCTTTTTGCCCATTGTTGCTCACACCAATAGAACGAGACTATTCGGTAAAGCAAAGCAGAGACTATTCTCTGATCGAAGAATGGAGAAGGACTAGCTTATGCTCTAAAGATACCTTCTTTCTGATTTGAGAAAGTTAGAAGTCTTAAAGGACTGGTAGGAAGTTTCAGGGGTGGGGATTCCTGAGAAAAGGATGGAGAGTTCTCTGAATTGTTGGGAAGCATGTGCAGTTTCTAAACATGCTTAGAACATGCCTGACCATACATATACCATGTCTCATTTTAATACTAAGTCTCCATCCCAGTTGTGATATTTAGCATACTCAGGAAGAGAAATTCCTCAGAAGGTTACTTAGGAAGGGGTTTGGGGTGTCATCTTGGATCGTTCTGGTACACACCAGTTTCTTATTTGTGGTCCAGGGGTATCTTATCTGGTCTTTGCTGGCAGACTTAGCTTGCTCTGAAATTTCTGCCCTTTCCTGACGAGTTCAGCCTGTTTTGCCAGGGAATGCGTTGGAGAATGAGAGGAGACGAGAAAGTTAGTAGAAGTTTAAGGATTAAGTAATGTGGTAGCACAACCCCATGACAATGTTATAAAATAACTTGGGAAGAACTAACATCTGGATATGTTGAATCTTCTATTCAAAGGGTTTGGCTTTTCATGGTCTTCTTTTGTGTCCCTTAGTTTTCTTCATGAGTCTTATACAGTTCTTGTTAAATTTATTCTGAAGTATTTTATATTTTTGATGCTATTCTCAATGGGAGTCATTTAGTTTATCTTGTAAGCTAGTGTGGGTTGTTTGTTTTTTTGAATATATGAAAGTTACTGATTTCTAGTATTACATTTATAACCCCCTTCCCCCTGTGAATACTCTTCTTGTTTGTGGTAATTTTGCAGTTGATTCTCTTGCATTACCAGGTATATAATCATATTATCTGCAAATAATGATAATTTTATATTCTACTTTCCAGTGGTTCTTTCTCAAGTCTAATTTCATTAGTCAATGTCTTCAGAACAGTATTAAATAATAGTAGTAATAGTGGGCATCCTTTCACTGACTTTACTGAAATGCTTCTATTAAAATGCTAGATTTGGGGCTTAAATAGATACATTTTATCACCAACAAGCTTTTATTAAGAACAGATTATAGACAAGACTGTGCCATAAAATGGAGATTAAAAAAAATAATATGACTCTACCTGCTTTTGAAAAGGTTACAGGACAAGACAGGTACAAAAAATAGTGTTACAGGTGTCACAGCAAGTTATGTGCAGGATACCATAGAGACAAAAAAAAAAAAAAAAGTGATAGCTAATCATCTTGAATCCCATGTGAAGATAAAATCCCAAAGAACAATGTACTCAAAGCTTATCAGCTTAGTTTGCCCTTGAAATGTTTTCATTGAATTAACTATAGGATGACCTTGACTTTAGAGGCAACACATAGGGAAAGTCATTTAAAGTACCTTTCTTAGTTCAGTAAGGACACTGGGGAAGATACTTAAATGCCTCTGACATACCAAACATTAAACTAAGGCTGGTCATACACATAGACATAGTCTCTACTCATACAGATATTACAGTGTAGCAAATAAAATGCAATCCAGCAATTGCCATGAAGTACATGTATATGATACAACTGGGCATGGAAGAAACAGCAGTTAATGTCAGCCCAGGGAAGTCAAGGAAAGCTTCCCAAGGGAGGCCCTGTTTGAGCTGATTCTGAAGGAGAAATAAGAGTTTCTTTGAGAAGGGTGGTTTTATTGTAGCACAGGAATAATATGTACAAAAGCTTGGTGGCATGAAAGGGGTGGTATGTCCAGGAACTGGCATATAGCTTAAGAATGGCAAGTGAGGTAGGTTATAGGAGATGAATATGCAGAAACTGGCAGAAGCTGGGTCTCAAAGGGTATTAAATCCACTCATAGAAATATGGGCTTTATCTAGTAGGTGGGAAGGAGCTATTAAAAGAATTTTAAACAGCAGAACCCAGAAAGATAACATATTTCAGGGTAGATTGAAGGGAGAAAGATAAAAGGCAAGGAGAGCAATTAGGAAGTTTATTGTATTAGTCCAGATATTCTCTATGATGACATTTAATGTCCTCATATGAGAATTCACATGACAAATTCCCCCTAGAAGTTAGTGCCAGTAAAATGCTCATTTCTACTAGGGAAATGATGGGAGCATTGTATATATCACTTGTGTTTTTCTTTGTGTTTTGTTTCATTCGCCTTGGATTCTGGGACAAACAATGCTAAATGTAAATGTACAGAAAACATCTCGCCTCCATTTAAAATTTATAATTTCTATTTTAAAATATGTTGCATACATATTTTATTTAAAACTACTTTAAATCACTTTTTTAAAGATATGATAATTTGGGAAAATGTAGATAAATATAAAGAAAAATATAAATTCCTGAAATCCCACCACCAGAGGTAATCACTGTTAACATTTTGGTGTACTTCTTTCCAGTAGTCAGTCAGTCTGTCTGTCTCTTCTCTCTCTCTGTTTCTGTGTTTATCTCTCTCTTTATAAAAATAAATAAATCGCTGTCTCTCTTTCTTTAAGGTTGTTTTTTTGAGATTTATCTTGTTCTTTTGTTTGGAACATTTTTCCCTTGTTTCTTTATTTTCCTTGACTTTTTACGTTGCTTTCTGCACATTAGAGAAAACAGCCACCTCTCCCGGTCTTGACAGACTGGCTTCCTGTAGGAGAAGGACCTCATCAGTCAGCACAGTCTGAAGTCTTGGTTGCTTCTCAAACCTCCATGTTTGTCCAAGCTGCCATCTTTGTTCTTAGTGGCCCCCAGGATGTTAGGGTGTGCCACGACCCGTCAGTGTCCCACAGGTATGGGAAATGCCTGCATGCCTGTTCAGGCTCAGCTCCCAGTGCAGGCTAATGGGAAGCCTGATTTTCAGGCAGCAGCTGGGATAGTCAGGACATTGGCAGACTAGCCCCTATCAGGGAGAAACTGAGGGCTGGGTATTTCTGCCTAATCACTTTGTGCTGAGCCAGAGGGACTACCTGCTGAGAGTGCTTGTGCATCCATTGAGAACCCCTTCTTTGTTTTGTGTGGTCCCGAGGGACCTAGAGTGCCACCCCGTCAGCGCCAGAGAGCTAGGTGATTTGGGAGGCAGTCCATCAGATAGCAGCCGTATAAGTTGGGGTGCTAGATGTATGGACAAGCTCCTTCCAGAGAGAAGCTGGAGACCTGGCTTTACTGTTGGAAAGAGGGGTTCTGGGGAGAAGGTAGGGAGATGGGGGTGCGGGCGGTGGTGGGAGGGTAAGGAGGGAAGTGGGGGTGGATGGAAGGAAGTGTCCACTAGCCCTTTCAGGCTCCTGGGAGGATCCCAGGCAGCACCCACACGCAAGATGTTTAGAAGCTGGGCCCTTGGGCAACAGGTGGGAAAGTATGTTGTCAAATCTTTTCCAGGGAGAAACTGGGAGATAGGGGCTTTTGCTGCTAGTCTGCACTGAGCTGGGGGCGGGGGAGGGGGAGAGGAGCAAGGTGGTAGTGGTAGGTAGATAGCCATGGGAAGTGCTTGTGCATCCCTTGAAAACTGCTTGTTTGATTACTATGGTTTGGTGGGACTCATGAATGTCTCATGAATGCTGAGTATCACTGGCCATCAGAGCTAGGTGATTTGGGGGCCCATCCCTCGAGTGTCAGCCTTAAAAGCTGGGATGCTAGATGTGTGGTCCAAGCCCTTGCCTCCACAGGGAGAAACTGAAAATTAGGGGTTCCCTCCCGATTGTAAGGCCCTGTGCCAGGAGTGGGGCTTATGGCAAGAGTGTGTCTCAGCCTTGCCTACCCATTTGGATGTATTTTCTTAGTTGTCCAATAGGTAGGAGTCACTCAACTAGTTCTGGATTTTTCTCAAGGGGTATTGATCTGTGTGTAGCGGTGTATTTGGTATGTTTATGGGAGGAGGGAAAGTCAGGAGCCCCTGATCCTGTCATCTGGTGACCTCCTCTGCAATTTACTTAGCCTAGGGCTGTAAAGAATTTTATTGCTTTAAGTAGGTTTCCACTCCCTAGAAAAGTGTGCCACCAGAATGATTCATCCCTAAGAATTCTAGATAAATGAGATTTTACCATACTTAGTCCATCACTGTGCCAGGATCTTCATTACTTTTCTAGTATGATTGATATGTTAGAATTTTTATTTTATAAGCTGTGATGCAACCATAATACTCTTTGGCTACTTTAAGGCTGGGGCTCTATTAGTTCAGTGGAAATGTAACACCAATGTCTAAGTAAATGAGGTAAAGTGCTTGTTTTTAACAGAATTATTCAGAAGCAGAATGAAATTCTTTTTCTATTTGCTCTTTTCTGTATATATCTGACAAATCCCCTACCCCAACCAGGCCTTTGGCTTATACTTCTTTAGGAGAAAGGATTCATTTCTCTGTCTGTAATCTCTCCACAACTAGAAAAGGCTAAATATCATAAGTACACATGTTTAACACCAAAATATACCTAAAGCAATTAATACATGTAGTAGAACCAATAGTTTCCATCATTTTGAGAGCGACTATAAAACAAACAAATTAATTTAAAAAACCCTTACAATGGCATCTTATAATATAACGTGATTTATTTCAGGATCTTATTGTAAGATACATGAACATATGTAGTATAACATTTAACTACAACAACATAGTTTAAAAGTGTGGAAGTGGGAAGAATCCAGAGAGATCATCTAGTTCCACCTTTCTCCAAGTGTAGTCACCCTAAATTAATGACATTCTTCCTCTGCTACAATAGCAACATAGAACTCATTACTTTGCAAGGAAGGGGGCAAATTCTGTTGTTGAACAATTTAACCTAGTAGTTTGTTTTTTTTTTTTTAAAGTGAGGCAACCCTTGGTTGATCTCACAGATTGCAAGGACCTTGTGAGTTTACAATCCCTCATTTTTTTTTATTTCTTACACCTACAGCACCTGGTCTTCCTACATGGTCTTCCATCCAAGTACTAACCAGACTCGACCCTGCTTAGCTTCTGAGATTAGATGGGATCGGGCTTGTTCAGGGTGGCATGGCCATAGACTTCAATTTCTTTTAAACCAGAGCCCACAGTAAGAAATACATTTTACATCATGACTCAGTATACACATAGTGTATTCTGCATATTAATCTATCTTTCTAGCTGAAACAAAAAATTCATGTAAAAATTCCTTCAACTTGCAATAGTTCTAATATTTAAATTCTATATTATTATTTAAAATCCTAGTTTTGACCCACAAAATTGATTTCAAAACCCCCTAATGGATTGAGACAAGCAGTATGATAACCATTGGCTTGAAACTTTCCAAACCTTAGTATGCTTGCATATAGATATAAGGCATTAGATCAAGGTACTTGAGGTCAAAAAATCTCATTAAGTTCTCATTTTTAAAAAGCTGTTTTTTATATTGAACTAAAATCTGTCTCCCTTTAGTCCTCTCTGTTGGTCCATTTTGCTTTTCAAAACCACACTGAACATTCATTCAGCAAATACTGATTGAGCACCCATGTGCCAGACATTATGCTCTTTGTTGGGGATGCTGAGGTAACCAAACAGTCTTGGCCCTTTTGGAGCTTATGATGTACTGATCAGTGTAGGGGACTAGTGTATTAGCACTACTAAAAGAATAATTCTACTTTTTCATATAACTGCCCTTGAAAAACAACTACCTTGTTTCTTTTCAATCCTTTCTCCCGTTTCCAAAACTAAGTCTCATATGACATAGCTCCTATGACAATAGCTGTTGTGCTATAGTGATCAACTGAAACTCCCCATACTAGGATGGGGTTGTTAAGATAATCTTTGATGAGGTGACATTGAACCAAAGGCTTGTATGAAGTTGGGGAAAAAGTTAGGTGAGGATTTGGGTGAAGAGTGTTCCTGACAGAGGGACCATCAGGAGTGAGTTAGCATATTGGGAAACATCAAAAACAGTGAGGTTACAGCTGGGGATTGGGGAAATGGGCGGAAAGGAGATCTTGAAGCCCTTTTAGATGAGGGTAAAAAATCTGGATTTCTGAGATGGAAGCCATTGGAGATTTTGCGTAGAGGAACAATATGATCTGACTTACATTTAAACAGATGTTTCTTGTAAATGCTAAAAAGTCATAAGGTTATAATACAGCTGAAAAATTCCTATCATCTAGTGACGTCCTAGCTCTTGTATGGTAGCACAACATCACTCATATGTTTGTGGTGATGCTGGTGTAAACAGACCTACTGCACTGTCAGTCGTATAAAAGTATAGCACGTAAAAGTATTGTACATAAAAGTATGTATCAATACTTGGTAATGATAATAAACAACTATGCTACTGGTTTACGTATTTACTATACTATACTCTTTATCATTAAGGTGTACTCTTTCTACTTACATAAAAAAAAGTTTGCTGTAAAACAGTACGCCATGTTATGCCAACAGCAGCCTCATATATCTCGTGTTTGCCGTGTCTCTTGATTGCATCATTTTCTCTTATACTTGATGTAATTTCATGTTCTATAAGTGTAGTGTAAACTAAGTGTGCAGTGTTCATAAGTCTACATCAGTGCACAGTAATGTCCTCAGCCTTCACATTCACTCACCACTCAACTCACCGACTCACCCAGAACAACTTCTAATTCTGCGAGCCAGATTCATGGTAAGAGCCCTGTACCATTTTTTAATTTTTTATACCATATTTTTATTATACCTTATCTATGTTTAGACATGTTTAGATACACAAATGCTTGCCATTGTGTTATAATTGCCTACAGATTTTGGTACAGTAACATGCTGTAGCCTAGGAACAATAGACTATACCATCTAGATTTGTGTTAAGTTCACTCTGTGATGTTCTCACAATGACAAAATCACCTAATGACACATTTCTCAGAATGTATCTCCATCATTAATCCATGCATGACTGAATCCATTTTTGTGTATTAATTTTATAACTGGCTACCTTATTAAGTTCTTTTGTTTCTAGTTTTATTTATTTGGCTTTATTAAGGTATAATTTACATACAATAAAATGTACCCATTTTACGTATACGGTTGAATGAGTTTTGACATATATTTATGTGTAACAATCACCATAAATAAGAACATTTCCATCACCTAAAATTCCCCTCATGTCTTTTTTTCCCCTTATGCCTTTTTGCAGTCAACCCCTTGTCTCATTCCTCACCCCAGACAACTACTAATCTCCTTTTGGTCACTATAGATTAGTTTTGCCTGTTTTAGAACTTCATATAACTGGAATCACACAGAATACATTCTGTACTCTTTTATGTCTGGTTTCTTTTGTTGGGGTGAATGCTTTTGAGATTCATTCATGTCACTGTGTGTATAAGAGGTTTGTTCCTTTCTGTTGTTCACTACTATTGCAGCGTATGGATGCACTGCAATTTATCTATTATTCATCAATTGATGGACATTTTCTTTCCAGCTTGAGGCTAGGATGAATGAAACTGCTATGAAAATTCTCATACAAGTCTTTTGGTGGACATATGTTTTCATTTCCCTTGAGTAAATATTTAGGAATGGAATTGCTGGGTCATAGAATAGGTTTAACTTTATTAGGACTGCTAAACAGTTTTTCAAAGTAATTGTACCATTTTTCATTTCTACCAGCAATGTATGAGATCCAGTTTCTCCACATCATTGCTAATATTTGGTACTATCATTCTTTTTAGTTTTAGCCATAGTGTATAATGACATTTCATTGTAGTTTTGATTTGCATTTCCCCATGACTGATGATGTTGAACATTTTTTCATGTGCTAATTTGTATATCTTCTTTTGTGAAATATCTGTTCAAATCATTTGCTAATGAGTTGTTTGTGCTGTTATTGAGTTGAGGTCTTTATATATTGTAGCTACAAGTCTTTTGTCAGATATGTGTATTATAAGTATTTTATCCTAGTTCATGGCTTGGCTTTTCATTTCCTTACTGGTATCTTAAAGAGCAGAATTTGTCAAATTTTTCTCTGTGGTCCATGCTTTTTGTGTCCTAAGAAATCTTTGCCTACTCTAAGGTCCTGAAGATTTTCTCCTGTTTTATCCTAGAAATTTAACTCTTACATTTAGTTCTATAATCCATTTCAAGTTAAAATTTGTATGTAGTATCAAGTATGGGTCAAGGTTCATTTTTTTTTTTCCTGTAGTGAGTATCTAGTTGTTTTGGCACCATTTGTTTGAAAATATTAATATTTCCCCATTGAATTACTGTGTTAACCTTTGTCAAAAAAAATTGATAAAGTGAACCTGACTAAAAAATATCAATTGATAATATATTTGTGTGTCTATTTCTGGACTCGCTTTTATTCCATTGATCTATATGCCTATCATAATGCCAATACTACACTGTCTTACATTAGTAATTCTTGAAATCAGATAGATTTGCCTTATATTCATTTTTTTAAAAATTGGTTTGGCTATTCTAGGTCCATTGCATTTCCTAGAAATTTTAGAATAAGTTTGATAATTTTTACAAAAAGAAGATCTTTTGGATTTTGATTGAGATTACATTGATTCCATAGGTTAATTTGAATAGAATTGACATAGCTATTTTAGTCTTCTAATTCATATACATAGACTATCTCTTCATTTATTTAGGTCTTTTAGATTTCTCACAGCTATTTTGTAGTGTTCAGTACAGAGTTTGCACATATTTTGTTAAATCGATTCCTAAGTATTTCATGTTTTTGATGTTCTTATAAATGCATTGTTTTTAAATTTCATCTTCCAGTTGTTCATTACTTAAAGAAATAGAATTGATTTTCCTATGATGACCCTGTATCCTGTGGCCTTATTAAATTCAGTTATTAGTTCTAGAAAGATCCTTGTAGAGCTCTTGGGATTTTCAATGTACATGATTCTGTCATCTGTAAATCATGACAGTTTTTCGTCTTCCTTTCCACTCTCTATACCATTTATTTCTTTTTTATTTCTTATTGCACTGATCAAGACTTCCAGGCCAATATTAAATAGAATTGGTGAGATCACAAATTTTTGCCCTATTCCCTATCTTAGGGGGGAAAGCATTAGATCTTTTGCTTTTTGTAGATACCCTTTATAAGGCTGAGGGAGTTCCCCTCTATTTCTATTTTGCTAGACTTTTTAATCAGATCTTTCTGCGTCTGTCGAGATAATCATATTTTTTCTTGTTTATTCTGTTAATATGGTGAATTACACTGATTGATTTTCAGCTGATAAACATCTTGTATATCTAGGAGAAGCCTTACTTTTATAATCCTTTTATATATTTGACTTGCTTATAACAATGTTAGTGATTTTTGTGCCTGTTTACAAGGGATATTACTTTGTCATTTTCTTTTCTTATAATGTCTTTAGTGTAGGTACCAGAGTAATACTGGCCTCATAAAATGAGTTGGAAAGTTTTCCTCATTTATTATCTGAACGTTTGTACAGGATGAGTATTATGTATGATAATATTAAATGTCTGATAGAATTTAACACTGAAGCCATTTGGGCCTGGAGTTTTCTCTGTAGGCAGATTTAAAAACTATATTTTTAATTTTTCTAATATTATATGTTCAGTTTCTTTAATTGATGTATGGCTATGTAGACTTTATTTTTTGATTATTTATATCGCTTAAGGAATTTGTTCATTTTTTCTACATTGCCGAATTTATTGACAAAGAGTTGTTGATAATATCTGTTCTGATTCTTTTAATGTTTGTTGGATCTGTAGTGATGTTTCCCTCTTGATACTGGTGATTCGTGTCTTTTTTCTTTTTTTCTTGATTGATCTAGCTACAGGTTGATCACTTATTGATACTGATATCAATTTTATTGCTATTGATCAACTTATTGATATTAATATAGAGAACCAGCTTTTGGTTTCATTGATTTTTCTCTATCATTTGCTCAGTTTCTATTTCATTCATTTCTGATCTTATCTTTATCATTTCTTTCCTTCTACTTACATTGAGTTTAATTTGATATACTTTTTGCAGCTTCTTAGAAACAACTCATTCATTTTAGAACTTTTTCCTTTTTTAATATAAACATTAAAGCTATACATTTCCCTCTAAACATTGCTTTAGCTGTAAACAAGTTTTTATATGTTTTCATGCAGTTCAAAACATATTCTAATATCTCTTGTGATTTCTTTTACACATAGGTTATTTAGAAGTTTAATCTTTAATTTCCCAAATTTGGGAGCTTTTTGTTTGCTTTTGACTTCTAATTTAATTCCATGTGGTCAGAGAACATACTCCATATGATTTCAATCCTTTAAATATATTAAAAACATGTTCTATCTTGGTAAATGTTTAATATACACTTAAAAAGAATGCATATTTTGCCTTTGTTGTGTAGTGTTCTATAAATGTCAGTATGGTCAGGTTGGATGGTAGTGTTGGTCAAGTGTTTTATGTCTTTATTGATTTTTCCAGGTATTCCTTCTATCAATTACTGAGAGAGTAGTGTTGAAATATAAAATAATAATTATGAATTTTTGTATTTCTCTCTTCACTTCTGCCAATTTTTTCTTCATGTATTTGAAGCTCGGTTATTGGGTTCATAGATACTTATGGTTGTTATATTTTCTTGATGAATTAATTCTTTTATCATTATAAAATAACTTTGTAGTTTTAGTATTGCCTTGAACTTAGCCTAATATTAATATAACCCATTCTAGCTCTTACAAGTAGTGTTTTCATGTTATACTTTTAAACATCTATTTGCTTTTAACATATTTGTATTTAAAGTGCATTTCTTATAGACAGAATACATTTGAGTCTTCTTTTTTCATCCACTCTGATAATCTTTTTAGATGGAGTTCAGGCTATTTGCATTTAATAAAATTACCAATTGTATTTAAGTGTACCATTCTGCTATTTGTTTTCTATGTATGCTATCTGTTTTTTTGTTTCTTTTCCCCTCATTTTCTGCCTTTTCCTTATCCTGCCTCAATAAAAGAATATTGAGTAATTTTTAGTATTCTGTTTTATCTCCACTATTGGCTTATTAGTTTAATCCCTTTGTTTTAATATTTAGTGCTTGCCCGAGGGGGTTTTACAATATGCATTTTCCCTCATCACAATGTGCATTTCACTTACTATTCATTGTATGTTATACCACTTCATATATAGCAAGCTTGTGTATATATAGCTTTCAGGACAAATCTAGATCACCACCTGCTTTTGTAAATCAAGTTTTATTGGAACACAACCATGGTCATTCATTTACATATTGTTTATGGCATATTGTATGCTACAATGGCAGAGTTGAGTAGTTGCAACAGAGACCACTAGCCTACAAAGCCTAAAACATTCGTTATCTGGCCTTTTACAGAAAAAATTTGCCAACCTCTGACATTAAATGTAAGGACCTTAAAAGAGTATATTTCTGTTTTTCTTCTTTGCTTCAAAATATTTTTTCTGCTTCTGACTCCCCTTTTCTGGAACTTCAATTACAAATATATTAGGCCATCTGATATTATTATTCCACACGTCACTAAGGCTCTGTTCATTTTATTTTTTTATTTTTTGGCAGTCTTTTTTTTAACATCAGATAATTTTCATTGCTACATCTTCACATCCATGGATTATTCTTCTGCAGTTTATAATCTGTTATTAAGCTCGTCTAATGAAGTTTTTATTTCAGATATTGTATTTTTTGTTTCTAAAAATTTTATGTCTTCTATTTCAATATGTTCATGTTTTTCTTTAAATTTTTTGAGTATAATAACTATTTTATATCCTTGTTTTCCAAGTTGAGCATCTCTTTCATTTCCAGGTCTGTTTCTATTGACTAATTTTTCTTCTGATTTTATTTTGACTTTATTTTGGTTTAGGTTTTTTTTCCATCACTTTTTCACATGTCTAGTAATTTTTTACGAAATTATAGACACTAAGTATATGTTTTTGAGTGTATGAATTTTTTGTCTTTCTTTGAAGACTTTTGAATTTTGGTTTACTTGTTAGTTGAGTTGGCTAGGATCATCTTGATGACTTTGAGATTTTTTTTGAGCTTTGAGGCAGTTCTATAGTGATCTTTACTGTTGAGTTAGATTAGTCCTACTACTGAGGTGTTACTCTTCGGGGATCTCTACTAAATGCCCTGGGTATTCAGCAAAGAATCTTTACTCTGGCTGGCCCAATCTGAAATGTCTCCCAGCCTTATGTGAGCTCTGGGAATTTTTCTGCTCGCAGTTCCCCGATGTCCTTTACCCATACTCTTGAAGTTTCATCCTGCATATGCAGACGTTGTGTTCAGCACAGACTCCAGAGTACTCCTGTTCAGACTTATTGTGCTCTTTGCCTGTGTTACTTCCTTTGGTACTTTGCCTCACAAATTCCAGGTACCTCCGCCTTCCTGAATACTAACTCTGTCTTCTCAACCAAGTTTGATTTCCCCTCTCTGAATCCAGAAAGCCAAAATGATAATAGGCTTATCTAATTTTATTCCCTTCTCACAGAGATCACAGTCCCACTTTTCCTGTTTTCATTGTCTGAAAACAATTTTTTCATGTATTTTGTCCAATTTTCTAATTGTTTATAGCAGAAGGCCAAGTCTAGTACCAGTTATTCCAACATGTCAAAAGCCCAACAATTTTACTTTAATAGTTTTCTAAGTTTACTTTGACATTTTAAAGATTTGTAACATTATCTGCAATAACAATAACTATTTCATCCTTTCTAATATTCATACTACATATTTAATTATCTTACCTAATTCATTGGCTAGTACTTGCAGGACAATATTAAATAATAGTATTGATATTTTCCTGGTAGTTTTCCCTAAGGGTAAATGGAAAGCATTTTAAAGAGATACTATCCAGAGCTAATGAAAGTGTTAGAGTAAAAGGGCACTATCTCATGGTGTTGATAAAGATATAAATTGATATAATGTTTTGGGAAAGTAATCTGTGTACCTACTTAGCAACCTTCTAGGAATCAAATTATTTCACAAGGGCTTAAGGACCTATGTGCAAAGGTACTTGTTGCAGCATTATTTATAATAGCAAAAAATTGTAAAGTCATCACTTAATACCATGTTTCAAATGAGAATGGAGGAATTGTTAGATTTTAACTGAAAGGATATGATAGTAGTAAGGGATTAGGTATTGATTTAGTGCTTCTCTAGTAATATTCCCAGATGTTTTATTTTGGCAGTTGTATGATATAATCCTGAGTATTCTATGTTGGTTAACAATAGTATCCCTGGTTTGTCTGTACTCTGGAGACATGGTCACATAAGGACCACGCAGGGTCTTTGGCTGCATAATGAAAATGTGAAGGCCCTAATTTCTAGCCAACTGGTTCAGTCTTTTTTTATATAATTTCTAGAAGGTTTGCGATTTTGAAGCCCAGTATTAGCTAGAACCTGGATTACATTAAACATGGAAGAAATTTCATTATAGACATAGTTCCTTGAGCACTAATTTATTATAGTTCTTCTCTATATCTTTGTCCATATTTATAAACTTGATACAGTGCTGAATTATAGTTGATGCATTTTTAAAATAACTGCTCAGCCAGCTCAATAAAGTTAGCACTAATGAGAGCTGATTTGGAAGATTGAATGTTCTTGAGTCTGAGAGGCCTCACTACTCTGTTTTCTAGGTTGTTGTCTCACTTTCTGTCATTACTTCATGTTCTGCTGAATGCTCCATCCTGATTTATCACAGTTGTGTGAGTGATAGGCTGAAGTTATGATATGAGTACTAAACAAAAATATTACTTTTGATGTTAAAATGAGTATTTTTCAGTGGTTTGAGCTAGGGAAACACTTTCGAAAAAATGATCAGCTTTTAGAGATGGGCGGAAGACTTCTGACATCATGCAAGGAATCATAAAGTTATTGTAGCCTGAGAAGAAATGACTCATAACTTTCTGAATGAGCAAAGTTGACAGAAACTTTGCGTGGAGGCATGCCAGGACTTCAGGGAATATGAAGGAAAAAAACTGCAATATAGCGACGTTATAAACTATGTTTTTGTGATATGATGACCTTAATTGCACCAATTCTGTTAATGTTCCTATATATAAAAATATTTTCCCTGCTAAATGGGGTATCCTTGAATGGGCTATAGTTGCAGTCTTAGAGAGTGTCACAAATTAGGACAAATGACTCTTGGTCACACATGGTAGAAATCCAACTTAAATTTAAGCAGAAAAGGAAATCTGTTGGCTCACATTACTAAAAATCCAGAAAGAGCATTGGCTTTAGGTACAGCTGGATCTGGGAATTAAAATAATCTCATTAGGACTGTCTCTTGAACAGTTTTATCTGGCTTTCTTTTGTATTAGTATCATATCTAGGTGAGCTTTCTCACTTGTTGAACCTTTCTGTAGTTCTAGGCTTATAGGATTCTTAAGGCCCATGTTCTCATGTAGTAAGGCCTTCATTCTTAGCTTCTGTGACACACCTCAAAGAAAGACTCATCCTGACCAGTCTGAGTCATGTGCGCATGGGGTCAGGGAGGCCAAGGGTTGAATAGCATCATCAAATTGTAGAAGGCAGTTCTCAAAAGGAAATGAGGAATACTCTACTGAGAAAGGGATCCTGTGCAGGCAAAAGACAACAGAGGTCCAACTATAATAACAGAAATAGAAGGAGGCTCGTGTAAAACGTACACCTGAAAAATTATGGGTGAAATGATTTGATGCCTGTGATTTTATTTTTAAATATTCTGAGGGGAAACGTAGAGGCAGGTAGAAGACACAAAAATGGCAGAATTGATCAATGTTCAAGCTGAGTAATAAGTACATGAGCATTCCTTATATTATTTACTCTGCTTTGGTGTTTAAATTTTTGCTTAAAAAATTAATGACTAAAACAAAACACCATCAATAACAGCAACAAAATAAATGCAGTTTATTAAACTACAATTGTTAATAGGAAATAAAAGGTAAGATGGATGCTGAGGGAGGAGATTATATTTCATTTATCCAGAAGATCAAGTCTCAGGATAGACCCTTTTCTTAAATAGCTGATTTATCTCTTTTTGATGCTAGAAATGTTACCAGTCAGGGTCTGCTCAGGAAAACAGAAACCATTCTGGTATTTCAAAAAGAGAGAATTTAATATATGAAATTGGTTCCAGAAGACTAAAAGGGCTAGAACAGCAAAAGGGAAAAGAAGGATTCTAATCACAGGTCAGAAGGTTCCATGCCCCTGAGCTGGAGCCCACAAGTCTGTACCAGCTGCTGTACAGTTAGAATTGCTGTCACAGTCAGTTCTGGATCTGCCAAGCAGGTGCCACTTCTATCAGAAATGAAAAGTCCAAAGGATAGAAAGGCTACTGGCGTCCACTCTTGCTGCCGCTATACCAACAGCCAGCAATTGCTGCATTTCCTCTGCTCAAAGCAGGAAACCTCTTTTCCTTTTTCTTATCTCCTATCAGTGCCTTCTATTGATAGAATCTAACAGGAAGCCAGCTGCAAGGAAGGAAGCCTGGGAAATATCACTTGCAGAATTCCAATTCCATTAGTAGAGAGGAGTGCAGAGCGTGGAGGGTGTTGAGCTTGGAGACAACAGGTAAATAATCAGCATAGTCTACCCTTTGGCTGCTTGGCATATTCACCACTCTTTCCATATTTAAAATTCTAAGCAAGTTCATGTCTGCCTTAGAATATGCAACTTTACTTCATACAAACAAAGACACCCTTACCCCCTCCCCAAAATGGGGAATGTTAATTCTTCTTTTAGGTCGATCACAATCTAATTTGATGGAACCATGCAATGTTTCCCTGGTGCAAGCATTCCTGTCTTGGGAGCTAAGACCTCTGCAGGGACAGAAAGCAAAAATTCTGTAAGTGGGTAATTAGAGGTAAATGTGAAAGGAGGCACTGCCACTTTTTTTTTTTTTCTAGAAATGAATATTCTATCCATGGGAAAAAATAGCATCATATTATGATAGTGGTTAAAAGCATAAACCACATCCATTTGGATAGCATCCCAGTCTCTCACGGTATCATCTGTCAGATGGGGCCATCATGGAATATTCAGTTGGTTATTCCACCATTTTATCAGGGAAGCTGCTTCTGGGTGATGAAGTACATGGCAGGCTTCATGGTAGTTAGGGAACCAGGCCAACTGACATCCATAGAACAGGTCATCTTGTCCGTCTGTTTTCTGAGAGCCTCCTCAGCAATTAGTACCCTTTATTAAGCATTCACTCGACTAACAACTCACATACACCTGCCCCTTCCCCATCTGCCTTTTGGTTACCAGTGCTTCTATTTGGTCCTTTCTAAACCCTGAGCATTTGGCCAACTTGTTAGCTATTGTCCAAGAATCAGAGTAAAACCATACCTGTGCCTATCTCTATGTCCATGGGAAGTGGACAACCAGATGCCCGCCAGGGATATTTTCCCTTCCCATTGCCTTTCAGGGACACTCCTGATTAGAGTTGTGATGTTTCAGCCATCCACTTCCAGCTGGTGCCAACATATCATGCAGCACCATCTCTAAATCAGGCCTTAACTTTTTCTTCCTTAGTCAGCTAGTTTTTCTTCCTTACTCATCATGGGGCCATATGTGTGAGTTGAGGAAAGGCAGCAATGTACTGTGCTACCTGCTCATTTAGGACGTGTTCACTTTAATCTTGTACATAACACTTCCTCTTGATGATGGAGTGCTGCTGCACATGCCCAAATGTATAATTTTCTGCATTAGTAACACCCATGACAGGCATCTCAGGCATGGCCACTTGGTGTCCCATGGTCAGCATCAAGCTCTGAGAGAGCTTGGTAGCATTCCAAAAGCTCTTTTTCAAAAGGAGAATAGCTATCTGCTGGAGAGGTGTGATACTTAATTTTATGTGATGACTCAACTGGTCTGCAGTGTACAGGTGAGCTAGAATTCCACATCAGGCTACCTGGCTCCAGAGTCTATGCTTATAACTATATGCTGGTCTATATCAACTTTTATCTCCTTGACCATTTTAAACATACTTAGTTATTAGTCTATCAGGTTTTTATTCTATTTTCTGAAATTCTTGAGGTTCTAATTCTCCTGTTTGTATGCCTGCTCATTCTTCTATAAGGAATGATTTCTTTGTATGTTTTTTCATTTTTATTTATTCCTTTATCAACACTGACTGAGCATCTACTGTGTGGTCAAGTACTGTTCAAGGAGCTGGGAGTATTTAACTAAACAAAACAGGCAAAGTTTCTGTTCTTTAGGACGTTAAATTCTAGTAGGAGAAAACTAGTAAGCAATAAACAAAGAAGGGGATAGAGAGTGGGAGATGGTGCTTATGTAGAATGGTAAAGGGAAGCACCTCTGATGAAATGATATTTGACAAGAGACCTGAAAGTTGTGAGAATGTGAGCTGCATATATATCGGGAGGAAGAATTTCCAAGCAGAGGAAATACTAGCGCAAAGGCTGCATGGCGGGAACATGCCTTGAATGTTCGGGAATAAGCAGAGGTCCTTGTGGCTGGAATGTAGTGTGTGAGGGCATAGCAGAAGTGATGGGGGCAGAGAGGTACCGGGAGTTGGAAGATGTAGATCACATAGGACCTTTTAGGTCATGAGAAGAACTTTGGAGTTGGGCGGGGAACCACTGGAGGGTTTTGCACAGAGGAGTAACATGATTTCACTTATGTTTTAGAAGGGTCACTCTGGCTGCTGTATTCAGACTAGACTGAAGTTGCAAGGAGACTAAGAGGCTGTTGATGATAGGTGACGGTGACTTGGTTCAAGGTGGTAAGAGCAGTAGTGGACAGAAGTGGTAAGAATTTTAGATTGGTTTTGAATGTAAAGCTGCAACCTGGAGTCAAAGATGACTCTTAATGTTTTTAGTCTAAACAGCTGTTTCCTGGGATGGATAATACTGTAGGAAAGACAGGTTTAAGGTGAGGATGATTGAAGAATATGATTTTGAATGTGCTGAGCTTAGGGTGCCTATGAAGCATCTAAGCAGACATGCAGCTAAACAGATATCTGAGTCTGAGGTTCAGGGAAGAGGTCAGGTGCTAGGCATGTAAATTTGTGAGTCATAAACTCAAAGATGGTATTTAAAACTATGAGACTAGGTGGGCTCACCTAGGGAATGCATAGGTAGAGAAGAGGTCTGAGCCCCATGGCCTGGGGCATTCCAGCTGTAAGGGAAGAAAAATTTTCCTTGACCCTCTTCCTGGCTGGGTCTAAAAATTAAACCGACAAAGACAGATTAACAGGAGAAACAAACAAATTTACTTAACCTAAGTTTTATGTGACATGGAAACCTTTATAAGGAAATGAAGAAATAGTTATGCTAGATTTGATAAGGAGAAGACAGTTGTGAAGGAATATGGTAGGTTAAGGACTATGAGGTAAGTTTAGTAAACTGGGTGAAACTCAGTAAAGCCTTTGTTTAGATTCTTGTCAGTGTCCCTTTGTCTTCTGAGATACGGAGGTGCCTCTCCTCTGAGTATAGGGAGGGCACTTCTCACAGAGGGTTTTATGACCTATTGCAGGGGAGAAGGGAGAGGGGTATCAGTGACCTTCCTGCTTCTGCTGTTTTCTCAAACTCTTTTAGTTCAAAATATTCAATATGCCAAGGTGCCATATTTTGGGGTAGCGTGTTCTGAATCCCACTTAGAGATTAGGAAAATGAAGACCCAGCACAGGAGACTGAGAAGGAGTGGTCAATAAGAAAAGAACCATGAAGAAGTTGTGTCCTGACAGTCAAGTAAAGAAAGTGTTTTAGGATGAAGGAAGTGATACACTATGTCAGTAAAATGAGGATAAAGACATGACCATTGGATTTACCAACATACAAGTTAGTAGTGATTTTTTTAAAATGGTTTTGATGAATGAGGATGAAAACCTGATTAGAATGGGTTCAAGAAAGAATGAGAGAAATGAAGACAGCAAGTGAAATAAAACAAAAAAACTCTTTCAATGAATTTTATCTAAAGGGAGCAGAGAAATGGAGTAGTAGCCAGAGATAGATGTGAAATCAAGGAGAGGTTCTGTTTGCTTGTTTGTTTTAACGATAGGCAACATTAGACATCACGGTGGTAAGATATTGGAAATGATCCACTTTGTATAAAGAGGGGGATGATTTTGAGTCCAGCTTAAGCAGTGCTTATTTCCCACCTGGCTTGGGTTCTGAGCTCTTCCATCCAGAGCAGTTTTGCATTTGCTTCTGCAAGATGCCCCATGGGTACCACCAGTGTAGGACTAATTTGCATGTTAATATTTTAGTTTGAAGTTTCTCATAGCAAGTAGGTAAAATAAATTTGGACTCTAGAACCTCATAAGGCACAACCTTGGGTTCAATAAGTCACCTAGGGACAGTTTTTTCCTCTAACCAAGGCCCTGCAAAGACAACCTTTCTTTACCTTTTCCCTGGATTGATGGGCAGAGTTTGCTAGTCCCTTTTCATTAAAGTTGTGGTCCTTCAAGGGTACCAGCTTCTGTTACTGATAGAAACCCGAGCCCACATCGCAGTTCTGGCTCTGCTCCCTCTCCACTTCTGGCATCTAGAGATTTCTTAATCTTTCTTGCAAGCCCAGGCATTCACTTTAAAAGTTTTGGTTAAAGTTTAGCCAGCATCTCTGGAGATTTGTGACAGGGAAGTTTCAGCACTTTCCAGACTACTATTTTGCTAAAATAGGAAATATTTTTCTTTCCTTCTTCACCTGGCTAATTTCTGGTCATCTCTGAAGTTTCAGCTTAAATGTTACTTCTCAGAGAGTTACTCCCTAACCCTCTCCATCCCAATCTAAACTAGTTTACTCTTTTATACTACTCATGGCACCCTTTGTCTTAGCACTTGTCATTTATAACTTCATATGAGTATTTGTTTAATGCCTGATACTCTCTCTAAATTGAAAACTACATGAAGGCAAGAATCAAGCCTGTTTAATTCAGCCTATAGCAGAAGGCCTGGTTTATAGAAATGTTTGATAAAGTTTGGTAGCTGAACAAATAGTGGTGTAAAAATCTAACAACAGTACAGCATTAAATGATATCCTGACATCTATTATCCTCTGTGTCTCAGAGACTATATTCTCTAAGAAGAAAGTGTTTTTGGTTATTATAGTTGACTCATCTGAGAAAAACAATGTTATTTTGCATTTGGTAACCACACGTGTCTTTTCTCCTTTAGAATGGAGATCTCCTCTCATCAGTCTCAACTCCTGCAACAACTGAACGAGCAGCGCCGGCAAGATGTGTTTTGTGATTGTAGTATTCTGGTTGAAGGGAAGGTCTTCAAAGCACATCGAAATGTATTATTTGCTAGTAGTGGCTATTTTAAAATGCTTCTTTCTCAGAATTCAAAGGAGACAAGTCAGCCGACCACAGCTACATTTCAGGCTTTTTCCCCTGACACTTTTACAGTTATCCTGGACTTTGTCTATTCCGGCAAACTCTCTCTTACTGGTCAGAATGTCATAGAAGTGATGTCAGCTGCTAGCTTCCTTCAGATGACTGATGTCATCAGTGTATGTAAGACTTTTATTAAATCTTCATTAGACATTAGTGAGAAAGAAAAGGATCGCTATTTCAGTCTCTCTGATAAAGATGCCAATTCTAATGGTATAGAACGTTCCTCTTTGTATAGCAGTGGCTGGCAAGAAGAAAGCAGTTCTCCACATTCTCACCTCAGCCCAGATCAAGGAACAGGTATAATAAGTGGAAAATCTTGGAATAAATATAATTACCATCCAGCCTCCCAACGGAATACTCAACAACCCTTGGCCAAGCATGAACAAAGGAAAGATTCCACTAAAAAGTCCAAACATTTGAGGTTGTCACAACCTTCTGAAATTGCTCATTATAAGTCAAGCAAACGAGAAGCACGCACATCTGATTCTTCCAGCCACATTCCCCAATCTGAAGAACAAGCACAAATTGATGCTGAAGTGGACTCTCCTCCTGTTGGCTATCAGTACGGTCAAGGATCTGATGTCTCAACAAGAAGTTTTCCAGGTATCCAGAAAGAGAATTCGTCCCACTCAGGTTCCAGTACTCCGATATAAATTAATCCTATCTCAAATGCCCTTACTTTTAGGGGTTTTAGGGGTTTGGGGGTTGAACTGAGTGATTTTTTTTTAAAGTCTTACTTCTCTAATATAATTTATTTCTTAAAACAAATTTAAAAAATTTTTTAAATTTATAGTAATCTTGGATAAACTTAACGACAGTCAAAAAACAGTAGAGTTCTGAGGGTCAAAACCTACGATTTTTCCAAACCTGTATGTGTTGTTGATTACTGTTAAATGTTAAAAGCTCTTTTCTAAGGGGTTCAATCCCTGAGACATATTTTCACTTTAGTTCTTTTTTTTTTCTGAGTATTCATTTGGGAGAAGTATTTTTATACAGAAAAGTTAAATGGAATAACCATGCATATTTGCAAAGGTTCATATTTCCAATGTCCAAAGGAAATTAGACTAAATCTGAATTTATTAAGATATACCTAATTTTAAAAATTTTAACATACGAACCATAACATAGATACTGTAATTCATGTGCAGTGACTTGAGATATCTCATTTCTATGATAGCCATAAAATGCAGAATGATTATGTAGGTTGATAGTTTCAAAGTAATCTTCTCCTTGCCCCTTGAGACTGAAGTAGAGAACCAAGTTTGGAAATGCATATCATCCAGTTTTTTCCCTCAATTAATCATCAGTTATTAAATTTTCTTAATAGTTTACATGTGAACTTAAAGGAAAATTTCGATAAAGTGAAACTTGCAGGGTATAAGATTTAGATTATTTAATTTTTTTTTAATTTTAGAAAAATTTCAAACATAAACACAAAAAAATAGTATAATTAACCTCCACGCACCCATTACTCAGTCTCAACAACTGTCAACTCATCTCCAACCATTTCATCTGTACCTCTATTGCTAACCCTTCCCTTAAACATTTTTAAGCAAATCTCAGACATCATGTTTTCGTCTGTAAATATTCTAGAATGCATCCCTAAAATAGTCTTAAAAAAAACACTCCAATACATTATTGTCATTATTGCACCTAAACAAAATTAACAAGTCCTTAATATCACTAATAGCTAGTCAGTATTCACATTGTTCTATATAAATCTCAAGAAATGATTTGCTTGTAGATAACATTTTTAAATAATAGCAACCTGATGTTTACTAATCACATTTTCCTGTAGGATACTAACATGAAAATATATGAGATTATAGTATAAAGCTTACTGAAAATTCTGCTGAGCTCTAACCATTGACCAAGGCAAACAGAAATAACAACAAAAATGGGAAATCTATGTTGCATTTTAAAACAACAATAAAGTTATCTTTTTTTTATTTAGACTCTGCCCTTTTATAATTCTAGGTCATTTAAACCTAACTGCAATGATGAACAGCTGAATTAACAGCTGTTAAATTGATGAGGTTTGCCTCCTATCACATGTTGAATTCGTATAAGTTTTAAAATAAAAAATTAATGATCCATGAAATTTTTCACCTTTAAAAGTATTACAAGTGTATGAAAAATAAAGGCAAGGGGAATAAAAACATGTAAATAAAAAAGTTACTTAAAAGCTTAAATATCAAGTACTTTTACTTTCGGATTGTACCTACAGTTTTAAAATCCAGTACTACCTTTTTACATTTAATATTTATTGACTTTCTGACATTTAATAAAAAGGTAAGTGTGACAGCTAAACTTACCTAGACTTTGTAAATATAAATACTTAAGTTATGGTTCTGTACTTTGGATTACATTGACAATCTAGTCTTAATACCATTTCTTCTCCTTTTCTCCTACCTTTTCAAAATTGGACTCACCAACTCCTTCTGGATTCTTTTTGCTATTGGAATTGCTGTGAAGAACTTTCCAGTGATTTAATCAAACTGTCTCCTGACAGGTGATATGCCCAGGATGAGATTCAAGTGCCCATACTGCACACATGTGGTAAAGCGGAAGGCAGACCTAAAGCGCCACCTTCGTTGTCACACAGGAGAAAGACCCTATCCATGTCAAGCCTGTGGAAAAAGATTTAGCAGGCTAGACCATCTCAGTAGCCATTTTCGAACAGTATGTATTTGAGTTTCCGTTGTACTTCTTAAGACACATGTGCATTTATTTATCTGCTTTAGGATAATCTAACTTGTTAGAGAAAATCTTCATAACTCTACCATATTAAAAATTTTTCCAACTTAATGTTTTTACTTTGCACGTAATGCATAATTCAATATATGTGTGTATATATATTGATTTTTATTCTCCTTTGAAACATTGAAGTAAGAAATATGCTTTTGAGTATCCATTTTACTGTACTTAAAATCTTATATAAATTTTTATATACTGGTCTTTTCAGAGCCAAAGACCATGTAAACTGTAAAAATGTTTTAAATGTCTAGGTCAGAATCACCACTTCAGACACTCAGCATCTGCTAGTGATTCTTGAATCCTTATCTGGTAGGGTCTCAGTCTAGTTTCTGCTGTCCAGCCTCTCTCCACAACATCCCCTTTCCAGTGTCTCTCTAGTTTCTCAATATTCTCATCAAGGAAGGGAGCAAAGTGGGCACTTGAGCCACTCCCAGTTGGACGCTGGACTGTCAGCAAATATCTCAGAGAATTTGCTAGTGTTCTGGTGGTTTAATAAGGCAGTGACATTGGAACATTGTGAGAAAATGGAAGTAAAAATAAAAAAATAAAAATACCATATTTTTATCACCCAGATATTACCATTTTTAATACTTTATCATGTATTTTTTTTTTTACCAAGATGAGATCATACCGTACATGCTGTTTTGTAACTTGCTTTCTTGAGTCAATAATCTCTACCTTAATATCGCAATAAAATTTTATCTAACACCTAGTTCAGTTCCAAATTTCCCCATAGTCCTCCAAATATCTTTTACAGTTGGTTTGTCCAAGCCAGAATCTAATCCAGAACCATATATTCCATTTCATTATTCGATTTTTGAACTAAAATATGTTTTTAAGCTAGCATAATTTCTCGCTTCCTCCTTCTTTTTCATAACACTGATTTACTGAAGATAACAAGCCAGTTGTTTTACAAAATATCCTACCTCTGGATTTCTCTTATTGCTTCTACATTTAGCTTATTGCTCTCTCCTGCTGCGTTTTCTATAAACTAGAAGTTTTATCTAAATCTTTAATGGATTCAGGTTAAATACTTTTGGCTAGAACACATTAAGAGTGAAATAGTATATTTCATATTGTGCCACATTAGGAGACACATAATATCTGGCGGACTCATCATTCTTGTTAAGATTGATCACTGGATTAGGGTGATGATACTGTGATTCCACCATTGTACAGTTAAAGGTGCTGCCTTGTGATTAGAAAGGAATCTGTGCAGAGATGTTTTGGTATTATGTGACTATCCATTTTCCCATTAACCATTCATTTAATTGTATTAACACTAATTGATAATCTGTATCCAAATTATTTTTACTTGGAGCTGTGGAATGATTTACTAATTTTATCCTCGCCTCTACATTATTAGCTGGAATTCTATAAAGTAAGGCTTTCCCTCATCACCTAAGGTTATTTAGTTACTTCGAAATAGGGTTCCTACAGGAGAAGCAGGATAAATGTTCAGTTCTTTTCCTTTAATTAATAATTTTTAAAGTAAAGAGTTCATTTAATAGTAGTCTCAAAAGATTTATGAGTTTTTATCTGGCTTTGTTTTTTTGAATAGCATATGATCTCATGAATTTTTATTGGTTCCTTGTGTTTGGATCCATAACAATTATTATTCTTTTCGATACTCAAATTTTCAGTTTTGTCCAGTGGGAACACCTTGAAGCTGGCTCTTGTGTCCTTTTCTTACAACTTCATTAGCTTTTCAATGTCCTTGTTCTCTAGCTTCAAAAGAGTCCTAGGCTCACCATGCACTTTCCCTGCCACAAAACTAGGAACAGCCACTTCTTAAAGGAGCTTTGGTTCCGTTTAGTGAGGAATAAAATTAGAAACCAATATCTGGGCACCTAGGGTGCTCATTGTTATTAGGGTTTCATTCTTTTTAGACTGTTTCAATGAACAGAGCTAGAAGATATATTTTTTAAAATAATGAGTTTCTGATATTTTCAATTTTAACATTATAGTGTTTCACTTAATTTCTTTGACTGCATAACTGTATTGGAATTGGGGGCGAAGCACACGAATCTGTGTCAGAACTTTGTAACAAAAAATGTGCCATGTATGATCATCATAAAGTTACTATGTCAGGAGAAATAAGAATACACTCAAATTGTGTACTTCCAATATTTACTGATTAATATATCAGCGGTTAAGCCGAAGGTAATAACTGTATTGAGTGATAGTTCCATACATTTTCTTAGATATTTTACCAGACTGCATTAGTTTTCTTGGGTTTTTTGATTATTTGTGTTTGGTGGCCTACTTCTATACTGTTCTGACTTTATCTAAATGAATATACCATAAATGTTAATTTAGCATTATACAATTAATTGTGATAGTTTTTAGATTAGACCCTATAATCTCCTGCTCTGATAGCTATTGAACAGTTATTACTAACTATAGTATAATTATTCATCAATTACAAGTTTTCCTTAAATTATTTCACATCCGTTAACTCATTTGGCCCTCACAACCTGAGTTGTATCCCCATTAGTAGTAAGGAAGCAGGCAGGGATAATAATACGCTGATAGGTAGCAGAACCACCATAGTGGTTATTTATAACTAGTGTCCATTCTGATTAGTCAGGCTCTTATTCTTTTTGGGTGGTGCCTATACCTTACTAGTTAAGTATTTTGACTATCACCTTGGAAGCAGGTTTATAATGTTTTAAATTACTTGGTTAGTTAATGACAGGTTAGTAAATGACACAACCGGGACTAGAACTCAAGTGTCCCGGTTCCTAGTCCAGTCCTCTTTCTACTAGATCAATCTTTCATTAGTAAAAATGGGAAGTAATCCTTCTACCCAAAGATATTTTTAATGAATTTAAATTTAGGACAGTATTTTTTCTTTTTCTAGCAAAATAACAAAAAGTTAAGACTCATGAAAATCTTACCCCCCTGAATTCAGATATGTAAAGTCATTAGAATAGTACATGGTATATATTAAGTATTTGCAATTATTATTCTCAAAAGGTGTCCCTTGTTACCTCAGATACTCTTGGATTAAGGAATATGTGAAATTATTAAGTATGTAATATTAATCATAAAAACATTATAGCCATTATTTAGAGATGGTGTTTAATACTTCTGTGACATGAATTTATCACCAAAACCTTTTACCTTTTTCTAATAAGTAGATGTTAAATTTAATATTAATGCTTGGCTTTGAACATCTTAAGTTTATGAACTGGTATATAGAATATCAAACTGTCCTGCATTTGAAAAATCTCTTTTGTCCCTATTTCAATCTCTACACAGATTCACCAGGCATGCAAACTAATCTGCAGGAAATGCAAACGCCATGTGACTGATCTAACAGGTCAAGTGGTACAGGAAGGAACCAGGCGCTACAGACTCTGTAATGAGTGCCTTGCTGAAGTTGGCATAGACAGCCTCCCTATTGATTTGGAAGCTGAACAGCACCTTATATCCCCATCAGATGGAGATAAGGATTCCAGGTGGCACTTGAGTGAAGATGAGAATAGATCCTATGTGGAGATTGTAGAGGATGGGTCTGCCGATCTGGTCATACAACAGGTTGATGACAGTGAAGAAGAAGAAGAAAAGGAAATAAAGCCCAACATTAGGTAGCTGTCACGTGAACCAACAGGCTGGCATGTCTGCAGCTTACATTGACTTCCTTCATCTCTTTATTTCCATGGTCAGAGTCTGGTTAATAATTATCAGACTAACTTAAAAGTAATGACGTGATATAACTTGCATGCTTTCTGAACAGGCCATTGTATCTATTCTGAACTTTGTTGCCCTAAAATATGTTGCTGCACTGGAAAGAAAGCCTAGCTTGAGTTGGCATGATGAACGATTAATCCTCTTTTATGGCAAAGATACTTTTTTCTTTTAATATTGGAAGATCTACTTAGCAAAGCTTTTTCAAAAAAGTATTTTAAATAAATTTACCACAACCAGGATTTATGTAGGATAATTTCAAGGTGTTTCAAAAAACACAATCTACCAATATTGAATTTTCACAGGGAATCAGAGCACATTGAAGAGTCAACCTGACTGAACTAAATCTTTCTATTAAGGTTCACAACAACTTACCATTATTCCAATATCCTAAATGTTTTAGGATTATGGTAGAAGACAAATCTAAAATGTTTGAAATTGTTCATATCTGAACTTTTTATCATTAAGTTAAGAAAGTACTCTTAATGTATCAGTATTGTTAAGAAAAACCAAAACAATGCCTAAAGTAGAGGCTGACCAGAGATTATGTACAGATACCATTTTCTTAAAGCAGGAAACTAATTAATTGCCTAAAAGTCAAAGTAGTTTGTGAAGATCTGTCAGTATAATTCTCTTCCTCTCTAAAGAAAACCTAAAACAAGAAAACTAGAGGATCTTAGCAGTTCTTAAGAGCAATTTCTAACATTTATGTACTGCAATATTATTTATAAAGTGCTCTCACATATTTTCTCAGTCAGCAAGGTAAATATTATTGCCTCTGATTTACAAATGAGGAAATTAAGGTCAGAAAGTTTTAGTGGTGGGACTGGAGACTGGACAGGTAAACAACCCTCTTTCAACTGTTTTTTCTCTGTAATGATGAAGAATTGAAGTCAAACCTCACTAATCTGCAGTAATTATAAAAAGACTATCAGAATTAGTATGAAAGAGGAATTTAATCATCTTCAACAACGTATAATATCTTGAACTAGAATTATTCAAATAGTGCTAAGTAATGTCCCTACAGTTATCTATTGATATGTTGTATGTTATTTATATGTAAATTTTATATACAAAACTATTTGAACAAATTATTCTCTTAAATGCTTAAGCATTTTGTTTATATAATTTTCAGAACAAACATTTCTCCTAGATGAAGTTAAATTTAAACTCTTTCCCTATGTGAATTATGAAACATTCCGAAATTAGTTAAATTGGAGAAGCATTATTTTAATTCAAAGATAAAATCTAAATATGAGAAGAACTGACCTTCTTAAAGGTGTCTGCAAGTTATCATGAACTCGTATAATTTAATTTTGATAGAAAGAGGCTCCATGTATTATATTTTTAAATGCCGTGACATACCTCAAGATGATACTTTTTGTTATTATTTTCTCTTATTCTTTAATTAATGATTGTCCTTGATACCAGTTTGTGGGCTAAAATGGTTATATAAAACATTTTTTTATAAATAGATGAATAACCACTTTGTTTTATGGTACTTAATTCTGAGACTTTTTCTGGATTTCTCTGATAGTAAATTTCCAGTTGCTTTAAGACTGAATGGTGTGCAGTTGAGTTCATGGTTCTCCACCATGTTCTCCTGAATCAGTAGTCTTCACAATTAAGTTGTATCCCAATGAGGGAGGGAACACTTGTCATTCTCTAGTCTCACCAGGTGATGGTAACATCCTTCAAAATTATAATCTGATTTTTAGGCGTCAGAACCAATAGGAAAAATGACTGATTTGAGCTTTATTCATAGAAATGAAGTAGTGCTTGCACGTGTATACTCTAATGCACTTTATGATCTAAATGTTCTTTTATGCTATTATCTTCTGCATGCAAACTTGACATACATCTGCATGAATATCAGCAAAGTCCACTGAACACAGTGCCACCAGCACTTGCAGAGCCTTATCAGAAATAATGCTTTCTCATAATTGTTTATAACAAGCATAAACAATGCCCACAAAGGAGCTATCAAGTCCACCAAACAAGACAGCACATCTGTTCTATCTTCTTAATATCATAAAAGAACATTCGTGACATGTTTGTAAGTTGTAAATAATAACTCATTATCATATGTATCTAAGACTTTAGAGACCAATTCTTTTCTAGAGTGAAACTTTATTAATGGTTTCTGAGAAAACTGAACTCTTTGGCTTTTAAATACAGGAAAATGTTACATAGGGGTATAATCTGTTAATATAAGCTTTATTTATGCCAAGGATTTTTTTTAATATTTGGAAAATAATGGAAATTGGTTAGACCAATTTGCTCTTGCAGAAATGCTGTTTATCAGCTTCTGAACACCTTTCTAACTCTATGATCCTCAAGAGTGTGTTGTTGACAGGATGAAGTTTTGTAAAATTAAAGCACCACTGATGTTGTGCCTAGTGTCTGGAGGAAGCAAAATAAACTAGATCAGTGGTTTAAAAGACTTTTTTTTACCCAAGAAACCCTTTTTCAAATGAATTGTTTCATAGAGAAGCTCAACATTTAAGGGAGAAACTCCAAACAAAGCTGCTCTGGTTAAAGACCCCTAAGCACTTTTCCCCAGGCACCCCGGCAGAGCTCAGGAGTACAGCATTGAAAACCTCAGAACTAGATTACTTTTTGAATTCTCTTTTGAGCATTACAGTCTCACTTCATTACTCCTATTACTCACTGTACTTATAAGCTGGTGGTATCCATAGAGTCTCTTACAGCAGCAAACCACATCCTTATTTAATAGTGTTCCTTCTGTAGTTATCATATCTTAAGACATTAAGAACACATTTTTCAATGTTGTATTTTTGAGTGATGACGTGAAAAATATAGTTATTGCTTTTTTGTGGCCAAGTTACTACTTAATGGATGAAAAAAGTTTCTTGTTTTACTTATGAACTCAGAGCTCAATTCATTAGTTATTTTGCCAAGATAACTAATGCTAAGATATATTAAAATTTCTACTCATATTGTTTATATATACATATTTTTTGTGTGTCCTAAATTAATACCATGGGAAATCACTAAGAACAGGACAGCGTAAGAAGATGTGTTTAACTGGGAAGGGTGATGATAATAGGTACTGGAAGACCAAACGTTAGATTATAAATGGAAAGTTCTATGTTATTTTATATTAGAGTGGATCAGTATTCCTATTTATCATTTCTATAGCATTTTATATTTACAAAGTATTTAATAATTTTTGTTACTCTTTACATATCTATGAAATAGGAGAGTTATACCAAATGAAAGATAATTGAGGCATAGAATAGTAAAGCAGCCTACCTAACACAACTCAGTGAAGTACAGGCAAAAATAGGAATTAAAATGATGCAATTTTCTGAATCCTGGAATATCAGCTTAATTCACTGAGGTATGTTGTGTATTACTCTATTTTACAAGGTGGCTTTATACAAATTACAATCAGTTGTTTAAAGCTGATGTCATTGCATGTGGATAAATCCTATACAGAATAAATATTATGTAGAGGATGTGACTTTAGTTATAAGAGTTTTAATGATAAAACTTGGGTTATCACAGAAATGGCACTGTTTAGCCAGCTGCTTTATACATTGTGAAGTATAATTAATATTTTATTTTGATACAGAAGTTTCTTAATTATTCATGCTAATGGAACCGTGAATATACCAGAAAAATGGAATCTACAAAGGATCTATAAACTTCATTTTCTAACATGTCAGCCTTCTCTGTACAGAACTTGTATTAATACCAACAGAAAGTCAAGTAATTTAATATATAATAAACCACACAAAAGAGAAGCCAAGGGACTCAACTTTTAAAGGCAATATATTTTGAAATGTATACTTTCCCCATCCCTTTACTTTTGGGCTTGATGAGAACATTTGCAAACATTATTACATTGAATACAGCTTATAAAGTACATCTAGAATTTATTATACTTCATTTTGCAGATTTCTAAATACACAAATCCATTATATCATTTCTTGATTTTCCCATTGGGAAAATTTTTAATTTGTGTTGATATTATTTACAACTACTTAATTCCTTTGTTAAAGAGTAATTTATTTTTATTCAGCCCATAAGGAGAAAAAATGGAACAACATTTCTGCGTAGACCATAGTTCTCAACTTTGCCTGCACATTAGAATCACTTGTGGAATTTTAAACAATACAGATGCTTAGGGAAATTCAGACTCTCCAGCAAATGGATTCTGGGTGTAAGTATTTTCGAAATTTTCCCAGCAGTTTTTATGTGCAAAATAGGTGCCTTCTTTAAGATTTCCCTCTATCTTCCCTATACAGATGCTGGAGATGGGCAGTTGGGCCATTTGACCTTCTAGGCCACTGGTTCTCAATCCTATTAAGGACAATTTTAAAAAATAAAGATACCCAGTCCAAGAAAATATTAATTTTGTGGAATTTCAAGATACTATGTATGTTCCCTTAACTACAGTTTTTGGTAGGGACAAATAATTTGAAAAATAAATTAGTAGGTAGTCTTAAAATAGCGATTTTTACTTTTAGATGCATTTGTATTATATTTGATTATGAGTATTGCATTCTGGGAATTCACATAGTACTTCAGACTAATAAAAGAACTATATTAGGAATATGTGACTGAAATACTATATCCTGAAATTTCACAAGCTTTAATGTTTTCTTTGCTCGGAACCAGAAATCTCTCCAAGCACCATGAAACTTAATTGCTACATACTAGAATTCCATCAATGAATTAAATTATTTTTTATTAAAGTTAAACGTTGCACTAGAGAAATAGTACTCAACTAGGATGTATTACCTAAAGGAGACCTCGGACAAATTTGGAAACAAAAATTTCTTAGCTTCACGTATTGCCATTAAAATTTTTTTTAAAAACTTGAAACGACTTTTGAGTAGAGTACCATCCTCATGCCAAACGTTTAAGGTTATGTTTGCAATTCCAACACAAGTATATCCCTTCAGCAGTATTGTATATACAGATACTCTCTTGCTTAGTCTCTTACAGATAAACAACAACAAAAACGCATCCAATGATGAAGTGGCACTTTATGCATCATTCAAAATGGTTAAATGCTGAAATAAAATAGAAACTAGTTTGTTTTGTATTTGAGCTGACAAAACTTTTTTTCTCCTGGAGGAAAAAAATCTACGAGGAACACAGCAGTGGAAAACAGTGCCTATAAATTGGCACCAGATGCTCCAGTATTTTGGGGCCACAGTAAAACATGAAAGCCCAAGTGTTTTCTCCCCTAATCGGCAAGACATTTATTCCGCTCAGGCGGGTGATCGCGTAGCTTTATGTCTTATTTTCAGGAAAGACTAGACCTGCAGCTAGGCCTATGGAGAGGCCCCAACCTGCCAGGCACCAAAGCTAGAGTCCGGGTGGCAGTGGGTGGAGAGTAGGGATTTGAATAGAAATATTCTGTAGTGCAATAGTGGGCGCCCAATATGGAGTCTACATTTGCCGAGGACCTACTAGATCCCAGGACTCTGAGGTAGGCACTGACACCCTCCGTATTTAGAGACAAACAGACGAGAATACACCCAAAGCCACCGACGACTCCAAGGGGTGCGGGGATTCGAGCTCACGCAGGAAATGCCTACGGGTGCCTAAAACCATCGCCTTACTGCCGGGAGAACTAGTCTATATTATCCCTACTCGGTTACGATATTGTGGTCTTGTGCAAGAAACTGCCCCACTACCCTGGGTGTCCTCCAAGTCGCTTGTGGACCCCCGCACCCCACCCCAACACACCGTGGAGTCTGTGGCTGAGCCAATAGGAGCCAGGGAAAGGCACGTGGCAGGCAGGGCGAAGCCTGGGCCGGCAGGCGAAGAACAACTCCCGCTCAGGGAACAGATTCCGATTACACTGGGGCACCTCAGTGATGTTCTCGTTTACCCAGAATGCCTTTTTTCCCCTCTCCTTCCCTCTTTTTTTTTGAGGGAGTCATAACTTTTTTTTCCCCCATAACTCAAGAAGAACAGTGAACGACAAATTTTAATCCTGACAGCCACGTGAGGTTGGTACTATTACGGTAGATGAAACTGAGGCTTTGACTGGTGAAAAGACTTGGTCAAGATCAGAGAGGAAGTTTCAAGAAGGAAACGGGGCAGAGGCTTTGGCTCCTATCTTTATCTTATATTTATATATAGATGCTCAACTCCCATATGTTAGAAAGAAAACTCAACACAAGAAGGACCTGGAGTAGAGAAGCAGGAGAGGAAGAAGCAGAAAGGAGTGGCTTTGTTTACCCTTAATGAACAGACTCTAGCAGAATGGCACTGGCTATCAAGGTTGTCTCTAGGCTGGACACCCCCCCTAACCAACCACTGTGGACTTTTTAAAAACTAAGGAGAAAAGTAAGGGGGCTGTTAGCATTTATGCTTGCCCCAATAATAATACTAGCCCTCATTTACTGAGCATTTATATGTGTCAGAACTATCCTAACAGCTTTATGTGTATACATTTATTTAACCCTCTCAACAACCCTGCAAGTATAGCCATCACCCCTTAAAATGAGGAAATTAAGGCACAACGAGGTTAAGCAACATGCCCAAAGTGGGCAGTTAGTAAGTGGTAGAACCAGGACTTGAACCCTAGTGATCTGGCTCGTTTGTAGTATTAATCACTACCCCCCAAAAATAAAAATGTTACCACAGTAGTGTTTAAATTCCACAGCTCCAAGTATAATTCCAAGATGACTCCCTTTCTCTTCATTTACTAAACAAGATTCTTAACTATCCTGGGAAGGCTGGGGAAACGTGTATGCCAACTATATTTTATAAAGGGTAACATACTCATTTCCCTTTTATTCGATATCTTCATTTTGGCTTATTTTAAAACTAACAAACTGATTTTTTAAATTTACAAGAAACAATTTGTATCGCATAATTACATCTGACTTGTTTTTACTGAACCCCATTATATGGCACTGGTGGTAAGAGATGTGGTTATGCTTTTTCTCCTAGTCAAGTTTATACCTACTTGGCTTAATACACCCCAAGAGCTCTTCTTATTCTAGACTTGGCTCTTCCATTGCCTTCATGGTATCCCCTTGTTCATTTTTACAACCACCCCCACCCCGTCATGATCTGCAAAGGTGTCCATGAAAAAGAAAGAGTCCATCTCAGCCTAGAAATTCATCCTAACGAAAGGTAAATTGGTTCTTCTAGACATTTTTTTGCTCAGAGGGCCACAATTCAAATTTGAAAATGTGCCTGAGACTAAAGAAGGGCAAGAAGCACTAACCCAGTGATCCTGCTATGTATTCATTCATTTGAAGAGCTACTATTCAAACCACATGCTCTTCGCCTAGTCTTCATCACCTCTACTTTCTGTTAAATACTCAGAGAAAAAGAATGTAGTGCTCAGAGAGAACACTGAGAAAGCTCACTATCTCCTCCTTTTAGGTCAAGTTTGGCCTACTATAATGATATTTGGCACCACCCAGTGGCAATCTTGTATTTGTGAATAAATAGCAACCTTGCACTCTTGCATCACAAGAAAGAATACCTCAATTAAAAGAGTAAAATAATGATGCAAGTCACCTAAAGCAGTTTCATGTCTTAAAAGTTATCTACTTTAAAAAGTTCAGATCATTTGAAAGTTGTTTTCCTGGCCTCTTCTGTATCCTTAGTAATGAAGAGCTTAGGCAATTTTTAAAAACAGAAGAAATTTTAAGAATCCCCCTTTTCCTCTCTAATAATATAAATATACTGGCTTTAATATGAAATAAATACATGTTAGAAGGAAGGGCCCATTAGTAAGGGCATCAAATTTTTCTTACAGGAAAACAGGAAAGTTGTCAATATATCAGTGCTTTAAAAAAAGTGAGATAGAAAATGAAGGCTCTTTGTAGAGAAGTCTTCAAATTGTTTAACTATAATTATTTCTTCTGAGAAAACCAACTGGAATACAGGATGGCCGTGTTCCACAACAATCTAAAATACAATCTCTCTTAAGGTACATGTACAAACATAGGTCTTACTTTGGAGGAAAAGCAAAATCCTGATTGTAGGATTTCTCAAATTATAATTGTTTTTCCAAACTGTATCTGAGAGCACAGAGTCTTCAGAGTCTCTCAGACTGCTGCTAACACCAACGATCCCTTTTGGGACCAGGCTGGAGGGCTGACATTCCACTGGCAGGGTGTGAAGTACCTGCTGTTACAGCAGGAATTAACCAATGAAGAACCATACCTGCCACCTGAAGAACTCTTTAACGTTACAATATTTGGTTAACATAGACCAAGGATGTGCCTTGATCTTCCATTTCTAAAAGTTACACTTTAAAAATTTCTTTTCTGCAAATCTCCATATATCGTCAGATACTATAGAATTTATATCATGGTATCTTCTAATATGGAAGAGAAAAAACAGTTCTTCACAAATCTTTTTGCGGGGGGAGTATCTTAAATGTCGATGATCACAAAAACTTCTGGCTTCTCCTCATTATAGACCTGCATTGCTGAGTATGTTATTGCCTTGACTTCAGTTCCCTAAAGTTGGGGTTAGAGAAAAAACAAATAGGAGAAAAAGGACATTGAAATCAGAATCATTAACTCTAGCAACAACTGGTAGAAAGTCAAAATTGTAATATTATTCTGAAAAACTAAAAACTCACATAAAAAAAATTACTTATCAAATCAGTATAGTATTATACACTGATCCAGTAAAAACAACATGTGCTCAATAGAAAGAGAACTTGAGCTGGAGTTAAGAGATGGAACTCTAATCCTGGCTTTGTTTCCACCTGGATATGGAAGCTATCTGACCTCTCCAGGCATCAGCTTTTTCATTTATTAAATGGGATGAATCAAAGAACATAAAGCTTTCCTACTGTTTGCTGGAGGCTCCTTCTGGACTTCCTCCCTGCAGTCTAACCTGGGCCCTAGGAACTCAGCCTACTCTCTAGTCGGTTGCCAATATTCACTTTGCCTCATGGGGTTCTTCTCTCTTCACATGTTTCTGACATATGACACCCCCCCCCACCCTGCCCCAGTTTAGAGCCATAGAATTTGATGTTCTCTTAGTTCCTTCTAGCTCTAGAAAAGAATCGGGGGGGGGGGGCGGCGGAATCTAGAAAAGAATCCACAGAATGTATCAGAGAATAGGTGACTGGCATTTGCCAGCTCTGTAAGCACGAAAGAAATCTGAAGATCTCACAGACGGATTTGAATGGCAGCTGCCTTTGTTTTTTCTCTTCTGCTGTAATCTGGAGAAACCACAACCTAAATCAAACTCAACTTTCTGCCTGTGGCAGCCCAAAGCCTGCTAAAGGAGACTCGGGAGAAAGAAGCATAAAACAAAGAAAAATCAGTTGAGGGGAAGGGTGTGAGGATTGAAAACAAGTTATTTTTATAGTATACATGACACAGTGGAACTCTTTTGAACATACTATGTTTGAGATGCCTATGAGACATCCAAATGGAGATGTCAGATAATAGGCATTTGTCTACAGGATGACTTGTCCAGGCAATAGATGTGTCTAGAAATACAAATTTGGGAGTTATCACTGAATAGATATTTATAGCTATAGGACTAGATAAGATTACCAAGGAAGGAGGGTAGATAAGAGAGAGTAGGAGAGAGGACTGAGCCTCAGAGCACTAAGTTTGAAAGAGAAGGAGCCAAAAAGGAAGAGACAGGACAGCCTAGTGAGAGGGAGCAAGAGAAGAGGGATGCCCTAGAAGCCAGATAGCTAATGTTCTTAAGGCTGCTCAGAGGTTGAGTAAGGTAAGGATTGAGAATTGACTGCAGATTTACTAATCAGCGGAATAATGCATATAATATTTGGGGTGCGTCAAAGGGAATAAGAGGTGAGAAAGTAGAGGCAGTATATTGAGACAATTCTTTTGAAGAGTTTGTAGAAAAGGAGAATATATGGATAGAACAGTAATAACTAGAAGAGGGGGGATGTGCCTAGTAAGGAGGTTTATGTTTTGTCTTGTTTTACCTAGCAGGTTTTGTGGCACCATTGTATACTAAGTGGAAATGATCTAAGAAGTTGGGAACAATTAATCATGCTGGAGAGGGAGAGAATTTCAGAGCAAAGACCTTAAGTTGGTAAGGGCTGTGTGCAGGATAGAGCATTGAAGGAGAGAAGACTGCCTTCTGACAGGATCAGGGACTGGCCTGTCATTAATACAGGAGGAAAGGCTATAACGTGAGTATAGATACAATAAGATGGTAGATTTGATGTGAGAGAAGATGAGTCAGTTCTTATGGATTGCTTCTGTTTTCTCTAGAAAGCAAGGTTGATTAAGAGTGAGAATGAGGGAGGAAGGCTTAGAGGTGAGGGTGAAATAATTGCCTCAGAGAATGAGAAAGTGAATTTAGTGTTAAATGCAAGATTACTCGTCAGTGTTGAGTACTCTTTTGAGATTTGTGGACAGACGTTTAAGGTGATACCGGTTAGTGGGTGGAAACATCTCCATTTGGATGCCTGACAGGCATCTCAAACACAGTATGTTCAAAAGGAAATTCCAGTGTGTCATGAGTACTATAAAGATAACTTGTTTTCAATCCACACGCCCTTCCCCGCAACTGATATTTGTTTTATGCTTCTTTCTTCTAAGTCTCCCTTACCAGGCTTTATTCCATTATATCGTGGTTGAAGAAATTATATTAAATGCAATTATTGGAAGTAACCAGGATTTCCTGGTCACCTCCAACTAAGTTAGGTCTCCTTGACCTTTCACAGGGGTCAGCAAACTACAAATCACAGACCAAATCCAGCTTGCCCCCTGTTTTTTGTACAGCCCCACCAACTAAGAATAGTTTTTACATTTCTAAATGTTTGAAAAAAAAGAAATCAAAATAATAATATTTCATGACATTTAAAAATGATATGAAATTCGAATTTCAGTGCCCATAAAGTTTTTCTGGAACACAGCCACATTCATTCATTCATGTCATGTCTGTGGCAGCTGCAGCGTTACAAGAGAAGAATTGAGCAGTGGCTCTTCCATCACTTTCTACCCACAAAGCTTACATTACCTGGCCCTTTACAGGAAAAATCTGCCTACTCCTATTCCAATAAACTTGACTAATGAAGAGTGAGGCCATATAGGTTGGCAAATACAGAATCTAGAGAAGCACAGAAAGTAGAAGGTTCTTTAGAGAACGGCTAGTCCAAAACCTTCATTACAGAGGAAGAAATCAAAACTCAAAAAGGCAAAGCGACTTTTAAGTCCCACAACAATTAGTAACAAACCTGACCCTAGAACCCAAGTGCTGACTCTAATCCATCAAATCAGATGTGTGAAATTAGTGTTTTAACATAATATATCTAGATAGGTCAGAGACGTCTGAGAAAAATTTACCAGTTTACACCAACTGATTAGAACTCATTGATATGTTTACTGTCACATATACTGACTTTATGGTAAGGAAGTATGACATGTTCTTAATGGCTAGATTAAAAACATACCTGAGGGTGCTTGGACAATGAGAATTCCTCTCCCCACCTTGAGGAGGAAAATGAAAACAAGATTAAGATTTGTAAGATTTAATGTGTTCTCTCTTTACGTATTTTAAAATAAGCCTTACAAATGTAGTTAAGGAAGCCAAGAGATAAGAGGAGTAAGAAGCTATAGATCTCAGTTTGACTGCCAGCAGATATAACTATTGAGGGACTTAGTGCGCAATAGCCATTTCAACAAAGTTGATAGTTGCTCTTAAAAAAGTGCTCTAGTATAACGTGTATGAGCATATTGTCAATAAACACTGTTTAATGAATACTGTTTCATAATAGAGTAGCATGTTCAAAATTTTCACTGTGTTCAAGGTTATAACACTAATTAAATAATATCCTCCACTGGAGAAAGCTTGTCAGAGTATACCACGTAAAGGCATTTAGAAAAATGTCCATGGTCTGTATATAGAAGACTCTAGAAAG